>NC_069661.1:205401287-205704318 GCF_027244095.1 Hemicordylus capensis
TGGAAGAAAATTCCTTGTTTCGGGTAGCACCTCATGGTTTTTCAGGACAACCCCCAAAAAGAGATTGAGAAAAAGCTACCAACAGATAAAGAACAGTGGGGGTTCTTTCTATTTTAGTGGGCACAAAATAGGAATAAGTTTGGATCCATCTACATCAGCCAGAAAACCAGAAGCTTTGTTTACTCCCGATTGTTACAATCCCAAGACAACGAGGCGATTTTACCACCGAAAAACAGCAAAACCCCACCAGCCAGCCACAACTGCATTTCACCCTCTGTTCTCAGGCTAGATTCGGTCCGACAGAAAAGTATTCCATTAGAAAAGTTATTACTGAATCGGGTTTTTTTGGGGGGGGGGCACCAAAGGTGATGGGGGAGGGAGAAAGGAATTTAAAAAAGGGGGGGTCAAGACCTATGGGCGTTTGGTTTGGCTCCTTCCAGTAGCCGGACTCATCTCTCCTCCTCACCCACCCCATGAGAAAAAAGGAAACAGAATGAACAGGACTCAGGTCAGGAGCACAGACAATGCAACAAGCATGGGAACTGAAGGAGCTGAACGTCCAGCTCAGAGGAAGTTGTCTTAAAGGGAGGAAGACCCCAAGTCAACCCCATCCATCGCGCCCTGCTTCAATGGAAGAAAAAGAAGAAAAAGAGAGACTGGATACGGGAGTAGGGAGGAGTTTCCTTGTATTGTGCATTCAGCCGCTTTTGTTATTCCATCTTGGCCAGCTGCATCTGGCTTGGAGAAGCATCTAAGAAAACTTCCCCACAACTTTCCTGCGCGTCCCGTCGGGCACTCACCGGCTAAGCTCATGGTGCCTCCCTTCCCATGCGCCTCTCCTTGCTGCCTATCCACGGCCCCCGTTTTTAAAGCACAGCGGCCCCTCTCAGGGCTGCTGCGGAGAAGCAGAGAGTCCGCTCTTCCGTCCCGGCGGTCACCGAAAAGAGTAGCTCGCACCTCCGGCTCCTGTTTAACATCCCCACCACTGTTAAGAGAGAATGGCTGGCTGGCTAAACGAGCCCCGACAGCCACCAGCACTCAGCAGAGTTTCAAGCTCCTGTGGACAACTTCCAACACAAAGGGCCCCCTACAGGTCAGAAGCCGCCAGCACAAGCCTGGGCCGCCAATGCTGCGCTCTGCTCTCTACGAGTTCACTCTCCAATCAACGCTGTATAAAAAAGGACGCTACGTCTCGCCGCGGTGGCTTTTGGGAGTTGTAGTTTTCTGATGCCGGCGACTGGGCCATACGGGGAGATAATACGGCGGGCGCTTGGCGGACTCGCTTTCCCATCGTGCCTGGAGAGCGTGGCACGGATGGCGGAGAAGGATGACACCGGAGTTTGACGACGAAGTGGTGTTTGAGGTGGGTGCGGAGGGGAAGGGCGCAGCGAAAGGGGCTCTCGGCTGAGGCCTCTGGGTGCCCGGAGGGGCCTGACGCCGGCATTCCTCCTAGCCTTGGGCGGTAAAATTGGCTGGGGCAGCCCGCAGGGTGGGGCGAGCAGAATTGCCTCAGGGCCGCGTTGGGTGCCTGGAGGCAGATGGAGGTGGCGGCTCCCTCCGAATGGCCAGCCTGAGGCGCCTCTGGGCTTGACACCTCACCCCGAGCCGGAGGGGCAATCTGAGCCCGGGTGGCAGCGGCAGCAGCAGCAGGGGAGGCGAGGCGTAGACAAAAGGAATGGCATGGCTCAGTCTAGCATTGCCAAAGCTGACTCAACCTGCTCTAGGAGATTCCACCCACTCAGTATTTTTTCCGGTTTTTTACCCCCACAATACCACGCTATCTCTAGAAGCGCTTTCAGTCGTCACCTGGAGAGACTGACATCGAATCCTAGAGGGTTCGATATCGCCCAGTGAGTGGGGTGATGAAGAGGCAGCAGGCTCTAGTTGAGGCTGCTCCAGAGACTCCATGCTCGCAGTTCGCCTCCAACTTTGGGGGAATTGCCCTTTGTTGGCCTGACAAAGAGCACAAGTATAATTCTGAGGTATAATTTAGAGTGGTGCGTGTCAAAGGGAGAGGGATTTTTGGTTGGTTGGTTTATCATATCTCGATTGATTGATCGATTAAGTGCCATCAAGTCGGTGTCAATTCTTAGCACACAGATAGATAGATTCTCTCCAGGATGATCTGTCTTCAACTTGGCCTTTAAGGTCTCTCAGTGGTGTATTCATTGCTGTTGTAATGAAGTCCATCCACTTTGCTGCTGGTTGTCCCCTTCTTCTCTTTCCTTCAATGTTTCCCATCATTATGGACTTCTCAAGGGAGCTGGATCTTTGCATAATGTGTCCGAAGTATGATAATTTGAGCCTGGTCATTTGTGCCTCGAGTGAAAATTCTTGATTGGTTTGTTCTATGATCCATTTGTTTGTTTTCCTGGCTGTCCATGGTATCCTCAAAAGTCTTCTCCAGCACCAACGTTCAAAAGCATCAATGGTTTTTCTATCTTGGTTCTTCAAAGTCCAGTTTTTGCATCATAGGAATATAGGAAGCTGCCATATACTGGGTCAGACCATTGATCTGCCTAGCTCAGTATTGTCTACACAGACTGGCAGCAGCTTCTCCAAGGTTGCAGGCAGGAAACTCTCTCAGCCCTTCTTGGAGAAGCCAGGAAGGGAACTTGAAACCTGCTCTTCCCAGAGTGGCTTCATTCCCTGAGGGGAATATCTTACAGTGGTCATCCATTCAAATGTAACCAGGGTGGACCCTGCTTAGCTAAGGGGACAAGTCATGCTTGCTACCACAAGACCAGCTCTCATCCATAGAGTGTCACAGGAAAAACCATTGTCTGAACAATTCTGATCTTTGTAGGTGTACACATGTCGCAGCATCTAAATATCCTTTCCAAGGCCTTCATTGCAACATATTTCCATACTGCCTGATATATACATCTCTAGATAGTGTTTAACTATGGGGTGGTGGCGGTAGAAATGGCAGTGTGGATTTCCGCTCTGGTGTAGACTTAGACACACACTCTCCTTGAAATTGTCCTTTTTTCTAATTTGAGGTAATGTTAGTATTAAAACTTATTTTCAGAATTGTGTTCACATATACAAAGGGGGAAATTCCACTTACTGTGAAAGATGGAAAGAAAAATATTCCTTTAAAATATTTGTTTATGTGCAAGAAGACCAGGTTCTCTGTTGGTGGGACCTAGGTGGTGGAGGTGGCACATTACAAATGTTGTGGTCTATTTCCATGAACTTGGATGAGGTAGTTAGGTGCGATTTCCAATGCAAATAGAGTGCAGCCTCTGAAAATATATGCAAATATCTTGTACTTTGGTGCATGTATACAATAACAATAAGCACACAGAGCATCTTTTTCGGAGATGAGGTAGTTCTAGAGGCCTTTGTGGAAGTATTCTGTAATGGGTAAATAATAATTTGCACTCCTCAGTTCCCTGAAGGGTAAGGTATCAGCTCCCTTTTAAAAGAGATAGTATTAAAGGCTTGTAGTATTTTTGTGATGTCTGTTTATTTGGAAGTGTGCACGTTTAGTATAAGGGAAGAGATAGGCACTCAGACAGACTGCTAATATTTAGATTAGCATCAGTTTCACAAAAACAGCATACTCTTGGAGTCTTTGTCCAGCTCATTCTTGCCAACCAACTGCAAAAGCCTTTTACTGTCTTCGGAGCTGGCAACTTGTTCCCTTCATTCCTTCCCCAAGCACATGGGATATTGGTATTAAGCAAACATCTCCCACTAATATTACAAAATCCTTGAGAGAAGATCATTTTACATGTCCAAATAGGATATTCTTCTTCCTTCACCCCATCCTGCATTTTCACATACTTGTCTGACATTTCAGTTCGGTTGCTTCATTTTAAGCTCAATATGTTCAAGACCAGATTTCTCATCTTTCCAAGCCTTCCTCTTCTGGTACTGTCGTCATATCCACTCACAGTGTCACCACCCATTTTGTTAAACAGGTGCAAAGCCTTCTCTTTGACCCACTTGTCTCCTTTATACTGCATATTCAGTCTGTTACCTCTCCCTTTACAATATTGCAAAAATATGCCCCTTTCCCTCTGCTCCTTCAAAAAAGCTTATGCCTTGGTAATGTCTTGACTACTGCAACCTTCTTTTTCACTTGGCTCCTTTTGGTCTCCTTGTCTCCAATAGGGATGTGCACAGAACTGCAGAGCTTTGGTCCGACGCCGGTGGGGGTGGCTCTTTAAGGGTGGGGGAGAGTACACTTACCCCTTCCACCACTTTCCCCCCGCCAGCACTCCGTTAAGTTCCCCAAATCCATGGGGCGGCAGCATACCTCCCTGCCGCCCCTTCCCCTGTCGTTGGCCAGAAATAAGCAAATAACGTTGCGCATGCACCTGCATTGCACACACACGTGACGTGCATGTATGACGTGTGCAGAGGTGTCGGACCGGCAGAACCACTGGTTCTTTGATCTGGTTTGGAGGCCAATAAAGGGCCTACGAACCGGTTCCATGCACATCCCTAATCTCCATACAGCATTCTGCTGTCAAAATTCACCTCTCTCATCACACCAACTACATCATGCCCTTCCTTAAATCCCTTCCTTGGCTCCCAGATCCAGCACAAACTCCATGTCTTTACCTTCAGTGGCCTTGATCCTCTGTACACCTTAGCTCTCCTGTCCTGTTGTACTCCTACTAGCTTCACCACTCTCAATCTTCTGATGGTTTTGAGGAGAGATTGTGAGGCACTCCAAAAGGATCTCTCCTGAGTGGGTGACAAAATGTCAAACGCTGTTCAGTGTAACGTGATCCATATTGGGGCAAAAAAAAACCCTCAACTTCATATATATGCTGATGGGATTTGAACTGTCAGTGACTGACCAGGAGATCTTGGGGCCATGGTGGACAGCTCGTTGAAAGTGTTGACTCAGTGCATGGCAGCTGTGAAAAAGACTAATTTCATGATAGGGATCATTAGGAAGAGGATTGAAAACAAGAATGCTAGTATTATAATGCCTTATAAAAATCTATGGTGTAGCCACATTTGGAGTACTACATACAGTTCTAGTCACCATATCTTAAGAAGAATATTGTAGAACTGGAAAAGGTGCAGAAGAGGGCAACCATGGCGATCGCAGGCCTGGAGCACATTCCTTATGAGCCAAAGCTACAATATCTGGGGCTCCATAGTTTGGAAAAGAGGCAACTAAGGGGGGACATGATAGAGTTGTATACAATTATGCATAGAGTAGAGAGAGTGGACAGAGAGAATTTTTTCTCCCTCTCTCACAACACTACAACTGGGGTAATTCCATGAAATTAAAGGTCAGGAAATTTAGGACTGACAAAAGGAAGTATTTTTTCACACAGAGCATACTTAATCTATGGAATTCTCTGCCATGGGATGTTGTGATGGCCACTAGCTTGGATGGCTTTAAAAGGGGCTTAGACCAATTCATGGAGGACAGGTCTATCAGTGGCTACAAGTCTGGTGTCTATAGGCCACCTCCAGCCTAAGAGGCAAGATACCTCTAAGTGCCAGTTGTAGGAGAGCAACAGCAGGAGAGGGGCATGCCCTCACCTCTTGCCTGTGGGCTTCTCAGAGGCATCTGATGGGCCACTGAATGAAACAGGATGTTAGACTAGATAGGCCTTTGGCCTGATCAAGCAGGGCTGTTCTTATGTTCTAAAGTCTCCTGCTCCCTCAAATAACTCTACCCTTTCTCTTTTACAGTCCCTTATACTCGGAACTGCTTCTTGGAATATCTGTGTGATGCCTCCTCTCTTTATTCCTATAAATCCCTTCTTAAAACCCACCTTTTCTGTGAAGCCTTCAGCACAATGCCTTAGTCTGCATTTCTTATTGTAGTTAAGCTCAAGTATGTGCAACTGAAAGATTCAAGCAATCTTCTGTTTACCTCTGCCTGTTTACCTCCTCTTCCTCTATTGTCTTGTTTCACTGTCTAGATTATCAGCCCCTTGCAGCAGAGATGTGTCCCCTAATCTTTTGTAGAGCACCATCTATATAGTGTCTATCTACATGACACTATATAAACAAATATTACTACTACTACTGATACTAGTACAGTATACCTATTATAACAACCCAGGTTTATTCATGAAGTGTGTGCTACGCAGGGCAAACAATTAATACGTAGCCATATTCACAACCTATATTAGTCGGAGATCATATAAAGGGAATAGCCTGTTGGAGTAGTTCCATAACTGGAAAGCATACTGTGACTTTGTCTGCCTTGTAGTAGTGACTGCTGAGTTACTCTATATTTGGTGAGCAAGTCTGAGTTTTGTAACAGCTCAGTCCTGTGCTCAAGCTAAGATGGATCTCTCTGCATTTTGCTTGCATCCATGTCAGTAAACTGGTATCCTGCCCCTTGACTTGTCTGTTTGCTATGCTATCCTTTATTCTCTGCATAATCTCTTACACTAGTGTAATGTTTGCAATGCACCTTACATACTATATGCTAACATTGGTAGTCAAATCTGTAGGGGGCAGTTTGTGCCTCTTCCACAATTTCCACTATTTTGCCCTGTTTGTGATTTATATAAGGTATTGTGATATATATAAGGTATTGCACAATTCATTTCCAAGGTCCAGAGAAAGGAGCTAGTCTTCTAAGGATATGCATGGACTGAGGTTCATGCACTAGCTCGGTGTTGAGCTGGTTCAGATGAGGGCTGAACTGGTTCAGCACCATAGGGAGCAGCATCTTTTTTTTTTTTTTTTTTAAATAAAGTAGAGCAGGCTCTTACCTGCTCGTGCCCCATGCGTGCCATGTGCATGCTGGCGCCGCATGAATGCCCTTGGGACAAACACTGCCATAGCAGGACGGGGAGCTGCATGCAGCAGCGCGGAGCAGGTAAAGGCTTGCTCTCCTTTAAAAACAGACAAACAACCCACTCCCTTCTATTGTTCCATCTAAGGCGTGTGCACGCACTCACACACTTCTTGATGTCCGCTCAGTTAATTTTAGATCCCGCTCATGTTGATTCAGGAAGGCCCCATTCTGAATGCATGTGTGCACACACTGCCTTGATACTGCCACCCAGAACTAAATTCATTCCACACACAGATGAAAAAAATTAGAGAGAGCACTGCTCCCTTCCCTGCAATGCCAAACTGGTTTGGACCTCATCTGAACTGGTTCGGCCCTGAACATCCCTACAGCCTTCTTGCTACACTGGTGCAAACTACAGATTAATACCCTTGCATTATAAGATTGTAGTCTCAAGCAGTTGACTACATACTAATGCTACTTTCAGCTTGCTCAAACCACCTGTCCAAAGTCATGCTTATTCTTGTCTTAATTTTCAGTGTAATAGCAAATTGACGAGCAGAACAAAAAAAATCTGGCAGTCTTCACAGTTTTCTGCAGTTATTTTATGAAATTAGCTTAACGGGCTTCCCTACTGCAACCACAAAGTTTTTCTTTTGTAACTTATTCATGAGGTATCTGCTGATAGTAGAAACACTGTTTACATACACTCAGTGATGCTGATGTTATTCATTGGAGATAATGGAAGCATTTGGCAAGTAAGTGGGAGGATGCTTATGGTGCTAGGCTAAAACATTTCAAAGTATCAGTATTATCTTGACCCTTCTTCCTCTGTGTGTGCATTGCTTTTTCTTCATGTGTGCTTTTGAGCGGCAATGACATAATATTAAATTCCAGTATCTAATTTACATAAACCTTATTAATGTCTTTTTAAGAGAAATTTATTAAGTTGCTCTTACAGCTCAGCCCAAAGCATGTTTACTTGGAAATAGGCCTCACTGAAGTCAACAAATCCTACAAAACTTGAATTGTGCAAGCAACTGGTTTTCTCTAATATTAAATATGGTTTTCAAAGTATCACAAGGAAAATGTGCAGTTAAGTGTTCTGGAGGGCTCTCTATGTAAGCTTTAAAGTTTAAGACTACTTACTTGCAAGTAAGCCCCACTGGGGCTTATAGGACTTATTTCCAAGTTAGTGCACATGGGATTGCAGCCTTAAACTTTACATAAAGTACTAGAGAACAAAGCCCTTCAAAGTGCTTAGAGGATGTACCTTTTCTTTGTGGTGCTTTGAAAACCATCTTAAGTTCTAATGGAAATCAGCTGCTTACTCAATAGAGAGTTTTGTTGACATAATCAGAATTTTTTAATGCACATTTGTCTCTGCATGTCTTTCAGCAATTATAGTGATTAGATTTTTTGGGGGGGGTGATGATTTTCTGACACTTTTTCATGGCTAAAAATTAAGAGTGGTCAGCCTTGAAAGGCTGGGATTGTTTGACATGTTTAATATAGCTTAATTTTGAGATACTTGTTTGTTTTACAAATATTTTCTAATACATGAAAATGTAATTGGTAAAAATATTATTTTTAGTTGAACAGCAAATAGTCTGCCATTCTAATGCTGGATAAATGAGAAATTGTGTGTGGGATAAATGAATAGCTGCAAAGTTAAAAGTAACCATTTGGACTGAACCACAGGTGGTAGATTAAATGGTAGGTGCTTCTGATTTATCAAGCCACATGCAACTTAAAAAATACGGGGAGGGGGGAAGGAGCAAGGGATGCCACTAATTTGTGAAACACAGTCATATTGGGTGACATCCAGACTAGCATTGCACTAGTGCAACAAGGTAACTTGCACACACTTAAGAAATTTGGGGATCTGCACAAAGTTGTTTCATAACCACTAGTGGAAGATTTTCTCTGGGACATATACAGGGTTGTGCTATGCATTGTGCAACTTGTAAACATATTCTGCTAGCACAAGGACTAATCTGGAACAGACATTCCTTTCTCACATAACTTATTTGTGCTATGCTAGATCAATAGCACCATGCCTGCGCAACACTAGTCTGGTTGTAGGCCATTGCCTTTCAGACTTCTTATTATTTATTTTATGTATTGTGTAATAAATTTGTATACCACCCACAACCGAAGTCTCTAGGTGGTTTACAGCATTTAAAACATAAAACTTTTAAGCCTTTTAGTAGGCTAAATAGGTCTAATGAATCTTGGAGGTGTTAATTTGGGTTTTTAAATATATTATTATTATTCTTTCTATCTGGCTGTTTTTTTCTTTGCATTTGTTCCAGTTTGATTTGAGCATCTTAAACATATGTAACCAGAGCTAGAACTGGTATTCTTCATGAGGCCTTAATCTGTGCTTTGAAAGTTTCTACTGGAAATTCCACATGTGAATCATCGTATTTGACTGTATTTGCCTTTTTTGCAGCTGTATGGCTTTGTTAGTCATACGCCAACAGTGCAATCCTGTGCATGTCTACTCAGAATTAAGTCTCATTTATTTCAATGGGATTTTCTCCCTAGTAAAGCTGCATTCGATTGTGACTCAAGTAACCCAGCATTACTCCCCCCATTGTTATATTCGGCTAGCAAGCATCCTATAGATTATAAAATGATTCATTATAGCCTTTGAATGTATGATGGTAAAGTGCAAAAAAAAAAAGGCTACAGTAGAGATTAAGGTATAAGTAGTATACTGTGTCTGTTTCTGTTTTAGTGAAGAAATAAAGAAATCATACACTCAGTGACTGACATCCAGAGACTAAGTTGCTCATGAGCAGTCATACTGATATTAATAGGCCATGTTGTTCATGACTATCTTGTCTTATTAATTTCAGTGGGACTACTCATGTGTAATTTAGTGCATTTTGAAAAATGCATTCAGGTATGCTCTGGGTCAAGCAAAAACTAGAACAGAGGGGAGCAAATTAATTTTGAATGTAGAGATCATATAAATTTCCAGAATTGCTCTTGTGTATTCCTCCAAGATGAGATTTGTGAATAACTTGCTGGATGATAAGCAGGCCAACCTGACTGAGCCAGGGCAATATGACTAAGACCTTTAAATACAGTTGCTTGGAAAGACTTTGCAAGGAATTTTATGTAATATTGATGGACATTTTTTTCAAGCAGTAGCTTCCTAAAAGCCTTTAAGAATCCATTAACTGAATCTCCACTCTTTCTGTCGTACAGTAACAGGAGAAATTACAGAATCCTAGTGAATTGCTGGCTGCTTCTGCTGATGATGCCAGTAAAATGCTGCCGTGCAAGAGCACAGATGCAGTTTTTCTTATACTTTTAATTTTCTGCTCCAGTCACCCTGGAGAGGCAAATGGAAAGAAATGGGGAGGTGGGAGAAATTCTCTCAGATGCTTTGGGAGACTATCTAAGAGAGAGGTGGGATCACATTTTTCAGGAAACAAGAATTGTAAGTCTTTATTTTATTTTTTTAAACCATCATTTCAAAATAAGCTTGGCTGCCTTTCTTTCAGCCCCTAGATGAGTTTGCATTGGCTTCAAGTTTTTGCCCAAAGATAAAATGTTTGAAAGATCGAGAGAAGTTTAAGGCTGTAGCTGGGAGCTGTTTTCTTTGGTTTATATTCTAGCTCCTGATTTACTATATTTAGTTTTCCAGTGGTTTTTAGAAAGGATATTATGGTTTATTAATCTGTATGGGGGTTGTACATTGTACTCTTTATATAGTTAAGAGCTGTTAAAAGGGTAGACCCACAGGCTATATAATAGGGTGGGAGTGAGAGGGAACCTTAGAGAAAGCCTTAGTCATTTCCTTTATAATGCATCAGCAGAAATTACTTAGGTATGGCCTTGATTCTAGCAGCTATGGTAATGAGTTGGCTATAACTACTACTGTTTTTGTCTTATTTTCAATTTCATTTGTTGTAATGGTTAAATTATATTGTAAAATATAATATAGTTTTATTATAAAATCAGTGTGTTAAACAATGGTAGATCTAATTAATCAGCAGTGAGTTAAATATTCCTAAACCCATGTTTTTCTGGTAAAGGTTCTAGAAAACCTTTACCTGAAAAGTCTTCTTCCCATGAAAACTTCTGTGTTTGCTAATTGTTATCTGTTAGCCCTGTATATCTTTTGTATTATAGTTTTGATAGGTAATTCAGTTGGACAAGGGACTTTTGATCTTTTTAGTAGGTTAGCTAACTGGTCCCTACAGTGGATTTTTAACCAGCGTGGTAATGCATGACAGTAAGTATGAAAACAAGGCTAGAGATGGCATCAGGGCATGTACTATTATTGTTGCCCTTTTTACTGTATACGGTATTCTATAATAAACAGTGCATTTACTGTAACAACAACCTGATAGGGTTGGTTAAAGAGAGTTGTAACTATTCCAGGGCTTTTTCAGTATGTACAATGTGCATGATTTGTAGTTGGGGTCTTTGGAGACAAAATATATGAGCGTCATGTTGCTCTTTATCCTACTGTGTTGCTCAAGTTTTCTGAAAGTGGTTCCTTTCCCTTTGGGAAGTTTGTATGCCAGCTCACAGCTTTAAAAAAGAATAACAACATGTTCCTGGGAACATAGCAGCCTTTCATCCTACAACTGCTGCTGATTGTTGTAGGGGCTTAAACCCCCATCCACCCTATTCTGTAGCTGGAAGAACAGTGGCTGGGGTGGATGTGTGAACCTCTCTACCTTCTAGTAATATGTGGCTGGGAGAACTAATTCACAATATTGTAGTAATGGAATGAGCCACAGAATTCTCACTTGTGTGTGACTCAGCCCTCTGAGGGTCTCAAGTTGGCAATCCTATGTTTCCTTGGCTCCTCTGCCTCACAGTATACAAACTAATTCATTTGCTTAAATGTTTCTAATAGCATACAAGGCTGTGAACTCTTCTTTCGTCAGGTTGTATGTGATGTGTTTTTTTTTTTGCCCCTCCTTTTTTCCAGCTCTGTACCTGCACCACCCACTGTTTCCTCGGGCCTCCACCTTTTAGCTTGTTGTCTATCTTCTCATTTCTTTGGCTAGACTCTCTACTTACTCATCACTCCTGTTTCTTCCTCTTACCTACCAACAATATCCAAACTCTCTTTAGAGTCTATATAGGGTAGTGGATGTGTGTGTTTTTGTTTTTTTTTTACAGCTGTGTCAAGAAATATGCCACAGACAAGCACTTGATAGGGTTGCTATGAGGGCCTTGGAAGGGATATTTAGATGCTGGAGGTGGCCTATAGCCCTCAGACTAGTAGCCATTGATAGACCTGTCCTCCATGAATTTGTCTAAGCCCCTTTTAAAACTATCTAAGCTAGTGACCATCACCACATCTCGTTGCAGAGAATTCCATAGATTAATTATGTGCTGTGTGAAAAAGTAATTTCTTTTGTTAGTCCTAAATTTCCTGGCCATCAAGTAAGGCCTTTCTTCCATAGGCTAATTGTGGTTTTTTCCTTATGTTGAAGGAGTCCACCACGACAAATGATTAAAAGCTACTTTAAAAGAACTCAAACTGCAAATATTTGGATTAAACCTTTTCTTTCTCATGTAACCTTGGTTTCAAGATATTACATTATTTTAATGTTAAAACATAAAGCTAAAGCATGCCTTATTGTACTTTCCCTTGAAGTAAATTAATCTGGTATATTAAGTTATTTGCTCGGAAGTAAATGAAACTGTTACAGTTAATTCAGAGCATCAGTGATACTTAATGAAATATTTCATAGTTGCTTCCCAACATGGAAAACTTCCCACCCCTTTAAAAATAGTAAGAGCACTTTCAGGTGTAATTGCTATGCTTTCTCTGGGAGTTTCTGATGTATAACTGAGTCGTATTAACTATAGGATTGGATGTAAAGGTATGGCTATGCTGAACCCTCCAAAATTAATGGCATGAAATTGACAGGTTTCTTCCTCTTATGCATTCATTAACAGATATATCTCTGCTTTAGGTCACGAAATGTTTTGTGATCATTATTGTGGAAAATTCCAGAGGATAACTCTAAACCTTATTCCCTTTGGCTTTAATTATTTATTTAGTATATTTATTTAGTACATTTGTATCCCACCACAAACTCATGTATCTGGGCTGTTTATAATAAACATAAGACAAAACAGAAATTAAAATATTAAAAACAGCTTAAAACCACAATTGTGGTTAAAAGCTTTAAACAAAACAATAAATTCTCAAGGAATTCAGCATGCTCTGTTTTTAGCATAATGTTTACTATAAATAGTTGCTTGTGCTTAGACTTTGTACAGTTAACTAATAAGTGGAATAGATAGAAATGTTGCTCTGTCCACTTCTTAAACCACTAAAAAAGGTTCTTATATTCTGGCTATCATGTTGAAAGTAAAACTACTTTTAAAGACACAAGAACAGGGCTGAGGGACGGGGGGGGCGGAGAACAGTTGGTAATCCAACTAGTTAGAAGCTATGGAAGCTATAGATGCAAGTGGACATAGGATTGCCAGGCCTCCACTTTAGTGCAGCAGCTTTACTTATGGCAATGTTTTGATGGGGAAAGCCTACACCTGATTAAATTATGTCTCTACAACATGTTGAAACTCTTAAGAAGGCAGTGAGATCAAAGCGCTGGTATAGTGTAGTAGCTACAGATTGGGAAGTCCCCCGTTTGAATCTCATCTCTACTGTGAGTTCACTAACGGGTATCAGCAAGCGACTCAGACCGACCCCATATTTGACATATTGACCTGTCTTACAGAGTGCAGCTATGTCTCAGGCATTCTAAGCTTCCAGCAAATCTGATGTTTGAACCTCAAGGCCATTTCCAGCATTTGTACAGCTAACTACTATACTTTTCCAGATAAATATACAGCTAGTTTTATTAGAAACTTCTTGTGGCTTTATTTGCAGGTTCCATTACGATACTGTTTTTGTGTGAAGTCTCCTTTTTCTTATTAAGCTGATGCTAAGCAAACATAACCCCTCCCATAACCACACAGATGCCCTGCTAAGGCATCTACTACCTTTTTTGTGCTGCTCTGCATTTTGCTCTGTTTCTTTTCTGTGATATAGAAGCCTGTTGTAAGGTGCTCCAAACCTGAACACCAGAGTGTTTGTCTCATTGGAGCAGCTGTTCCTACCCTGCACATGAGCAGAACCTGTTCATGCAGTGAATCAAAGGGATTCAATGTTTCCTTATAGTAGAACTAAACTGCTTTCCAAAATGTTATGCCGTGATGTAGTTATACAGCAGGAATACAACTGACTTTAAGGAGCATTACCAGTGTGCTATCTTGAGATTACTTTCTGTTTCTTTCAGAAAGAGTTCATCCATTGAATGTTTAAAAAATGTATTTATAGTACATTTGAATAAACTAATGGTTGTGAATCTAAACATACAAAAAAACCCAATTAATTTACATCTTTTACATTTTAAAAAACAGAATTCACCACTTTATCAGTACTTACAAGACTTGGGACACACTGATTTTGAAATATGCTCATCATTGACACAAAAGCAAGAAGGATGTACATCCGAAGAGGGACAGAAAGACATGGCTGCAAGTGTTGTTCAGCAGGTAAGTACTCAGTCTGGCAATCCAATTACTATATAATATTTCTAGGAAAAACTCCAGTCTCCGTTTAGCAATGTTTTCCCTTCATTGCTATATAGTAGATGTCATGAATATTCTGTTCTTTGCATGTTAACGCTGTTTAAAACAGTAGGTGCTAGGTCTATGCTGATCGGGAAATCCAATAAGCATATTGTACCTATAATACCCATATCGTTGTTGTTGGCAGTAATTGCGAAACCAATAGCAGAGGGCCCCGGAGAGTTCAAACTCTGATAGAACTCCTCCTATCAGTTCTAGAATGAAACATATTTCTGATATGCTTATCAGAAACGTCCCCATCACATGCAAAGTTCAAAAAGACTCACTATTGCTGCTCCAGGTCATTGCCACCCCATTGCACCTTCAGCCACGGTCTCTCTGCGGCTCCGGCTGTGCTGGGTTGGCCCTGCTGGCCCTCATACTGCCGCCACTGCCTCTGCTCCAGGGGGCCACTCTTCAGGGCTGCCCCACCGCCCTTCCATTGGAGGCCTCTGGCACTGGCCCTGCCACTGACCCTGCTCCTCTCAGTGGCCACTCTGAAGGCCATGCTGTGCTGCTTCTGCTGCCGACCTTGCTCCACTGCACAGAAGAGCAGGAAAAGATCATTTAAAAAAGGCAAATGACTTATTTGGCACTTGCTTTTTTGGGAAGGCAAACATCCAATAAGATGTCTCCCCCACTCTTCTGCGTACAAGAGCCTTCAGCGTTGCCAAAGCAGCAGCGGCACTGTAGGCCTGCCACCCAGCAGAGGCGGGGTCAGCTGGGGCCGTGGAGCAGCACCAGTGTTCTTGCTATTTTTTTTTCCACCTGTGTGCGGAATGAGTTTTGTTCTGGGCGGCAGTATCAAGGCACCGTGTGTGCATATGCATTCAGCGTGAGGCCTTCCTGATTCAACCTGAGCAGGATCTAAAACTAGCTGAGTGGACATCAGAAAACATGTGCACGCATTAGAGGGAACAGTGGGCAGCACGGTCTTAAGCATGGCCACCTAGAGGAGCAGGGGCAGCAACAACGGAGGCCTCCAATGGAGGGATAGCAGCGCAGCCCTGAAAATTGGCTGCCTGGCAGAGGTGGGTTGGCAGCAGTGGTGGGGCAAGTGCAGTGGCACAGCCCTGAAAAGTGGATGCTAAGCAGGGTGGACCCTGCTTAGGAGACTACATGTGTGAGCACTGTAAGATATTCCCCTTAGGGCCTGCTCTGGGAAGAGAATCTGCATGCTTGCATGCAGGAGGCTTTAAGTCACCTCCCTGGCATCTCCAGGTAGGGCTGAGAGAGACTCCTGCCTGCAGCTTTGGAGAAGCTGCTACCTGTTTGTGTAGACAATACTGAGCTAGATGGACCAGTGGTCAGACTTGTTATAAGGTGAATGTGAGCCCTTTGGGGACAGGGATCCATCTTATTTGTTTATTTCTCTGTGTAAACCACCCTGAGCCATTTTTGGCAGGGCGGTATAGAAATTGAGGAGATGATGATGATGATGATGCAGCTTCATATATTCCTAAGAAGCTGGCTTATTGTGAGTCAGATAATTGGTCTATCTAGCTCAGTATTGTCTATGTCAACACTGACTAGCAGTGACTCGCCAAGTTTTAAGCAGGAGTCTTTTTCAGCCCTACCTGGAGGTGCTGGGATTGAACCTTGGACCTTCTGCATACAAAGCAAATGCTCTACCACTGAGCTTATGTCCTCAACCCTTGTGCCAGTTGTCTACAATTCTAGTTTGTAGGGGACAACAGAAGCCAGATGATGAGCAGTGCTTTCCCCTGCTGACAGAGTTGTGTGGCAGAAAAACCCTACTCTCCATCCCCTGTACAGTTGTGGTACCTCTGGTTCTAGTTGGCCATTTTAATGTCCTAATATGAGTAAGTAGGTTGGAGTTGCCTACAAAAAGCCCAGCCTAACCCAGTGTGGTAGAAACATTTTGTTGGTGCTTCCTGTCCTGGAAACAGCAAAGCAGGCAGATAAGGCTGAATCTTGATAACCCCAGAGACCAGCAACTTGGAGCCAAAAGTGTCCTCTTCTAGTGAGGAAGAAAGAACATGGAATCTCATGAAAGGGTAGGAAGGGCATCTGTTCTGCTGTTCTGTTTAAATTTTGTCCTTAATAAACGCTGTCTTTAAACACTGTAGCCCAGACGAGGAGAGCATGAGTTCATCTGTATGGATTATTTCTAACCTTCTAATCCTGCAACATGTTGCAAAAACAAAAATGTATTTAGCAATATCAACTTTTTACTTCCGACTGGCATGGTTAATATTTATTTATTTATTTATTTATTTATTTATTTATTTATTTAATATTTTTATATTTCTATCCCGCTCTTTCTCCAAGGAGCCCAGAGCGGTGTACTACATACTTGAGTTTCTCCTCACAACAACCCTGTGAAGTAGGTTAGGCTATTTAGGTTAATTATATACCTGTAATGAGGGGGTTCTGTTGCAGCCCTCCTTTTCTAGGGACCAAGGCATGGTTATAAAGCAGGCAGTTTCCCAGAAGAATTGACAGTAAGTAAAGTAAAGTGTGCCGTCAAGTAAATATTGACTCCTGGCACCCACAGAGCCCTGTGGATAACCACAAGTTTAAAGTCCAAATGAAAGTATATTTTATTGAATACAGAATGAAGCTTAAGTCATTAAATCATATGAACATGCAAGGCATTCCCATGTGGCACAGAACGTGTTAGATGACATATGTGACTGGGCGCTAATACTTAATTTTAATTATACACTATAGACTAATAGATTCCTTAATATGTATGTGTTTGACTAGGTAATGAATAACCAAGCAGTTGACTAGGCAATAATAATAAACTAAATAATTAGCCAAGCAATCCGTTGGGTAATGAATGAGTTAAGCAATTAACTAAACATAAGGATGAATGAAGCCATTAACTCCTAGAAAAGGAAAGGACAGAGAAGGAAAGCAGTGAGGGACATGTTACTGAAAGAGGTAACCAAGGCCAAAGAGAAATCAATGTCAGAGGGAAGGATCAGGGAAGAAGTAGAGTGGGGCAAGCTGACACCCCAATATAGGAAAGCAAGTGACAGTGATAAAAGAATTAGAGTGAGATCAGGGGTAACACAGGTTTTCAGTTATGGAAAGAGATCTTGTTGCATCAGAAAAGATCCAATGCAAACATGACAAATATTTATATACTGTTTTTCAACAAAAGTTCCTAAAATAGTTTACATAGATATAAATAAAATGGCTCCCTGTCCCCAAAGGGCTCACAGTCTAAAAATAAAACAAGATGGACACCATCAATAGCCATTGAAGGGATGCTGTGCTGGGGATGGATTGCTCTCTCCCTGCTAAGTAAAGAGAATCACCTCTTTTAAAAGCTGTGTCTCTGCTCACTTAGCAGGGGACAAAACACAAAGAATGAAGCAAAGGAAAAGATGAACATGACTAAGGGTTATTTGGAGGAGCAGAGGACAGTGGGAAGCAGACACAGACAGGGCATCAATAGAAATAGCTAAGGGACAGGTTTGAATTAGTTCAGAAAGCAAAGTTGAAGAAAGCAATAGAAATGGACAGATCTGGGTTGTTTTGAAAGGCTGGAGGGCGGGTGGAGGGAAAGAGAAGACAGACCTGTTAGATAAACTGATTGGGGAGAAGCAGCTTCATTGTGAGAGTGGAGGGCCACTGATTAGCTCTCTGGCTGCGATGCTGTTCTAAGGTGGGGCTCTGCGTATGATGTGGAAGCATTGAGCTCTGGAAAATAAAATCTGTGAAGGTGGCTGTCCCATTGTCACAAAGGAACCACAGATGGTAAAATAGACGGCAGATGTGGATTAAGGGGAGTTGAACTACCCATTTACAATGGGCCTTGGTGGCTTGAGTTGCTCTGTCTGCTCCCTTGAATTGCTCTGAATTGTTATACCTATGGGTTTGAAAAGAGGAGCAGAAAGCCATCCCATGTTCCATTGACGCTTGCAATAGGAAGTCAATTGTGCTGTTTAAGGGGATGAAATGAGTACTCATGAGTGCTAGACAGGAGCCACCTAGAGATGGGGATTTGAGGAAATATCTGCAAGATTCTGAGTTAGTGAACCCCTGTGGTGGTACTGTGGATCCAAGAGGAACTGAACCATTATGTGCTGACCTGCAGGAATGTATAGGATGAGAAAGACATGGTCTGAATAAACTGTGCAATGTAGACAGATTCTGGGGGAAGTACTCAGGACTGTAGGGAAACTGCTATGCAGTCAGGCTAATTTAGTATGGCAGGCAGTCTTGTGCAGACTCTCAAAGGAATAAAGTGTATTTGTCATGCTTCTTCTTCCCTTCTGGCTTCCTAGGCTATTCCTAACACTGGCATTAAAAACTGCCTTGTGCTTGGATACTTTTTCTTTCAGACACAGGTCACCCACGCCAAGAACCTCTGTATGGGTGCAGAAATAAAGCGGGGGCGAGTGAACAGTCAGGCCCAAATGGAGACCCTGTAACCCAACATTTTGCCTCTTGTGGCAGTGGGGACTTCTGCTCGCCATCATATCTGACTGTTGTCTGCTCTACACAGATAACTAGTAGTATATACCACAACAATTTCAGGCTTCTTAAATCAGGGCTAGATGCTTCCCATGTTTGCACTACTTCCTGGAGATTTAAATGCTTCCAGAAAATTTAAATGTTTGGCCCGAGCCAAACATTGGATTGATGCGAGATCAGGAAGAGTGAACAAGGAAAGTGGAGCAGGTTGCTCTCTTCTGATTGCGGTCACATATGAGCTGACATTTTTTTCTTTTGTTTTGGAAGTTCATTCATTTTGTGATTTCTCCTGGAGCATATCAGAGCAGTTATTTTATGCCTTCCTCTCTTCTCCACAATGGAGAATTCTGTTTTTAGTGGACATGCTCCAGCTACATACTAAATTAGATCCTGGAGGAGGAGGCTTCTATGCAGGCTTCAGCCTTCAGTGTCATGGGCAAGGAAGGCATTTCCAGTGCCCCAGGGGTAAGGAAATGTAAAATTGACATTTCATCTGCGTAGTCTGAAAAATGTGCTGGCTGACATGCAGACTAACAGTATTTTTATGTTCTTATACCAACAAATGGAAGTACTTTTTCACACAACGTATAATCAACTTGTGGAATTCTCTGTCACAAGATGTGGTGCCAACCAACAACCTGGATGGCTTTAAGAGGGGTTTGGATAACTTCATAGAGGAGAGGTCTATCAACGGCTACTAGTCGGAGGGCTATAGGCCACCTCCAGCCTCAAAGGCAGGATGCCTCTGAGTACCAATTGCAGGGGAGTAACAGCAGGAGAGAGGGCATGCCCTCAACTCCTGACTGGAGTCTTCCAGTGGCATCTGGTGGGCCACTGTGTGAAAAAGGACACTGGACTGGATGGGCCTTGGGCCTGATCCAGCAGGGCTGTTCTTATGTTCTTATGCACTCTTGCATAAGCAATGGAAGATGGGTAATTTTAAGTGACCTCCCATTTTTTCTGCTGCCCTTTGTGCCTCCGAGAAATATGTTCCTGAGGATCCCATAACCCTCAGACAGATTTTCAAAAGGCTGCAGAAGGAAAGGGGAATTGGCAAAAACCATACCACACCTGAAGCATTATTCAGCATACACAATGTTAGTCTGGATGTCAGCCAGTATTTTTAGTCGGATATGCAATATAAATTTTCATATACACCAATCAGTAGATCTGTGCAAAGGTTTGACTTCAAATGGTTGAAGCCAGTTAATGTGCACATTGCCCCTGGCTCTGCCATTACTTACCTTTACATAGAAAATTCCCCCTTAAAGAGAAGCAGAGCCATGGGAATCTCCAGTGATGTCTTGGAAGGCACACAGAAAGCACTGGGAAATGTAGCCTTTCCCAGTGCTTTCCCCACAGAGCTCATGGAGATAGTATTGCAGAAGCGTCAGTGTTGGGGAGATCTCAGTTTTGGCCCATTTCTCTTTGGTGGTTACGAATTAAGGTAGTAAGTTGTTTGCTTAGTTTTTGTTGACTTTCATGGGGCTCCGAACTTGCATTGTGCTATTATGCTGGAGATGATCTGCAGTTACCCCTAGCAGATTCTTGCTTACCTATATATAGTGAATTGCTTCTAACCACTGCTGGAGGTAGGCTTGCATTCTTACAGCGAGACATTAATACACCATGTTGTAGCTTTTTAAAAAATAAGCTTATTTTTATCACCAGGATTTCAACTTTTGATTTGTTAAACTATTAAAAACTTTTTGATCAGCTAAAAAGGTGTCCCCAACTAATGGAGCTGCAGCAGATGTATTTAAATATTTAATATAAGTACTTCTAAGAGTTGTAGATGGTAAGTAGTACCTCAGAAGAGGCAGTCTCCTTTCTGTCTCTCACAGGATGGAATGCCTGGTATGACAGATGTGCACCATCTGAAACCAAAGTAGGTTCACTGCTGTGGAACTGTAGTGTTTACTGATTCAGATTAATGCAAGTTTAATTGACTAAAACAGAAACAAACAGTTAAAATGGCTTTAATTGGATGTTTGCCCTTTTAAAATTATATTTAATTAATGCCATCTTCATTTCATGGAGCTGAAGGCCAGGTACAGAGGATTCTCATGAAGGTCTCCTATCCAGGCATTGGCCAGGATCAGCCCTGCTTTGTTTCAGCAAAGTTGTTCAGACCATGCCCTGGGCTGGCATGGTGTAGTCTTGATGTTAAACGATAATTCATTTATTTCATTCTTTTAACATTGGTATATGTGCTGTTGTCTGAAATATATTTATTTAGGCTATTCATTTCCTAATTTTTAATCACTGTTATATTATTTCTGTGGAATATGGCTACTATACATAAAATCCAAGATCATTAATACATAGCTCAAGCATATGAACACCAATTTAGAATGGCCCCAAACCTACCAATTCTGTATGGAGGATAGCCTCTAATTCTGCAAAAGAAGACATGGGATGATAAATGTTGATGCAGGTTCTGCCCAGTGAATCATAGATGAAATAGATGATCAGGGATATGTTGTAGGATTCAGGAAATCTTAAATAAAAACTAAAAACAGGCATATTTATAAATGGATCTAAATGTCTATTTTTAGTTCTTTCACTTCTGCTTATGAGATTTTGTTCTGTAAAACAAAATTGCTGAAGGACAATGATTCACCGTCAGCATTGTATGAAGGGAGGAATTATTAATTATATTCCCAACACATGTTTCCTTTGTTATACTAATGCAGAATACAGGGGTTCATTTACAGGGAAGAATTTGTGGTGGAAAGAGGGTGCTTAACCCCCTCCTGATTCTCTCCTGCAGATGCACCTCAGGCTTTTTCTGTCTGACTTCCACAACTAGATTCCAAGACTAGAAGAAGCTTGGCTATGAGGGAAAACAAGGATTTGCAGGAGAGAACTGGCAGACAGAAGGACTAGGCACCCCTTTCCCACTGACCCTCCCCTGTAAATGCCAAATTCTGTGTTCATATTAATTTGCAGGAGTTTCCTGGCATGGCACATAGCTCTGCTCTAAGGGTAATCTTTGTGGTTCATGATGTCTCCTAGAATTAAAGAATCTGGTTTATTTTCTTAAGTTCTGCTTCTCATGTTCAGGTGATTGTGGGCGAGAGAGCTTCACTGATACAAATATCTCTGTAGTTTATATAGAGATTAACTGCAGTTCTGTTGTTTTATGACTTCCACCCTGACAGAAACTTTGTACATAGTGCCATGCCTTTGTAGTTCCACACAAGACACCACACTTCTAGGCCTTCCAGTTATAGTGGATAGAAAGGAAGTGTATATATTTAGCATATGCTCTGGAGTGAATTAGAGACTGACAGCCCTAAAATTAGAAGTGAGCCATAGTTCCTGTAGTTACAAGGGAAACCAGCAGGCTACTTTCCTTTCATCTTGGCAGTGCTGCTGATAACTACAGTAAAAATGCTAATAATTGCTTATTTCCAAAGAACTTGTGTTTTGTAATAAGAATTTTTCCCACTAAAAGTTGTTGATTAACTGTTCTTGACTCATTAATGAATATCACATATGATGAGAGGAGATGCTATTCCTAGGAAGCCTGAGTTTCAACATGCACTGGCTCTACCAGTGTGGAGACACTTGACCTGCACAAGCACAGCTGGCTCCAAGTTTAGTGGCATCTTCACATGCTCCCAATGTGATGACATCATGACTGCCTTCACATGATCAGACTCCAAGATGCTATTGAACTGAACTTCAACCTTTTTTCATTACATGTGTCCAGAGAACCAGTACACATTTTCTTTGTTGCCCCGATAGGTAGATATTAGCCAGATAGGTATTGTGAGATGCAGTGTGGAAAAGGAGCATTTGACCAAATAATGAGTAATTGTGACATGCAGACAAAAAGGAATAGTGGTTATGAAAGAAACTAGTGTGGGAGTAACTATCAGGTGGAACTCTTCCTCAAGTACATTCATTAGGGTGATATTTGTATCAGAGTTGTATTGGCTGATTTTTTAAAATTAAAAAACCCAACTTATTTAAGTTACCTTTGTTGATACCCACTAGTCAAACATGCTCTCAGTTGAAAGCCAAGTAATGAAAATGGGCTTCAAGCATAGCAACTTGTAGCTTAATTGGATAATTGGGTGGGAAACCTTCAGTTCATAGGTGCTTTATTTTTTATCTGGATCATGATCCATTGTAACCCATAAGAATGGGTACTGCTTTAGCTCCGCTTGGCATCCAGACTCTGCCCCCACGTGCTCAGCCTGGAAGTATAAAAGGTGGGCTGGATGCGCTTTGTCTGTTCCTTTTCAACCGCCATGGCAATCACACCTCTGGTTGCTCTGACTCCTCATTGAATTGGTTCCTTGTGAATTCCTGTAAAGAAAATAGAAATATTTTTCCCCCTCTGACCTAGACTGTTTTTTTCGACCACTCTTCGGATTATCTGTGTGATTTTTGATGAACAGACTGTTTTGACTATCCTATGGTAAACAGACTATTTTGACATGATCTTGAATTTGTGGGCTAAGATGTGGAACAACATGGCTTCAAAAATGGAGAAAATTCTTTTAAACATTGTGGAGAGTGTGGGGCCAAGTTGCCTTCCCAAGATAGTCATGATTCCTGTCTGATCTGCCTTGAGGAGCAACATAATACTTCAATATGCAAGATATGCATGTCTTTTTCAAAACAAACTAGATGAAACCAGACCCTCAAGTTGCACAGTATGCTGTATGGCAACGCCGTGAATCTGTCGACACCAGACACTGAAACTGAAATCTGTTCATGGTGCCTTTTCAGATCCTATGCTCACTGACCTGGTGGACGAATGAACACCACATGTTACAGGGGATACCCTTCCAATTACCTGTGCCAAAAATCTGGGTCACAATAGATGCTTCTCTGACCAGATGGGGAACATACCTCAACACCCACATGGTGCAAGGTCATTGGACCCCACAGCAAAGGGAATTGCATATCAATTTCCTAGAACTTCTAGCTGTATTCTTGGGAATGAAGGCCTTCCTATCCTTGTTGAAAGGCCAAGTGGTCCAACTGCAACTCAACAACACTATGGCCATTGCCTACATAAATCAACAGGGCGGTACGGTCTCGAGGTCACTATGTGCCCTCAGCCTCCAGCTATGGCACTAGTGTATCGGTCAGTAGATACATCCCATTGCCATCCACATAAAATAAAAAGGCCTGAATAACCTATATCCACCTGTTAGACAGCCTATCTCCTAATGGAGCATTGGCCTTGAATCTAGAGCCCTTCGAACCTTTGGGCTCAGCAACACTATAAATGGTGATTCTAAATACTGCCTTCCTAGTGGCCATTACCACAGCATGCAGAGTGAGTGAATTAAATGCACTCAGGCCTATGCGGCTTCAGTGGCCCACCTGTCTGGAATTTTCTTTAATTACATTTTAAAGGAGGCTACCTAGTCTACAGAGCTGCCTTTTGTGAAGCATTATGCTATTGACCTTCTCTCTGCTGCAGAGGGTAACTTCAGGAAGTGTGTTGGGAAGGGTGTTGCAATAGCTACTGTAACCTCCACCACAAGCAGTTGGCTAAACACCCATTCTTATGGGTTAGAATGGATCACGATCCAGATAAACAGGTTGCTTACCTGTAACTATTGCTCTGGTAGTGATCCATTGTAATCCATAAGACCCTCCTGACCATCCCCACTGCAGTAGCCTCCAAACATTTTTTATTTTGGAACTCATCTGTTTTCTTCTCGTCATGATGCGGATGATCGTCTCACCATGATCGTCCAGAAACTGATGAAGCATGTCCAGCCCACCTTTTTATACTTCCACGCTGTGCACGTGGGGGCAGAGTCTAGACGCCGAGAGGAGTTAGAGCACTTGGCCATAAGGTGCTGTACCCATTCTTATGGATTACAACAGATCACTGTAACGGATCACTGTTTTTCATAAGTGCTTTTAAGTGATGCTTAACTGATAATCTTCCCCTTGAGCTTTCCCAGATAGCAGGCTTTACTGCGAGGCTTTAATGAGAGTTCGAAATTGCCCCTGCAAAAAGTGGATTATTTTTTTACCCTGGGTATAAACCGGGCTACACTCTAACACGTAATGAAAAACCCAAATTGTGTGTGAAGTGCTCCCCAATAGCTCGCAGGGACTTTAAGGTAAATTTGGCCAATATGTGAACGCATCCCCTCCATTTCGGAGGAGATGCAAACTAAAAGCCGGGTGTGAAAAAGCTCCTTGAGTTACTGCTGAACTGGGCATTAGTATGTTTTGTTGGTGTTGTAAGTTCAAATAACACTGAACAGAAATCTGAACCACTCTTATGATCAAGGTACTTTCTTCTAGAGGAAATGAAGTTTTAAATCCAAGTTAACTGGTTTAAATTCATTTTGCCTTTGATCAGATTTATCTTTTTTTTCATCATTTAAATCCTCAGTCATAGTATGCATTTGCATGCTGTTAAGCATCTGTTAGATTACATGTAATTAACTTACGTATACTGCCTAGGGATGCACATGTCAGGCAGAATAGAAATATGACAGATAAAATGTTAGGGGATGCTGTATATTGATTGTAAATAAAAGTAACTTTTGTAGATTTACTGAAGTAGGCTGGGATGAAAGGTTCTATGAAAGAGAGGTATTTATGAAAACCTACTAGTTAAAACTGGTATCTGAAAATAGAAAACATTAGTAAATATTGTATTTACTTTGGATTTAGTAATCAAACGACTATTCTAGTCTAAGCATACTTCCTCCTATATGTTAAGGCAGCAAAATGTGTTGTGTTGTTAACTACTGATCCTCCCAAGTGGAAGTAATAGTTTGGACGGACATCAGATGCAACATGACCTGGGTTTGTGTGTGTGAGTGGTGGGTAGGAGAGAAAAAAAGAGAGTCTCATACTCGTCAGCAACATTCCGAATGGGAATAAAGTCTGGAGAAAACATTCCAATATAAATGAATAATTTAACAGGTTGCGTTACATGTTGGTATATAGTTTAGGATTACCGTGGTCTGTGTTTTCAGGCAATTGCTTGTCTATTTATGACAATTCAGATCTTCATATACAGCCCAAACTGGAATAAGGATGTACGTGAGCAGTTTGTCAAAGTAGATTAATTGGATTGTATGTTGAAAACTTAGGAATATGTACATCGATCAGAAATTGTATGTAAAGCAAAATATGATAAAATGACCACTTTTCTGTACTGTGGCTGTGTTCAAAGGAGCTGCTTATGCCATGAGGTTCCCCCCCACCCCCGCCTTTCTTTCCTTTTTTAAATGGCAGACCATATGATATCTCACTCAGGTGATATCCCAACTTGAATTGGTGTCAATGGGAGTTTAACCACAGTTATGCTTTTGGATGTTATTCCCTCCTTTCCCCGCTCTTGCCATTGTCGTGCACCTCTTCTAGTACCAGCTTAAATTACCTGGTGCACTTTTAAATTTCACTTTAAAACAACACACTTAAAAGGATATTAAGGGCCAGTTAACTAAACACTGTTGAATCATCTTGATTATGTGTGCTTCATGTTTGTCATGATGGTTCTGTTTTATTAAAAAGAATAGCCAGATAGACTTGAGTCAAGCAGAAGGCGTTTTGATAATGTGTGAAGGTCTTTACATTATTGGCTTACATCTTATGCTTAATGCACATTTCAGAGATTGACTAACTCTTCCCTTGAATTTTGACTAATCATTTAAATGCTTCGATGCTCCACTCTTATTGATAGATAATTGAAAGGAGAAGATGGCACAGTTGTAACTTGCTTGTTCCCTTGATTTGCAGCTCACATACCATCTTGCTGATCTCAGATTTGCATGGAAATTGTGTAACCTGATAAGTGACAAAATCTCTGTCCAATCTTCTTGCAGGTTTAGAAACCTGTTTCTAAAGTAGCTTAATTAAATCTTCACATGCAGCTCAGGCAGATAGAATAAATTAAGCCTGTTATGATGTGTTTAGCATAAGTCATATTTATAGTCACTTGTTTTATCCTTTATAGCAAGACATCCTGTCAAACCTAGCTAAGAGATTTAAAGGTTGGCTTCCTTTTTTACCTTTTAAGAAAAAAGATGACCTCCTCCATCAATTGGTAAGCATCCTTTATTTCCAATAACTCTCCTATTTTTCCCAATAAAGTCACATCTTTTTAAAGAGGCTTTTTAATATTTAATATGTTGATTATATCTGGTAGGTTCCTTAGTTTTTACAATTCTTAGTTTTTAGTTTTATAAAATAACGTTTAATTTGAAAATTTAAAATCTGTAGTTCTGATTGTGGTTTTAGCTACGATTTTTAACTTAATTTGGTTAATTTATCTTATCTTATTTGTCTTTAACTTATCTTAATTTGGTTAATTTTATTAGTCTGATTTTTACATTGTAGCTATTTTATAAATGTTGTGAGCCACCCCGAGCAGTAGTGTACTGGAGGGGCAGGGTATAAATATTTCAAATAAATAAATAATCGGATTCCTTGATGAATAATTTTCTCCTATGTATTTGTAGTCTCTTTTTAAACATCAATGTCACATTTTGTTCTATAAGTTACAAAATATTAAATCTGTATAGCAGGAATTATATGGGAAAGGACCATACATCCTCATGTTCTGCATGCATT
Organism: Hemicordylus capensis; assembly: GCF_027244095.1. Classification (NCBI taxonomy): domain Eukaryota; kingdom Metazoa; phylum Chordata; class Lepidosauria; order Squamata; family Cordylidae; genus Hemicordylus; species Hemicordylus capensis. The sequence continues at coordinate 205,428,670 of NC_069661.1, forward strand.
CTGATGTTTGATGCACTATTACTTTATTATTTCCGTAGCATACTACCAGCACACATGCTTTTTCAAGTTCACTTGCCAAATTTACCTCCTCCACTCCCCACCTCCCTTTTAATTTTCTCCAACCCTATTTGCTTGTATTGTGATGATAATCCCACTGTTGTGATAAAATATGCTGTTTCCAACCTGGTATCTTTTCATCCACCGTTACTCAGGATCTCGTTCTGTTTGAGAACCACTGGGCAACACATAGACCAAGTCCATGTAACTTAGTTATAATATGTAACTTAGACGTGATGATGAAGTATCATTAAATTATTCAAGACCAGCTTGACTTGTTTATTCCAGTGGTGCATAGGCACGATAAATAATCTGGATGTTTCCCACCGTCCAGAGATTCTGTCTCTGTCAGTAGGCCTTCTCTTTGTTTTTGCTAGCTAGTTTACTGCCAAGTCTCATTTGCAAACCCATCTAACTTCAGAGGTCATTTTTGACCAAAAGTGTTATAGTAATAAATGCATACCGCTTTGTCTTTCATCGTCTTTCAAACTATAATTTGCTTCTCAATTTCACCAAACTATTCCTATAACAGTGGAGGTTTACAGTTAAACAGCAGCTAAATGGTGATTTTTGATAACTTTAAAGTATAGAAACCTTTAGATAGTGATAGAAATTCTTTCATTTGAAAAATAGTTTTGTATGTGAATGTGCTTGACTGATGATGTTTTTCCTCATCCCTCCAATGTTAAGGATGTTGGTTTTCGCTGGGAAGCTCTCTGCACTGTACTGCAACAGGAAGTCCTGCTGCAGGAGGATGTTGAACTGATTGAGCTGCTTGACCCCAGTATCCTGTCTGCAGGGCAGCCCAAGCAACAGGAACATGATCATCTTCCAACACTGCGCTCCCTAGCAACTCCTAATATTTGGTATTGCCTTGAGCCATGTGCATGTTATGTGCTTTATGCTGTATGGATTATTGGAGGAAGCATCGTAGCATGCATTGACTTGCCAGTGAAGAGATGTACTTTTTAAATTATTCTTCAGTTTATTCCCTGCCCTGACCCATGGCTTTGGCTTTGTTGCTGACTTCTCCTCCATGTCATTGTTTTGTAAGGGCTGTGTTTTGTATTTATTTGCATAAATACAAAATGTGTGGTATCTTTTCCTTTCAGGCTTTTGGAGGAGGCTTATATATATGTTTGAGAAAGTCCTAATACGGAGAAGGTTATTTAATACTTTGATCTTTAGTGCTCTTCTGATGATTCTGTTCTTCCTTTCCTATAGTTATTACGGCTATAGATGTAATATTATTAATTGAAGTATTTCAAGAGCTACCAGTGGATAAAAGTAATGGGAAAATACAAATTCCTCCACAATCATGATGACCAAGAAAATACTCCAATTAACTAAATCATGTTGAGTGATTGATCCAGGATTAAGATCAGAGTATCTGAAATTTCAAATTTCGAGGTCCAGGTTCTGTGTTCCTGCAAAGGCCTGTGTTCTGTAACAGTTTTTTTTTTTCAAAATACCTATTTTGTAAGCATAACAACTGAAATTTAAATGAGCAAAACTGACTGGTGGGCATATTTGTAATATGGCTTTAAGAAAATTAATGAGCAAGCAATCTGAAAAACTTGGGTTGCCCACAAAAAGCTTTTTAACAACGGTGGAGTATTTTGTTGAGGTTAAATGAGTCAGAATCTGAAAAAACAAAACTATCATTACTGCAGGGTTTGGTTACCTAAAGAAACATGCCCTCTTTCTGCTGTTGTTTGAACCTGGAAAAATGTTATGTTACCACCCTTCTTTGGTGAACAATCACCCTTCAGGTCATATATTTGAATGGAGCAACCTTTCCAAATGGATTATTTCCACTAATAGAAAATCTGAGGAAGTTATACAGAGTTACTTCATAGCTCTGTATCATCCATTTGGATTAGCAATGTTAATGCTCGTTTATAGGACAGCAAGCTTTAATTGGTAGATAATCAACTAAATCTTTATTGAATTGGGGTGGTCTAATTGGTGATTTAAGGTTAAGCAGTTATGCTGAGGTTTGGAAATATGCAGATTTGTTTAGATGTCATTGACTGGCTAAAAGATCATGATTCAAACATTTAATTGGTTGACAGTGTTAATGAAACTCCCTCGAGGGTGATTGGCCTGCACCCCCTAGTTCGGGCAAATGTGAGGTATTTAGCTCAAAAGGGGAGACAGTTCCAATCAGCCTTAATCTGTGCAAGTGTATGAACTCAAGAAAATCGGCTTGAGAGAGAGGTTTTAATTAAATAAAAAGGAGTTTATTAAAAATAAAATCAGACTAAATTACTATGTGGCCCTAGTTTAAAGGCACTACAAATATGCTAAGGAACAGACTATTGTAAGGCACATTTAGCTTAAAGTTCCAAGTTATGTGTAAATTCCCAGGCCGGCTAGAGAGGTACTTTAAGATAGAGGAGCAAGATTTCAGAAATAAGAGAAAGGGATAGGTTCAACCTTGAAGAAATTGGGCAAGAGGCTATATCACCTGTCCTGGAGAGGGGAACACCAAGGTGGAGGTTCTTGTTGCAGTCTGCTGGGGTCCAGAGTGAGAGGTACTGAGATGTTTTGCAGTGGGAGTCCCAGGTGTAATATACATGAGGAAGCACACTGGGTCATGGATTTAGGGATACTTATATCCCAAAACCTGCCTTGAGGGCACTTGTCGTTTGTCCTGCTCGGCTGAACAGGGGAGCCCGGACAACCTTTTTTTGGAATGCATTGTGTCTTAGTCCTTCCTGGGTAGGAATGTGTATGAATTGCCACAATGAAGGCAGATTGTGAGGACAATTGGAGTGTGCAGGTGCACTTAAAGAATATCCTGTGCTGGGAAGGGCTTCCCAATAATTCTATCAAGAATTTCAATGGGCACATCTTCAAAGTTACATCACAAACTCATCCCTATTGTAATGGAGTCTGTTGTCTTATCTTCCTGCCTGGTATTACCTCTCTTTGCAAGAGGAAGAAGAGAGTTTAGATTTCATTCCAAGGCTGAAATGATCTTAGATGCCAGACACTTGCAGTAGCTAGTCCTGGGAGTCTGCTTAGCTGGGCACCCCTCCTAGAGAGTGTGAAGCTAATCCCCTTTCTAATTTGTGGGGCTTGTAGTCAAATCTAGGGGCGACCAGTCCACTGCCAACTAAGCGACTTGTCCCCATGTATAACAGAGACTGGGAGTTCACATTGCGGTGCAGCTCCTGAGCATAGCAAAAGTGCAGTCTCCAAACCTGGAGATGCAGTTGCAACCAGGGAGGCTTCTGGGAGTGGGCAGAATAAGCTCAGCTGGTAACAGGCCTCCTGGTCATTTTAGAAGCTTTTACATAGGTATGATGTACATTTAATGGAATGTCAGCCATATTTTATAATAAATGTTGCAACACACACTGATAACTAATCTCAAAAGTGTGTAGCTCATGTTGGTTTATTTGTGTTTCAGGGATATCGCATTACTGTTTGCCTTCATCAGCATACTATTTATGCTTCCTTCATGGTGGAATGGATCCATTGGACTGGTATGGGGAGGAGGCCTGTTTGTTTACATGTGTGTGCGAGCTTTGGACACATTAAGGACAGCCAAGCTGCAAATGTCCCTGAAAAAATGCCAGCTGCAGCTAGAAGAAACAGTGGCTAATTGCCGAACTTTCACTAACCTTGTGAGGAAAGCTCTGCGACTCATTCAAGAAACTGAAGTCATTTCTAGAGGATTTACTCTGTGAGTCCGAAGTTTAGGTTGCTTTGTGAATTGGTTCAGGCACATCGGTTAAATGTTAGGTTAATAAATAGTCAGTAACCTTTTTCTTGAAACGTAAGAATTCCACCCAACTTATCATGACAGTCAAATCACTCAAATCAAGCATATTTAAAGAAGGCATATCAAGGGCACAAATGGGAATTATGCATCTTTCATCATCATAACAAAGAACACACAATCCTCCAGGGACTTCTGTGTAAACAAACAAACAAACAAAACCAAGACATACAAGAGGGGCTTGCATTGGAGAGTTTCCTAGCTAATTGATTATTCTAGTGGTGTCTCTTATAGGACGTAGAAGAAAAAGAGGTTGATTAGTCTGTTTTGGTAGTAATTTTAAGGGCCCATTCTCACTTCTGTCTGGGTACTAAAAGTGTGAAGGATGCACATAGATGCATGACTCTTCTAAAAGCTTTGATGGAGCATCTGGGTCTTTTACTAGCTTCCTACTACTTTTTAACACTTTTTAAAGAGACACACTAAGTCTACCGAAATGTTTTCATATCTGACAAGACACATTTATTCTCTAGTAATTTGTATTGTGTGTACTATTAAGTACAAGCAATACAAGATCCTCTCGGGGACCAGTTCTCCCTAATATCCCAAATATTCTGAAGGCAGTTTACTGTGTGTGTGTGTGTGTGAGAGAGAGAGAGAGAGAATTAGAAAAACGTTGCAGCAATTAAATCAGCTGCTAAAAACTAAAAGCCTCAAAAGGCCTGGGAGAATAAAGGTGTCTTTGCCTGGTGAAGAAAAAATAACCCAAGCAAAGCTTCTCAGGAAAAGATGTTCTATATAAAGGTTGCTACAATTGCAGTGGCCTGCTCTCTGGTCACTACATCTCCGATGGCAGAGGCACCCTGAAGACAGTCCAGAGTGCATAGGCAGTTTGACATGGGAGCAGGCAGGTACCCAGATCCCAAGTTGTACAGGATATTTTATAACATGTTTAGTACAGGTGGCCCTTGTTATCTGTATTCCGGGCACCTGTGGTTTCATTATCTGTGGTTGGGTCATAGGGACCCAGTTTCATTATTTGTGGGACAAAAATAGGGTTATTTTAGCCTATCCTTGATTATTGAGTAGACAGAAATGATTCCAGACATAATTTCCTGCTGCCATTTTATAGTGCTGAGCCATTTTGTGGCTCTTTTCTGTAAGCAAAGGAAAGAATAAAAATAGGAGGATTTGGAAGCTATTTGAGCAGAACTGGAGGACAAGGTACTGTTTATTTCTGCTCCCCACTGCTTTTTCTTGAGATTTTTAGCACATTTCAGTGTGCTTAGGAACCTAACCCCCCAATCCCCATAGGGTTGTCTCTTTCTTCATGGTTTCATTATCTGCTGAAACAGAACCCCCACAAATAAAGAGGACCTCCTGTATTAGATTTACTTGTCTCCAAGTATATATTTTTATTACTCAAAACCATATTTATGTGAGTCCATTTTCTTCTTAAAAGTAAAGTGTGCCGTCAAGTTGATTTTGACTCCTGGTGCCCACAGAGCCCTGTGGTCTTCTTTGGTAGGAGGGGCTTACCATTGCCTCCTCCCACGCAGTGTGAGATGATGATACCTTTCAGCATCTACCTGTATCACTGCTGCCCGATATAGGTGTTTCCCACAGTCTAGGAAAATACCAACGGGGATTCAAACCGGCAACCTTCTGCTTGTTAGTCAAGTATTCCCCTACATGGCACGTAATTGTATATGGAAGTAGTTTTTTTAAAAATCACAGTCTTCTCTCTCTTCTTTAGTTTGCACTTTAGAAATTTAAAATACATCATCATACATTTGGGATATTAGTCTGGGAAATGATTTATTTCTAAATCTATTTACTGGCTGACATCCAAACTTACTCACGAGTAGCAGTGAGTATGAAATGGCTAAATTAGTCATAAGTAATTTTAGTGGGGCTGCTCATGAGTAATTCAGTCTGAATTTTGGGCATGAAAAGAAAATAACACGAGCGTCAATGTAAAATGGATGTGTACTGTCTCTTATTGTCATCAAATACTGCTCACTCTTTTAGTATATTCCACATGTCTGTCGGCTGAATGAAAAGGCAAAGAACCAGTAAAACAATCCACAGTTCAAGTTGTTCAAACTTTCCCATATCAACAGAACATTTTGATCTCTGCTTGCAGAACAGCTTGTAATACGTGCTGCTACATGCAAAACCGAAACTCTACCCATCTTACAAAGAGAAAATTCCAAACCATAAAAAGTCTGAATTAAGCTTTACAGGCAAAATTTTCTTTTCATTTGGAGTACTGGGGCATGTTCAGGTCTATTCTTGACAGGGTAGCATATAATTAAGTATATTTAACCTTATAGTTAAAAGTACTTCAAGAACAGCTTTGTGTAAAGTTTCATGTTTCACAGTTTGGACAATCTTTGAGGGAAAAGATTTTTCCTTAATTTGAGCAGATAAACTTCGTGAATGGAATTGTTTAACTCTCTGGCTTGTTTAACTCTACTTTCCATTCACTATCCCTAGAATAGGACTAAATTTGGTCCAAATCAGTTAGGCAGTTCACAAGTTAGCCCAATTGCACCTCGAATGTTCATGTGTCTGCCATCTTGAATTGGGGTAGACTACATCATCACAAACTACATAGGCATCCCTATGTGTCCCTACAGCTGTAGCAAATTTGGTTCAAATCAGTTAGGCAGTTCACAAGTTAGCCCACTCACACCTCAAAAGTGTATGCATCCGCCATCTTGAATTGGAGTGGATTACATCATCACAATCTATGCCATTGAAGTGTCCCTACAACCATACCTGATTTGGTTCATAGTGGTCTATGAAAGTTGATAGGGACATACGCACAAACACGGAATGCTAGGAGATCTCATAAGCCTAATGGAAAGTAGGCTAAAATATAAGTTAATGGCTTAGATCTGACAGAGTAAAGCAGAAGGCTCTCCATGTAAGTAAGGAGGTCCCCTAATTAAGACCAATTTCTCCCTTCCCACTGCAGGCCCCTGTGTCATATATCAAGCGTTCTGGATAGTCATCTGACCTTTGAGAGGGCAAAGGGGGAAGTATCATTCTGTGAGTGGAACTCCACTCATCATTTGTGGATCCAAGCCAATTGGTCTTTAATGCACTGATTTGGATCCAGAGTAGCATGAGCAGAAGTCTGCTTGTGCACTGGGGCCTTCCTGCCCCATCTTCTCCACTGCAGTACCCTATGTGGCTTTTGAGGTTCAGGCAACCGTTCAGAATAGCATGGGATGCGGTACAGACTGTAATAAGAGGGGAGATTTGGTGGAAATTGGACAGTTGCACCTCACACCTGCATTACTCTGGATCCAAGCCATTCTTTATGCTTGTATACTAACTTTTCGGAACTAGTAAGTTATGATTTAAAGAGGTTTTTCTTTTTCTAGTGAAATTACCTTACTGTACCAATGAATCAAATTTATATGGTATTACAAACATTTAGAGTGTATCACTCTCCTCCTGAAATAAATTTGATGCTTTTAGATAGAAAGACAAAGTTATTTCTTGAGATCACATGTTGTCTCTGCTTCTAAGACTGTAGCTTGGTTTCCTGATGATAAACTTGGAATAGAAACATATTGAAAAGGTAAAGTATGCCATTGAGTCAATGTTGACTCCTGGTGATCACAGAGCCCTGTGGTTGTCTTTGGTAGAATACAGGAGGGGTTTACCATTGCCATCTCCCACGCAGTATGAGATGATGTCTTTCAGTGTCTTCCTATATTGCTTCTGCCCGATATAGGTGTTTCTCATAGTCTGGGAAACATACCGGCAGTCACTGGCTTGCTAGTCAAGTCATTTCCCCGCTGCACCATGCAGCAAAAACATCTCTAATGCTCACTTGAAGTACTTTCATACATTGCTTTTTTCCGAACAGTTGGGACTTATGTACTTATTGAGTAAAGCAGGCGTAATAGCATAGGTTCATTTTCAGTCTTCCGCCTTGGTTTATATCTTGATTCTTGCCCACAGCTACAGTCTCATATGGTGATCCACAGTGGAGTTCAGGCAGCATCCATGTGACTACATAGGGTGAATTGAATGACATGAGAGTCTATGGGCAGTGTTCCCTCTAACAGGGATTCCCAGATGTTGTTGACTACAACTCCCAGCATTCCCAGCTGCAGTGGCCTTTGGTTGGGAATTATGGGAGTAGTATTTAACAAAATCTGGAAATCCCTATTAGAGGGAATACTGTCTATGGGTCTGGACAAGATTTCTGCTGGTGTTGCATTCTTTCTATGATGTGATGTCTCCTTAATTATTATCCTTAACCTTTTTGAACACCTTAGACAAAATGTGGGTTCAGAAGCAGCAGAACTTACTATTTCAAATATAATTAGGCACTGGCAGTGTTCATTTCTTCATTGTCTCATTTGTTTTGTACCTTACCTGTACATTTTTCTTTGGGGGGGGGGAAGGGCAGACATTAAAACTCTTAAAACAACTGGTTGTTGGCAAAGAAAAGTTGAGAGATTGAAGTGATCATTGTGTGCTCACTCAGAATTGTGTCTGCTGTGGGTAAATTTTACATTGCTTTGACAGATCCCAGGTGCTAGGGAACCATGGTGCCTAGACTAGGATATTCAGTGGTAGAGTCATTTAATAAAAACATTGTCCCAGGCAGCCCTGTTTCTGTCCCAGCCCTCCCAAATGTCCATCACTACGTCTGGTAATTCTGTCAAATGTCCATTGGCTGGCTTCTAGATTTAAACAAAATTTGTCAAGGCCTGGTTTGACTTTCTCCTAGTTTTAAGGAGCTTATGTGAGGAGCAAATAAGGTATATATATTTTATATATAAATACAAAAGCAATTCAGGGGTTCATAAGGGTTTGGGGGAGGTACGTGAATTTTCTCTTCTGATTTTTATGGGTAGATTTCAGGTTAAAATGATGCATTGGATTTTATTTTTTATTACTAATAATTGCTACTACTAAGTTAATAATATTGATTGTACTGTATTTTTATCAGTTTTTGGACATCTGTACAGTTGTATCACATTTTACTTTTCAAGTTTGCTTGACAGGGTCAGTGCTGCTTGCCCATTTAATAAAGCCGGACAGCATCCTTGCCAGCATCTCATTGGTCTTCGGAAAGCTGTGTATCGATCAGTGAGAGCCAACTTCAGAGCTTCAAGACTAGCTACCTTGTACATGTTGAAACAATATCCTTTTAAAAAAATAAGCCATACAGAAATAAGTCAAGTGGTTGTTGTAACGAAGAATTAAAGGGACTGCTGAATTTATTTTCATGTTCTGTTTTCTTTCTTTTAAACTCCTGGCTTTGTAAACATGCATGTGGCCTTCATATCCTACACATTCACAAGCACTCTATTTTGAATTTTATTTACACTGGTCCTGGGGTATGATCTGAGGGTGCATAATGCAGCCACCTTCCTGAAGACAAGCAGATTTTGATCTGAATGGTATTCCATCTTTATTTCCTCCATAGAAGGGGAGGGGACATATTTATTTATTACATTTTCCCAGCCTTCCTCCAAGGATCCCAGGGTGCAGCAATAGAGAGAGCTCCTCACTCTATTGTTTTATCCTCACCACAGCTTTGCAAGGTGGATTAAGCCTGAGCTCACCCAGTGAATTTGTTTGTCAAGTGAGGATTTGAACCTTGGTCTGAGTCCAGCATGGTAATCATGACACCCGTCTAGTATATCACAAGAAATGGCAGCTGACAATCCAAGAATTGGGGGGAGTACAGAGCTTCTATGTGCAGACCTGGCTCACTAGTATTCCCCTTCTTTCACTTCTTTCCCTCTCAGTCCATATTCATCTTACTATTTCCCCAATTCCCTGCATTCAGTTGCATGCAGTCCAACTCTACGTATATTTACTCAGTAGTAAGTCTTACTATGTTCAGGGGGTCTTACCCTCATCAGAGGGTACATTGGGTTAGAATCTTAGTTGCTTGAATCCTTTTTCTGCCTTTCCTTAATCTCTTCCACCCCACTTCATCCATTCTTCCCATCTCTGTATCAGTAGTCTGTCTATCCCTGACTTGGTCTTCCTTTTAGTCCTTGCATGGCTTAAAGTTAATTGAACCTAAGAGAACCTAAGGTGTGGTTGCCCCATTGCGTAGGGTGGCCAAGTGCGATTATGCCCTGTACTGGGTGCTTCAGGGACAGAGCAGGGATTGGGGAAAGAAATATGTGGGATGGGAATGGCCGCCCAGAGATGTAAGTTTGGGTGGGTTATAAATTTGATAAATATATAAATATAAATGTGTTAAGTTGTGTGTTGAAATGTTTCTGCTAATGCATATTTGCATAAATATACCTGTTTTATATACTTACATTCTTGTGAGTTCAGTTGCTATTTGTGCCCTCAAAAACCCACATGTTAAAAATACTGCATGTGTCAAGGGGTGTGTGCGTGCGTGCATGCGTAAGGGGATGATGCTTAACTTGTAGCCAAGGATGGGTGGAGGGCTCCAAGGGTTTTCTCCTTATATCCTGATGCTCTGCTAAAAATCTTTTTAGTTGAATGAGGGCTCTTTTAAGTCCTTGTAGATTTTCATTTAGTTTAGTAAGTCGTATGTAGTGTAGTGTTGTTTGTATTTTTACATATTTTTACTGTTTTTAATTGTTTTGTATGGTTCTGATTGTATAATGTGAGAGGAAATGATTGATTTCTTTTGTAGACAAATACTGCTGCAATTCTGCCTGTAAAAACTTGTGTGTGTGCGTGTGTGTAATATGTTTTGTTAAAAACAAAAATGCAATCAATATATTCAGCTTTGTTTGTAAAATAGTACGAAAGCAGCCACCAAGTTATAGGATTGTGCTGTAGCTCAGGGGAAGAGAATCTGCTTTGCCAGCAGAAGGTCCCAGATATAATCCCTGGCGTCTCCTGAGACCTGCCGGGGCTGGGAAAGACTCCTGCCGGAAACCTTGAAGGAGCCATTGCCAGTCACTGTAGACAACCCTGAGCTAGATGGACCACAGGGGTGACTTGGTATAAGGCAACTTCCTATGTTTCAGGAGGGGGTGTATTATGCCAATAGGAGGTATTTCCACCCATTTTTGGTGGAATTTCTGTTTGCTCTACAACTTGTTTTGAGCCAAATAAATATTCCCCCCTCTCTTCCGCCCTCCTCGGAAGAACATTCTCTAGGCTTCTGAATTATGAGAAAGATGGGTAATTCCCTTTGTGTTTGTCCATTTGTAATGTAATGAAAATGTCCTTAACTCTTTCTAAACCTATCCACTGAATTCTGAGAGTGACAATGTGACAAACTACATCTGTGTGGTACCTTTTAAGGAACTGGGCCTGGGACTGAGTGAAGAACAAGTATCTGAAGAAGCAGCACATAATTTCACAGATGGCTTCAGCCTGCCTGCTCTAAAGGTATTTCTGTTTTCATGTTCATTCCATTGCTCAGCATCGCCCTCTTTTGTAGTACTTTTTACAGTTTGTAGTGCTTTGCTGGAAGTTTTCGAACAGATACTGGACAGCCATCTCTGTCAGGGATGCCGTAGCAGATTCCTGCACTGAGCAGAAGTAGGAGATAGGAATGTGCACCAAATTGTTTCAGCACCATCCCAGGGGAGATGAGAAGTTCCTTTAAAAGGAGACAGGCAGATCCTACCTGCCCTATGCTGGTCTTGGACCATAATAAAGATGATTGATTGATCCTACCTGCCCCTCCTGGAAGCCTCCACTGCCCTGCACTGCCCTATTGTGGTGCTGTCTCCGAAAACCAGCCCCATGAAAGCGGGACCTGTGCTGCTGTCTCCTTTAAACCACTTGCCATGGCAGTGGGATGCATCCCCCAGCATCCCCCACACAGCATCGCCATGAAGATGGCATCGGTACATGCATCCGTAGCATCTGCAGGGCCAGCAACAGCATGCTGGCCCCTTGCAAATGGCATCTGGTTGTAGCGTCTGATGCCGAGGTGTCGAACAGCTCCTCTTATGTGATTACTCTGGATCATTTTCAGTTTCTGACTCTGAACTTCTGTATAGTGTCTCTGATGTTGTTTAACATCTACATGAAACCACTGGGAGAGAACATCAGGAGATTTGGTGCAGGGTGTGGTTATCAATATGTTGATGACACCCAAATCTATTTCTCCATGTCAATATCATCAGGAGAAGGAATAACCTCCCTAAATGTCTGTCTGGAGACAGTAATGGGTTGGATGAGGGATAACAAACTGAGGCTGAATCCAGATAAGACAGAGATACTTATTGTGTGCGGTCAGAACTCGGGAGATTTTGATCTGCCAGTTCTGGATTTGGGTCACGCTCCCCGGAAGGTACAGCATGCTGCCAAGAATTGTAGAAGTCTGGGGTGCTTCTGGATCCGAACCTCTCCCTGGTGTCCTAGGCTGAAGTGGTGGCCAGAGGTGCTTTTTATCAGCTTCGGCTGATACGCACAGCTGCAACCGTTTCTTGAGATGAACAACCTCAAAATGGTGGTACATATGCTGGTAATCCTAGGCTAAATTACTGCAATGTGCTCTATGTGGGGCTACCTTTCTGTGTATTCTGGAAACTGGTCCAGAATGTGGTGACCAGGTTGATCTCTGGGACATCTAAGAGAGACCATGTTACTCCTTTGTTGAAAGAAGTACACTGGCTGCTGATAAATTCCCGGACAAAATACAAGGTGCTGGTTATTACCTATAAAGCTTAGGCCCTTTGTATTTAAGAGAACGTATTCTTCACTATGAGCCCCATCACCTGTTATGATCATCTGGAGAGGTTTGTCTGCGGTTGCTGCCAACTGGTCTGGCGGCTACTCAGGAACAGGCCTTCTCCATTGCTGCCCCTGAACTTTAGAATACACTCTCTGTTAAAATAAGAGCCTCCCTATCTCTGGAAACTCTTTGAAGGCACTGAAGACACATATATTCACCCAGACTTTTAATTAGATGTATAGTTTTAATATAAACTATATTAAACGTTATAACAGTATTTTTTTAATGTTGGGTTTTAAATAATTTCAATGTTAATGGTTTTAGTGTTTAAATGATTTTAATAGTAAACCGCCCAGAGAGGCAAGTTTTGGGTGGTATAGAAATATGTTAAATGAATAAAATAAATAAACCCTAAAATTCTGTGAGGGCCTCCACAATCCGGGGCGGGGGGCAGTCCTCTTTAGTCTGTCCTGGGTGGTGTGGTCACCTGACCGAGCATGCTGATGATTAATTGGGGGGGGGGCTCCAATGGCCTTTAGGTCCAGGCTCCAAAATTACTTAGGTGTACCTCCATGCCTGAGTCACCTTAAGTGGCGCAGCAGGGAAATGCTTGACTAACAAGTTGCTGGTTCATCTCCTACTGCACAGGAGGCGGCAATGGTAAACCCCTCCTACCAAAGAAAACCACAGGGCTCTGTGGGTGCCAGGAGTCAAAATTGACTTGACGGCACACTTTACTTACCTTTGTGCCTAACCACCAGACCTCTGTTTTAGGCCATAAATGAAAGACCACCTCTGAACATGGGGTACCACCAGAGAACTCATGGTGTACCACCAAGGAAGTGATACACCATTTGGATCACTACTATATCACCAGGGAACGGAAGACAATGGAGCCTTGCTGTTCTGTCTTGGGTGCCAGCGGGGGGCTTGTGCTGGCCCATGATTTTATTGCTTCATAGTCCACTTTATTGAAGGGTTACTGCAGTTCTATATAGTTGAGACAGCTCTCTGTTTCCAATGGGCCAGCCTTGGAATCTCCTATAAAAAATACCTTAAATAATCAGACTGCAGATTATGACATTTAAAGTACTATTAAGTCCCGATGGGTTTAATTTTCTTTAGTAAGTAGCAGCAAGGTTCGGGCCCACCCCAAAGACTAGGACCATGACCGGGGAAACTGTTCATGCATGTGAGCTGCCTGTGGTACTAATCCACAAAGGCTCCGGTTCTAGACAATATTGACCAAATTAAAATTAAGCCCACCAGAGCTAATAATGCTTAAAATTCATGTTTTGCCCTAAAGAAAACAGGCTACTATGAATAATTCTTACATGGAACCTGCTAATCCGGAGTAATTGACTAATCCAGAGGTTTTTTTAATTTAAAGTGATTTATTTATTTAAAACATTTTACTCTGCCTCCCACACTGATGTGATCCAGTTTAACTGGTTTGGTAACCATATTGACTGGCCTAAAAACCTCTGTATGGGAAAAATGAAATGTTGTTCTCCTTTGTTGCCATGAAGATTGTAGTGTGACTCTCTCTCTGTCTCTCTTTCTCTCTGTTTTTTTTAAGGTTTTATTTCAGCTTTGGGTAGGGCAAAGTTCTGAATTCTTTAGGCGGCTAGTTCTTCTGCTGTCCCCCTCCAATGCATCCCCCAAGACCCAGATTACTCCAGAATGTTTGCCTCTTTGCATCTTTTCTGATGTGACCCAAGGTCTGCCTCATGCTCATGCTGCCTGCCTAGAAGAGCTTAAACGAAGCTATGAGTTTTATCGGTACTTTGAAACACATCATCAGTCTGGTTTGGAACGTTCAGTCAAAACAGAGCAAAAATCAGGAGAACTAAACCGTCTTCATACAGCAGTGCGGAGTTTGCAGCTTCATCTAAAGGCCTTATTGAATGAGTAAGTTGTGGTTGAAAAGCAAATTTCCTGTTCATCTTAATTCTTGCTGAAGTTAAAAAATTTTTAAAAAGAACTCTATAAAAATATTATGCTGCAACCATAATCTATTCAAAGGTCTTATACTGATAACTTAGAGGCACATATTGCTGCTGTTATGATTCTTTACATATGTTCTGTAAGGAGTGTAAATCGGATTTCTTATACTGGTTGTACAAGAGCTATATGTTTAACATACAAAATGATGAATTGGGGTGTTGAGCATTTGTTACAGGGTCAATATCTTGAGCTGACTGTGTGATCCCAGAATAGCAGAGAGGTCAGAAAAGTGGTATCTACATCTAATAAATAGTACGCATGAAAAGGGACCTCAATCCAACACAGAGTTGATCATACAGGAGAACCTCGTTACTTGCGGTGATTCTGTTCCTCACCTACCACTGCGAGGAACAAGGCATTATTCCTATGGGGAAAGGGGGTTTAGGTTCCAGGATGCCCAAAAAAGCTATAAAGAAGCCCAAAAACATCAAAGGAATTCTACTGTAGTGTGCTCCATGGGCCCAGATGCCCCCCGACTGTGTAATGCCGCCCCACCAAAAAAATCACTTGAAAATGCTTCTTTTATTAAGCAAAGAGGCAAAAAAGCACTCTACCTTGCTCTGTGGGGTCTCCTTGTGTCCTTCTTGTGCCCAGCAATGCCCCCCCCCGACTGCCAAATGGCCACCAAAACTGCAAAAATAGCAGGAAAAAATGAGTTTTCTTCAAACAAGCCACAAAATGGCTCCTGCTGACAAAATGGAGGGTGGAAGTGACCTCGGCAGTCACTTCCGGCCCTCTAGGAACCAGGGATACATGGGTTTTAACCCTCTAGTGTCTGTGGAAGTATGCTTGATCCTCTGCTGGATTGTTGCTTGTGTGTGTGTGTGTGTGAGATGATGACTTACCCAATTACTTTACTGTAACTCCTCAAGACAATCAGTATGTACATCTGAAGCAATTATTTGCAATGAGAGGTTTTCAATGAGAGACAAAGAAGATCCTGGATTCTGCTGCTCTACCTGTTTGTGCTTTTAGGCTGGGATTAAACTAGAAAAGCCCCCTGATGGCCATGTACTCTTAACCTTATTTTCCCGTACTCAGGCATGTAGCTAGGGGTGAGTGGGCTCGTGTTCACCCCTCTCCCCGCATGGCCCTCGTGCACGCCACCTGCACGTGACATCACATGCAAGGGGTATGGCCAACAGCTGGAAGGGCCTCTTGCATTCATTTCCCAGCCAGCAACAAAGCCGGCTGTGTGTTTTTCTTCATTCTCTCCCTTGCTTAAAGTGGCTGGGAATGAGGCCAGTTGCAGCTCGGGAGAGGTAAGGGAGATGTAAGGGATTCCCAGGAGCTGGGCGGCTCGGGTTCTTTTGAACCCATCCACCTAATTATAGCGCTACTGCTGCTGCTTGTGTGCTGTTGTCTGTGTAGATACTAGAACTCATATTAATCCTTCTTCAGAGGTGCTGTTCAAGACAGAAACATGTACTAGCTTCCTACCAGTATCTTCAGTCAGTCATTGATAGTGATCTAAAGAGACTTCTTATTAATTCATGTAGTTATTTCTAGCCATCCTTTGAATCTAGCTTTTAGTGATTTAAGGATGGGCTGCAACCTATGCAAGGCCACTTTGAACTGCCACTTCAGAGGCATGGATTATCTGTCTGAAAGTAATTTAATCCTTTAAGTCCTACCCAGTTGCTTCTAGCATGTTGACATCACACAGTGTCACCAGAGACTGCCTCTTCCCACTTCACAAGATTGCTCAACATTGCTTGCTGATGGGGCATCTTGCTAGACACAATGATGTCAGGTGGTGAAAAGTGGCAGGACATAATGGAATTATGTGTATTGGACAACAAAAAATGGGGCCTGTACTGTGATTGCTAAATTGCCTACCCCTGTATATAAAAGAATATACAGTTCCTAGAAGCATTGGCTACAACTGAGTATGCTTACTGCACACAGTGGTGACAGTATCAAGTAATTCAGTTTTCCAGTCCAGACATGGTTGTAACCTCACTTTGATGTACTCTGCATTGGGATTTGTTCCTCATCTAATGAAAGTTCTTCTTTGTGCAGGATTTGTATTAAGCAATAGGACTCCCTGTTTTCTGGCTGAACCATACTGGTTTCTTCGCAGTCTGTGTGTGCTCTCTATGTTGTCCTCCTTATGTCTTGTTGACTATGTCTGTTTAGCTCTTCTACTTTTCTTGGTACTAGGCAAACTAAGAACTGTGGACAAATTGTGGGCTTACAAGTACACTTCACTAAGTCTTCAAATATTTTAAAGAGTATCGGCGGGGGGAGTAGATATTTCCAAGTGTTTATTAAGAATATGAAAAGAAGCAATGAGTTTATATTACAGATTAAAATCTAGGGGAAAGCACAAATGTTAAAAAAAATCGAATATTTTGGTTAATGAGATACAGGAATCAAATGAAAAGAATCAATTAATCAAAATGTTTCATTCAGGTGCTAATAAAATTCTCATTTGCTCTCTTATCCAGAGTAATAGTTCTTGAAGATGAACTTGAGAAGTTTGTTAGTTCCAAAGAAAGCCAAGGACTAACTTTGGAGGCCTATCAGGTTGCAGAGAAGAAACTGAAACTGATTCAGCCTCACATGCAAGCTAGCAACAGCTGTTGGGAAGAGGCCATTTCTCAGGTGGAGAAAATGGTTCGAAGAAATCCAGACAGAAAAGGTATGTTCCCTTTGCAATGCAAAAAATGTGTAATGAACACTTCAGAAATTGCATTCCTTCAAATGAAAGAGTTTTTTTCATAATTGCACATTCCAAACAAGGAAACGTAGACTCCAAGCTCCCCACTTATCCCCTTTTCATCATGCCTACAGCCCTTCAATCTGATTTCCATTGTTTTGGACTCATTTGTAGGCCTGCTCAACTTGGGCCCCCCAGCTGTTTTTGGAATATAGCTCCCATAATCCCCAGCCACAGTGGCCAATAGCCAGGGATTATGGCAACTGTAGGCCAGCATCTGCAGGAGGGCCAAAGTTGAGCAGCCCTGATTAAAGCAATGCTCTCCCCTTTCCCTCAACTGAATTATGAAATGTTGCACAACAGCCAAGTTAAGTTAAGATGTTCTATAACTCTGGTTGATTAAACATTGTTGTGCTTTGCATATATTCCACTGTAGATATTACCTCTCACGTATTCATCTTTTAATTTATAGTAGTCAGCTTATTTCCAAGTATATAGTCCATTAAGTATGATGACTTGGAGATATTGCATTACCTTCAAGAGACTATACAGTAATATTTCTGTCCCTGAGAAATAGAGTAGTCTAGAATAAGCAATGCCATATCCATATGTAATACATTAATACATTCTAAACAGTTGCCATTTTCTCCTCTGAGTTCTGGGAGGTTTGGGGCTTCTGCGGGGCTGGGGCTTCTGATGGCCAAGTATATAGCTGGTTACCCAGTAGTTTGTTCCAACGCTAATGATGTAGGCATTATTTACATCATCTAATCCCTTTCTGCTAGGCTCCCTGTCTTTTAAATTGTTTAAACAATTGTTTAAATGTCATCATGCAGACAGAACTGTGTTAAATGTTACAAATCATGCAGATGATAAAGTAAGCTGTTGATTACAAAAGCTCATGAGACAATGTATTTGTTTTTAAGATACTGCAGTACTTTTGCTATAAGAAATCGACACTATTATCCTTTTGTAACTTACAAATCAAGGTATCTGAAATGCTACATCTGGATTTATATATTTTATTTATCACATTTCTATACTGCCTGATACAAACATCTCTAGGCAGTGTAATTTTCGTGGTAATTACATATTCACTGTAATTTTTATCATGACATCTATTTCCCAAAAACTTAGAGTACATTATAGTATTTTAAATGATGACATTGACACTAATATTAATCATCATTTAATATTAGTTTCCAGGCACAGGGCCCGGAAAGAGTGCACTGCTGACCCCGGCATCAACTCTATGCCCTTAGCTACTTTGTGATGGTGGCAGAAAACTGGAAAACTGGCGCTGGCCCAAAACCAGTGTGTCAGTTTTTAATCATTACAGTGCAACTAATCATTACAGTGCAACTGTATCTCTTTGAAACCTACTTCACCGTAAAGTGCTGCTGCTTGTGGTTTTCATTGTGCTTACAAGTTACCTTGTGCTTACAAAAGGCAAAGGAACATGTTTATTTCATTACACTTGTATTGTGCCCTTCCTCCAAGAGTTCAGAGCAGTGTTTAGCCTCACAAATATTCGGTGAGGTAATTCAGGCTAAAGTTGCCCCAAGATGTGGTGCTTCCCTCCCGAGGCCAAGGGTTGGGCTGTACAAGTCACTGCTAGGGATGCTTCCCTGATGGTCAGAAGGGTAGGCATGGATGTTGCTAAGCAATAGATATGAGGATGCTCAGACTGGGCTTGTGGATTGAGCTGGGAGGCTACAGCTTAGAGAGCTGTTGAACCCGCACTCGCTCTGAAGAAAAAGGGAGAGCTTAAATGGCCTCCTCCCTTTCTCTGGCTGCTCATTATTCCATCTGTAGCACCTGGCCCCAGGTCTGCTTCCTCCTCACAATAAGGAAGCTGTTGAGTTCCAAGGCATCCACTCATACAGTGGTGGTCTAACTTCAGCTGAGCTTGGTGCTGGCACCTTTCTTGAAGTCCTGGTGCTGACAAGGATGGCTCTCCTTTTAGAGGAGTCCTGTGCTCCCTCAGAAAACCCAGAGCTCCCAGTACACCAGTTCCCTCAGAGCTGGTCTTGTGGTAGTAAGCATGAATTATGCCTTTTGCTAAGCAGAGTTCAGTGTTCCCTCTAACAGAAATTCCCAGATGTTGTTGACCACAACTCCCAGAATCCCCAGCTGCAATGGCTTTTGCTTGGGGATTATGGGAGTTGTAGTCAACAACGTCTAGGAATCCCTGTTAGAGAGAACATTGGCAGGGTCTGCCCTGGTTTACATTTGAATGGGAGACTACATGTGTGAGTACTCTTAAAATATTCCCCTTAGGGGATGGGGCCACTCTGGGAAGAGCACCTGCATGCTTGCATACATACAGAAGGTCCCAGGTTCCTTCCCTGGCATCTCCAAGATAGGGCTGAAAGAGACTCCTGCCTTCAGCCTTGGAGAAGCTGCTGCCAGTCTCTGTAGACCAGGGATTCTCAACATTGGGTCCCCAGATGTTATTGGACTTCAACTCCCATAATCCCCAGCCCCAGTGAATTTTGTTTGGGGATTATGGGAGTTGAAGTCCAATAACATCTGGGGACCCAATGTTGAGAATCCCTGGTGTAGACAATACTGAGCTAGATGGACCAATGGTCTTACTTGGTAGAAGGCAGCTTCCTCTGCTCCTATGTACCTCTGGGGCAAAGCAGGGAAGCTGGTCCTACTACAGGGGTTCAGGAACGGTGGCATCTGGGGTTTTGTCTGCCTGGATTTTGGACAGGTGGGTGCCTTTGGCCCCCCATTGGGGAGTGTTCCTTGTCTGACCCATTGATCTCCATAATAGGTTCTGCCTCAAGGACGGTCTCCCCCTTGAGTTCTGAGTCTGTGGGTGGTTCCTCAGAGGAGACCCCAGTGTTCCTGGGGAGAGCCCTGACTCAAGGTCACCCCATAAGCTTCATAGCTTAGCCAGAATTAGACAGCAATTAAACTATGTTGCACTGGAAATAATCAGTCTTTAACTATTAGTATTAGAATTAGAGTTGCTGAGATCCTCGTAGGCCATCTAGCCTAGTCTTCTGCTCAGTGCAGGAAATCCAGAGGTAGAGCATCTGCAATGGGTGATTATCCAGCCTCTGCCTGAAGACCTCCAGAGAGGAAGAGCCCATCACCTTTCTAGAGAATTGATTCCATTGTCAAATTACTCCTTTTGTTAAGTCCCCCCCCCCAAATATTCAAGTCAGTTCTACCCTCCTGTAACTTAAGCCCAGTAGATCTAAACTATGGTTCTGTTAATGCAAAGATTCCCAACCTGTGGTACTCCAAATGTTTCTGAACTACAACTTGCATAATCCCCAGCTACAATGTATTGTGGTTGGGGATAATGGGAGTTGTAGTTCACAATATCTGGAGTACCACAGGTTGGGAGCCCGGTGTGAATGCATTCTAAAATCGCACCTGCCTTTTTTGCAGTTGCATCACACTGCTGACTCATGTTCAACTTGTGAGCAACTGAAATCCCAAAATCCTTACTGCCAGATCAGATATCTCCCCCATCCTATGTGTATGGGATTTTTTGTGGGTTTTTTGCATCTGCAGAATTTCTAGTTTCCACCCAGTTTTCCATTCTGTCAAGATCATTTTGAATTTTATTTCTGTCTTCTAAATTGTTAGCTATTCCTCCCAGTTTTGTGTCATCTGCAAATCCCCCGAGGACTTCTTCCACTCCATCCAAGTCATTGATATGCTGAAGAGTACTTCTCTGCCAACTGAGCAAAGAAGTAGTAGTGTGCAAGGACCGGTTCGGAGGCCATTCTACTGGCCTCCGAACCGGTCCGGACAAGGGGTGGTTTTGGTTCGGGAGGGTTAGGGTGGGGGGTTCCATTCAGGGTGGGGGGGCTTTACTCACCCCTCCCGCGCTTTGCAGCTTTGGCGCCATAATTACCTAAAAAAATGCGGCTGCAGAATCGCTCGCCGCCCGCTCCTATGGCTCCCATGGCTCCTGCTTGTTTCAAAAACCGGGCGGCAGGATACTTCCCTGCCGCCCCCGAAGCCCCCTCAAGCCATTTTAGCTCTTTAAATCTCGCCCCGGACCAAGTCCTATAGCGCTCGGGCGGGCGGCGGGGAGATGTCCTTCCGTCCGCCCGCCCCCTTCCCTGCCTTCTGCGAAGGTCCGGCATTTTAAACCACTTTGGCGCACTTCGGTGGCGCAGTGGTAAAACTGCCGCCCTGTAACCAGAAGGTTACAAGTTCGATCCTGACCAGGGGCTCAAGGCTGACTCAGTCTTCCATCCTTCCGAGGTCGGTAAAATGAGTACCCAGAATGTTGGGGGGCGATATGCTAAATCATTGTAAACCGCTTAGAGAGCTTCCAGCTATAGAGCGGTATATAAATGTAAGTGCTATTGCTATTGCTATTTTGTTGAAAAGTGGTATATAAATATTTGTATTCATATACTAGGCCCAGGACAGAGTCCTGCTCCTGCAGTATCTCATTCAAAACCACCCTCCAGTTTGATGGGGAGCCATTGATGAGTACTCTTTTAAATATGGTTTTGAGTTATGAATCCAGTTGACGGTATTATCTAGCCCACATTTGTCCAGTCTGCTAACAAAAAGTCATGAGGAACGTTGTCCACTGCTTTGCTGAAACTGAGATACGTTATGTCCACAGCATTCCCATAGTTCACTAAGCTAGTGACCCAATCAAAAAGGGAGATAAGATTAGTCTGGCAGGATTTATTCTTGATGAATACATGCTGGCTTCTACTAATTTTAGCAAGTATCACCACTCTCTACTTGTTCTGAGCTTTGTGTTTCTCCTTCCATTTTTTGTGGTTTGTTTGTTTGTTTGTTTGTTTGTTTGTTTGTTTGTTTGTTTGTTTGTTTAATTGCTAAACCATTTTTGTGCAGCCACATTGTCTTTTTTTTTTTTAAGTCTCTCGTTTTTGTTTCTCATTGGAAAAATAGTAACTTCTTCAGGAGCTTTGTGTACCTAGCCATGGAATCAAATCTAGCACTCTTCTGAGCTGATTAAAATTTGGTACAGTGCTTTTCCAAAGGTAAATTCAAAAGTCTAATTAGTGCCTCCTAAACCAGTAATGGCTGTTGAAAAACTTGGACAAAAAGTACTGAGGACAGCTGTGGGTAATGTTTGGGTCTTGAATAAAACTTGATTAGTGGGAGATCACTGGTGAGAACTTGATCATATTCTCCTTTTGAAAATATTCAGGACCATTATTATTAATATTATGCTGACATCCATTTTCTCTGCTTTTCATCCTGCGGTCTCCAGGCAAACTGGAACCATCATGTGAAAACAAGCGTTGCACCATGATACCTTTACCACAGCCTGCCATGCATATAGAGGACAAAGACCCAATCCCTGAAGAGCAGGTAAATATAGGTGGCCCTCATTATACGCGGTTTCAGACCTCGCAGTTTTACATATCTGCTGTCAGGCAGTATATACCTGACCTCTTTATCCATGGTACGCAGCTTCACATATCCGTGGGTTTTGGCAGTGCAGTTCTGCCCTTACATGGTTGTGTTCTTGCTGCACATGCTCATGGGTTGTGAGAGGAGTTGAGGATTACAGTGGTCTGCTAAGGTTGTGCTTCTAAGAGCCATTTTGGGTAGCATTTGGCAGCATTTGGTATCCTTAGGGAGCCATTGGGAGGCTTCAGGTGTCATTGCTCTGGATCTTTTGGACACTTTTTGGAGCCATTTCTTTGGAGCCTTTGGAGCCATTTTCTGGACCCTCACAGCATTGTTCTGCCCTTGTAAGATGCTAATTTATATCACTTTTATAAATTTAATTGTAATTTTTATGAAATTTTATTTTTAAACATTTTGAATTAAATTTTTTAAATTTTGCTTATTTAATTTATATTGTATTTAAATTTTATTTAAAAATTTATTTATGAATTTTTATTTTAAAAATTATTTTAAAAATTATTTTGTATAAATAAACAATTTATTTATGAATTTAAAATTGAGTTATGAACTGTATTTGATTTATATTGCAATTAAAAATTCAATTTAAATTAAAAATTGATATTAATTATCCCTTGAAAATTGATTCTTCTCTCCTTGATTCTCACACACTCTGTGTGTGTTTATTTGAATTGGATTTAACTTTGTGCTGACTCTTTGGCCAACCTACCAACCAATCAGGCCAAGGGGCTTGTGCTCCTAAGTGCTGGACTTCAACAGTGGGGTGAGGGAACCTCATGATAATATGCGTTACTGAAGAAGCTGGGGGGTGTTGCTGGAGAGAGTGGGGGAACTGAGGTTTGTTTGTTTGTTACATTTATATCCCACTCTTCTGGAAAGGCTCAGAGTGGCTTACAGCATTCTTTAGAATTAATAATCCTTTTCCAAAAGTACTCGCAATCTTTAAAAAAAAAAAAAAAAGTGGGGGGGAGTTGTCAGGGAAGGTCCAGAAGGTACTTGATCCTCCTCAGGCCGATGGAGGGGCCATGCTGCTTGCCTTTAAGGTTGCCATGGTACAGTGCTGTGCTCCATCCTTATTTCTGCTTTTACCCTCTTTTCAGTAATTTTTCAGTCATTTTCATGGTCTCCAGAACTTAACACACCCCCCCGGCCTCATTCCCATTGACATGAGGTTTCAGTATCCGTGGTTGTAGGCCGTAACGGAACCCCCGTGAATAATGAGGGTCACCCAGAGAGAGAGAGAGCCTTGACAAGATAATTTCTAGATTTTTTGCTGTGAATACTGATTTTTCTTCTTATCCCCTATTTGTTGATATAATGACCAGGTAAGACCTTCCTTCTACTGAAAAGCCGTTTCATGTGAAATTGTGCCTTGGGTAATTATTGGCAGATTCTATAGTGCTCGCATGTCACATTGTACCATACGGTGTAGCTTCCAGCCTGCCTGAAAAGCACACTGTTAGTTTAATTTTACATTTTTACAATCACCAATACTACAAATGGGGCACTTCCAGATGGTCTGTTTAGTCTGCAGTTGTCAAACTTTGTTCACTCACTTTCCGCCTGCACTTTTTCCTCACTTTGTGTCTCACTTTTTTCCACACACACTGTCATCTGTTGGCAATGACATTGCAAGTATGGATTTTTGTAACACAGAAAATCTAACGTATTTAAGGCAACAGAACAGTTGTGCATGTGCACACTCTCTGCAGCTGTCTCATTGAGGCATTTCTGGACACAATATTTTCTGTCTTATTCTAGGCATTCTTTGGGCATTCTTCGTGATCTCTCAGCCTAACTTATCTCACAGAGTTGTTGTTAGGATAAAATTAGTGGTGAGGGGTGGAGAGTATCGTGTATACCTGAGTTTCTTGATGGAATACAAATGTAACCAATAATGAGTAGTAGTAGTCCTGGAGGGCTGTACCGCATGACTTTCCAGAACATGCAAATTGACTCTTAGTGGATGTTTGACAGGCTTAGTGGATGTTTGACACCCTAACCTGATGTTTGACAGGCTTAGTCTTTTCAGTGTCACGTTGTTGAGGATGTATGTTTGTTGTCCCCCCCCCCCAGCTGAATCTTTGGTCAAAATGTATGCTGCCAGCTCTGCCATTTTTTTTGCTATTCTCTTTATTGTTGTTTTTGATTCAGTTATATTAAGTTTAATAGGCAGTATGCTACCCATAGGCAACAACCTCCGAGGCATGTTGGTGTAGCATCTAGATGCTTATTAAACCCTGAAAGCTCCAGCTTTCATCTTATATAAACATATAAAGCTGTCCTGTGCATATACTGAGTCAGACTGTTGTTCCATCTGACTTAACATTTGTTGATGCTGACAAGCAGCAGCTCCCCAGGCCCCAAAAACCTTGGGGGTTTTGCCATCACAGCTATAAACATCTCTCACTGCTACCATAAGGGCACTTGGAGAAGCTCTCTGGGGTTTTAGACAGAGGTCTTTCCCAGCCCTAGCATATGGGCAGAAAGTTATTCTTTCAGTAGGAGTCTTTTCGGAGACAGTGGCAGTGGCCCAAAGCATAGCCCTAATAAACACTTTTTGGAATCTCACAAAGTACTTTGATATTCTGTTCTTCAAGGATCAAAAAAGTACAAAATATTTAAATATCATTAAAATGGATATCATTCACATCTTATTAATGATATTTACCTTTTATTTGTTGAAAAGTTACACAGTGAAGTTTTTGTTCAGTGTTTGTACTGACAGAGCAAGTAATTGCTGCTATTACTAATTATGTATTATAAGCATCAATGAACAGTTTTAGAATGGGATCTTTTTAGATGAGGTCAGACATGGTATTGTCATGTAGCAATAGACAGGCCTTTCCCAGAAGAGCATATACCGTATTTTACGGACTATAAGACGCTACGGACTATAAGACGCACCTTAATTTTAATCCAGTTTTTCAGAGTTTTAACATATTAAACTGTTAAAACATATCAGACGCTCCTGAATTTTGGCGGATATTTTTTGAGGAAAAAAGTGAGTCTTATAGTCCATAAAATACGGTAATCCAAATGGCCACGGCCAAATAAAGGGAGAGAAGGAAAAGATATTAAATATTTTGCTCTTCTTGAATGTAAGTCTTCGGTACTAGTGATTTAGCATAGTTTTCAAACTATAAATGACTGAAGAAAATAGGCAACTATTGTCCAGTAGAACTGTTGTCCAATAGAACTTTCTGTACAAAAATTCCAATCACCCTGGCAAATTCTGTTGACCACTTCGTGTATTTGCATTGTATAAATCTAAAATAGAATAACAAACCTTAATTATTTTGCCTTTAAATGTCAGTGGATATATTTTGGAATGTTGCCCTCTAACCATACTCTAGATCAGGGCTGCCCAACTTTGGCCCTCTTGCAGATGTTGGATTACAACTCCCATCATTCCTGACTATTGGCTACTGTGACTGGGAATGATAAGAACTGTAGTTCAAAAACAGCTGGAGGGTCCCAAAGTTGTGCAGCCCTGCTCTAGATTCAAATTTTGCACTTGAAATCAGTAGGAATCAGTAATAACACTGTCTTCTAGGACTTCGGTAGTATGCAATCCAACAGGATGTTTGTTGCCTTTTTCCTCAGGAATTTGAAGCATATGTTGATGATACAGATATAGACAGCGAGTATAAGAGAGATGACTTTTATTACTTTTCCCTGGAAGACAGAGAGAGGCAAAAACGTGAGAGAGAGGAATCCAAACGAGTGCTGCAGGAACTAAAATCTGTATTGGGATTTAAAGCTTCAGAGGCAGAGAGGCAGAAATGGAAGCAGCTTCTGTTTAGTGATCATGGTAAGCATTGCTTTTGATGGTTAATTTTTGGGAATTATTTCTACAATTATCTTTTGATTATAGATTGTTTTTATTTTCAGTGATCAGGAGCAATGCCTTAGAGCTTCTGTGGTCCTTCTTTGTCATACCTCATTCATGCTGATTGTTAACAGTAGGAAATGGGATTTTGGCTCCTGACATTAGAGACAGAAGGGCTCTTTAGGCTCCTGCAGCCAGGCACCTAGGAGCGAGTACACTGTGTGTGAGGTGGGGGAGGTTAGGGAGGTAGGATGTGTGGTCTGTTCTTCCATGCATGAGAGTAATCACTATATAGTGGCTGGGAATCTGATCTTTTCTCATATGTGCACAAGTTGCTTCCGCTTGCACAAGGCTTCTCCAAATTCCACCCAGATGTTGCAGCCCCCCATACTGTGCTGGAGGGTCCCCCAACCTTCAGTTTTGGCTATTTGTGCAGCAGAGGGGGGCATGTGAAAAAGTAATTGAGCATGTTCTCATCTCATTTTATTTGAATCAAAGCCAGTCCCTACCAGTGTTCCCTCTAGCAGGGATTCCCTGATGTTGACTACAACTCCCATAATCCCCAAGCAAAGACTTTTGCAGCTGGGGATGCTGGGAGTTGTAGTCAACAACATCTGTTAGAGGGAACACTGGTCCCTACCAAGAACATGAGGCATAAACAGGCTCGGTGCAAACCAGACTGATCATCCTGTTAAAACATTCCAGACCTGTTCTAGAATCAAATAATGTTAAGAATATATACATTTTTGTTCCCTGAAAGCAGGGCTGCACATCGGTCCTCCTGCAGATGTTGGACTGCAACTCCCATCATCCCTAACAATTGGTTACTGGGGATGATGGGAGCTGTAGTCCAACAACCAAAGTTGTGCAGCTCTGTCTTAAAGGTTCTCTATGGTTTTTTCTTCTAGATACACAAATATTTACTCTGAAGTGAAAGGTCTGACTTTAATTCACTGTATTATATATCTCAAAAAACCGCACAGATACGAAAGAATATAGACTTCAACATTATTTAGATCTGGATTTAGATACGTCGATGCCCATAAGAATGGGCTCTGCGCCTGCGCAGGTGCCATGCAGTAGCCATGCCTGAGCTAGTCGATGTGCCTAGGCCACACCCCCTCACAGAGCATGCTATTTAAGGCCGTGCCTTTGGCGCGAAGTCCCTCAGTTCTTTTCCGACCGCCTTTGCATTTGGACCCTGGTCTGCTGCCTGGAAAGTCAGAAAGTTCCACTTTTCTGTTCTTTAAGAAGAGTTCGTTCCCTCTTATTCTCAATTGATATGGATTTATTAGTCCAATTAGTCAAAAGTCCTTTGACTTGGACTGGTTTACGGACTATGTTTGGTTGTGTGACTCAGAACGGCTGACGAAAATCCCTTCGGGTTTTTTTACTCGGATGGCTAATGACGATCCCTTTGGATTCTGACCCTTGTGCGGACTGACTGTTCTACGGAAACAACGATAATGGCTGAGGAAAAGAAATCTTTTAAATGGTGTGAAGGCTGTCAGGAGAAACTCCCCTTGAAGGACCTTCATGACCTCTGCTTATTGTGCCTTGGTGAGGAGCACAACGTCTCAGTGTGCAAGATCTGTCTGTTTTTCTCGAAACAGACACGGAAAAATTGAGCGCTCCACCTTCGGGCGGCTATTTATGACAATGTGCAGAGCCCGTCGATGCCAGGCACGCCTCGCCCATCGACGTCGACCTCAGCTCGAGATACGACCCTGAGATAGTCTTCGGCTCCTCCAGCGTCGACGTTGAGCAAACATCATTCATAGTCGTCCTTGAGCTCAAAACACAGTTCGTTGAGGTCATAAAAAACTGGTTTGTCTACTTCCCAGACAGCGTCAACAACGAAGTTGACATCGAAATCAACACCAGCCGCAAAGCTGACAATATCAACGTCGAGGTTGACAGAATCTTCAACTTCGAAGGGGTCAGCTCACATATCGGATTCTAGAGAAAGACACTGAAAGTCAGCAAAGCATCCCGCTGTCGATCTTACTGATTCACCACCTGACAAGCAACCACAAACATCTGCCTTGACCGTGGAATGTACCCCGTCCCCAACAACGATACAGGCTCTAGTAACTGTAAAATGCAAATGTAAAAACAAATAATAACTCAACCTTTGTTGACGTCAGCACTGTCGACTTCAATGCCATTATTGACACCAAGGATTGTAATCCGGGACCCCTCGACATCAACGCCAGTCGACATGGAGGCACTGGCTGTGCCGATGCCGTTGGCCCAGTCGACTTTGATGCCGGCATGGATGCCGGGGGCTGTGAGTCAGAAAGCATCGACGTCAGTCGACGTGGAGGCACTGGCCATGCTGATGCCGATAGCACGTTCACTCTCGCCGGTGCCTACGCCTCTTGCTTCCTCCACTCCTTTGATGTTGGCGGCTACTGCAGCTGCTCCTGTTCCATTGACCTTGCACACACTGATTCTTTCTATGTTTACACGGGTAACCCAAGGTACTATGTACCTCTGTCAACGTTCCAAGTCATTGATGTTGACGCAGAAGAGAATCTACCGTCAGTGACTTATCTCTCCTCTCTCTACTAGACTCCTCATCTAGCAAGCACTCAACCTCAACATTCAAAAGTTTCCTACCAACTAATGTCGACCCAACGCAACAGGTGATGTCTACTACTGCAACGCATTCCACTTCAACTCTGACAGCAGCCCATCTGCGGTCTCCCCTTACCTGGCATAGCTGTGGTTTGGGCCATTCTGCTCTGGGAACCACGTCTCCTGCAGTGCCTTATGTCTTCAAAGGTAGCAGGCCCTGGCTGACTGTGACATCTTCTTCTGCAGAGCCTCTCACAAGAGATTCGCGCTCTGCTCTTCATACTTATAAAACATCGACGCAGACTGATACCTTGGACATGGTTCAGCGTGCATCCCAGACATCCTCGGTGCTGGTTCGCTCGATGTCCACTCAAGCAGATCCATTGCCAGTGACTCCTGTTGCAGCTGCTGAGACTCAAATACCCGCTGATACAGGAAGGGGCGTGTCCCCCCCCCCCCCGAGCTTGCCTTCGGACCACTATGGCTCATCTGATTTTCAGTCAGACTCAGAGGACGAGGGCACCATTGTGGATCCCCCTGTGGATGTGGCACCTCCGACCTATATCTCTCCAAACGAAAAACTTAAGGCATGCCATAAGCATGTTCGGGTTATGGCTGATGCCCTGGGTCTGGATATTCACTCACAACTTGCTACCATAGATGATCTGGTATACAACTTTATGTTGAGGTTGCAATCAACTACACCTGTGGCCTTGCCAATGTTGCCTGTGATCACGAGAGCAGCAAAATGTGCTTGGGAAGTGTTGCACACGTCCACTCCCATGTCAAAGAAGTTGGAAAGCCTATACTGCATTCAAGACAAGGACAACGGATACCTACTAAAACACCCAGCGCCAAATTCCTTAGTAATTGACTGTGCCTCCTCCTCAAAGAATGGGAAACATCATACAGTCCCTCCAGATAAGGAAGGGAGGAATTTGGACATGTTGGGGAAAAAGGTCTACTCTACCTCCTGTCTATCAATTAAAGTGGGGAATTATGCGGCCTGCACAGCAAAATATACACACAGCCTCTGGGAACTCTTGGAGTGGGATCTTGACACACTTTCCCCACAAGACTTTAGAACCAGGTTCCGAAAAACCCTGGAGGACTCTGGAGAACTAACACGCAGGCTTCTTAGTATTGTCAAATACTTGGCAGAAAGTGAATCACGGGCCATGATGTTATGGCTGATGCCCTGGGTCTGGATATTCACTCACAACTTGCTAATTCTACGTAGGCATGCCTGGTTGAGGTCAACGGGCCTACAACAGGATATGAGAGACAAGATCGAAGGACTACCCTTTGATGGCACAGGTCTCTTCAGCGAGACCACAGATGCAACAATGGAGCAGTTAAAGAAATCAGAATTCACTGCCAGAACCTTTACATCACATCCTTCCACTTCACAAACTACCAAGTACCGTCCCAACTATGGAAAATACCGGTCTCCCTTCCGGGGTCAAGATCGTCGGGATTTTAGGAAGCCATATACATCTTTTCGCAAGTACATGTTTCTCCCACTTCCATGGATACCCAGAGTAGTGGCATGCTTACTAACAGAACCAACCAGCAGCATTTTAGTGACACCATGGTGGCCAAGGCAAACCTGGTTTTCACAGGTATGCAGACTATCCAGGAATTGTTACCAACACCTGCCCTGCTGCCTAGACCCCCTCACACGAGACGAAGGTCATATTCTCCATCCAGACATACACACTCTCTGCCTGACCGCCTGGCGGATAATCTGCTGAATCACATCCTTCTTAACCAAAGGAAAAGGTACACACAACATAATTATATGAGCAAGTGGTGCCGGTTCATGGCCTAAGCGCGCACCAAAGGTTTTCTGCCCAAGAGGGTCTCAATACAGGAGGTCCTGTGATATCTCACAATTCTGAAGGCCAAAGGTCTTGCCAGTGTGTCATTGAAAGTTCACCCAGCGGCCTTGTCCTCCCAACATCTGAGGAATGAAGGAAGAACGCTGTTCTCACACCCATTGAGCAAAGCTTTCCTGAAAGGACTTTCTCATGTTTATCCTCCCATCAAACGGCCAGTAGAACCATGGAGCCTGTCCTTGGTCCTGTCTTCACTTACGCAAACGCCTGTTGAGCCCATGACAACATCCTCCTTGAAACTAGTGTCTTGGAAAACGGCCTTCTTGATTTCCGTCTCTACAGCCAGACGTGTGAGCGAATTGACGTCCCTAAAAGTGGATTCTCCATATACGACCTTCTATCCAGACAAGGTCCGTATGCTCCTGGATCCCAGGTTCCTTCCAATGGTAGTGTCCAATTTTCATCTAAATCAGGATATCATTCTCCCTACTTTCTTCAGGAACCCCACTACTGCCCTGGAACGATCTCTGCATGCCATAGATGTTCGCCGGGCTCCATTATACTACATGTCACTGACCAAGGACTTTTGCACTTCTACACAACTGTTTATATCTTATAAGGGCTCTAGTAAGGGCACCCCCATCTCCCATCAATGTTTTTTGAGATGGCTGGTGGAGTTCATCCTGTTTACTTACAAGATGCAGAACGAACAAAACACCACCTGAAGCAATAAAGGCCCATTCCATCAGGGCACACGCTTCCTCGGCTGCACCTTTCAGGTGTGACTTTTGAGGACATCTGCAAAGCAGCAACCTGGTCTTTGGAGTCTCCCTTTGTAAAGCACTACGCCATAGATGTACATGCTGCTGCGGAGGCCACTTTCAAGAACTGAGGGACAGGGCACAGCCTTAAATAGCATGCTCTGTGTGGGGGCGTGGCTTAGGCGATTCTACTAGCTCAGGCATGGCTACTGCGTGGCTCCTGTGCAGGCGCAGAACCCATTCTTATAGATATCGACGGATCTCTACCAGATCATCATACAGGTAAGCAACCTGTTTTTTTCCATATAATCGGAGGAAAGGGAGAGAGAAGGTCAATATAAATGGTAATATAGTCTTCATATAAGTACATTTAAAGTTCCTGTCTTCCCATTGAAATTCCAGATATTTCCATATTATTTCTAATATTCATCTCGGTTAAAGATGTTATAACTATTCTAATCTTTATATACCTCTTCATGTTGACGATAGCACATAGCTTTAATGTAACAGTGGATACCTAATGTGTCCAACATAGTGTGTAGGACATACCATTTTCTTTTGGTGAGGTTTTCTTTTATCTCACAAAAAATGCTATTTATAAAGTTATGTAGTAGATTGTTTTGAATTTTTTTATTCCTTTTTAAGCTGCAGTGAAATCCTTGCCTGCTGTAGAGCCAGAGGAACCCCAGGATATTTTGGGGTTGCCTGAGAATTCAGATTTGGGCAAGCCAGACAATAGCAGAACTAATGATAACATGGAAGAGACAGTCTCTGGTCCAAAAATTCAAGCCACTGATGATGAGAGAAGTAGGACGGAGTACTTGTTTGATGGGCCTGGCAGGAGTGAAAATGACATTGCTGCTAATGCTGAAACACCAGAAATGGAAAAAAGAACATGTTACCAGTGCAATGGAGAAGGAGAGGAATCTGAGCCATCTGGTGTAGATGGAGCAAACGTGTTGCAGCCACCTGACAGAGAAGCACTACAAACCTCCATCAAGCAGAGACTGGCTGAGCTCCATAGAGAAAGAGATTTAAATTTCACATCTGGCCTAGCAGCACAAGTTGCTGCCAGGTCACTCACATTTACAACCATGCAAGTGCAAACATTTGGAGATGAGGAGGAGGAGGAAGAGGAAATACAGGAGAATGAAGACTTTTTTGAAAAAAACAAAGATGAAGTGAATAACTGAAAATAAAGGATTATAGAACCCACCTAAGCTTTCCCTTGCCTATCTGAACACCACAGAAGGCTAGTGAGGAAACTAAAGCAATGCAGGGAAAGAAGATTTTAAAACCATGATATCAGATGGGCTTTACTAGTCTTTTGATAATCTATATACACATGCAACTATAAACTAGACTCAAGGCATATAATATGGTTTCTACAGGTACCATTAATGACTGTCTGACATTTCTTTTAATAAGTTATCTTTATTTATTTATATTATAAATCTGTTTTCCTAAAAAGAAGAGAAAGTTGTCTAATTTGTTGTTTACTGAATGCTGATTATAATAGCAACAATTATAAAACTACTTGAAATTGTTCTTTTGCAAGAACGTAAATGATACCATATGTGTCTCCCTGTCAGCTCAGTTGCTCTGTAATTTCTGCTTTATATTACTTAATCACCTGGGCTTTTGGTTTGTCAGATTTGCAGCCTAAGACATGGAATGTTTAATTTAAAAAATGAAAGCCATAGTTGATACACCTGGGGTACTAATCTTAAACTAATATAAAGTTGCTAGCAAGAGGTTGTAAAGCAAAATTACATATTCTTCGCATATGTTCTTTACTTCTGAAGAAAATGTTGAATCTTTAATGTATGTCCAGTGATTTCCCCAAACTCTAAACACAACCAAACTGTCTAATGTAATACAGTGCACCTCTTCTGGAAGTAGAGGAAATAGGTTGTACAGGTCGAGCCTCAGGTATTTATTTCTGTTCATTTCCTTGTGTAAGTGAAAACAACTTTGCTTCTGCAGCAGATACTAACTGGACCTGGGGACCTTTCTTTTCAGTGCCCCCCCCCTTTTTTTGCATGGGCTTACATAGTCTGAGAGTTCCTGTATCAAAGGTAACTCAGATTCTTGTTCCATTGTTTCATTTTCTGTCTGGTCTAAAAGTACATTTTCATATGCCTTGCTTTAGTAGTTCCTCCATCATTAAAAGGAATGATTGTTTTAGCTGACTCTCCTGAATGCTGAAGGTGGCACTGGGCATCTCTTGAGGTATAATATGAGGGTTGCAGCTTCACTAGCTACAACATGTAAAATGGTACTGCATTATTAAGCATTTTAGCACGAAATTCAATTGGAGCTGAAGATGGGTTATTAACAGGATCAGTTATGATGTAAACTTTCTAAGGTACTTTTACATTGTTTTGTGCAGCTTCAGAAAACACACACACAACCTTCATTAGTAAGGGATTTCTTCTTCATGACACTATAGATAAATGGCAACATTACCTGTATTTGCTTTAGATTCTTAACCTGAGGATACAGCTGATGTAAGTTGTTTCCCAAGGGTAATGTTGAAGCATATGCAAATACCTGAAAGCATTTACATATGCCTCAAAATTACCTGAAGTTTGTGGGAATCTTAGCAGGCACAGCATTATGATACCAAACATTCTACCACTTAGAATGTTTTTTTTCAGTTTCAACTTAACACACTGTCAGTATATTGAAATCTAATGTGTGAATGTCTAACTGCACAACTATAGGGGAGCTTAAATAAAATAACAAAAGCTGATTTAGAAGAATGTCATATGAAACACATTCTACATATGCATCGCAAGAGAATAGCCCATCAACCCAGTGTATCGGGACAGAAAGGAGGGGAAAATGCTCTTTAGCTAGCAGGCCTGAGAATAGAGCAAATGCTTAGGACATAGGTGGTCTGCCAGCCAAATGTCCTGTGGCTCACCAGGTGCTTAGAAACCAGTACTCAACCACCAGAAGTTTTGTCACTTCTTATGGGACTTCAAAAATGGGTTTTATCTAGCACCCAGAAGGCGGCATTCAGTGCAGAGGGACTAAACATTCAACAATGCAGCAGGGAAATGCTGCAGTGCAAACCCAATTTAAAAACAGGTTGCTTACCTGCAATCTTTCTGGTGATCCATGTTCACTCACAAAATGGGTTCTGTTCCTGCACAGTAACCCCTGTGGAAGAATTCAGTAGCTCCATGAGGCGTTCTTTGGCTCCGCCAAATCACATGCATGGTGTGACCATTATTTTCAGCAAGAGAGTGCCTTCTCTTCAGTTCCTGATCAGCCACTGCAATGAGCGAAGAATGTGGATGGACAAAGTCCAGGCAAATCTTTATTACTGTGGAAGTATGCTAGCAGCCGGGTAGGCTGGGCAGGTGTTATGAGTGAACATGGATCACAGAAAGATCCCCTATTACAGGTAAGCACCCTGTTTATCTTTGAGGTGCTCCATGTTCACTCACAAAATGGGTGATTAGTGAGCTCACCTGAATAGTGGTGGGTGCTATGATATGGTTACGGCACTTTTTCAAGAACCGCCCGACCAGAATTGGTCTCCACCACTGAGCAGATGTCCACAGCATAATGTTTAACGAAGGGAAGATCTGAGGCACACGTAGGTGCTTTGCAAATGTCTGCTATGCTAATGCCCAGCATGTGGGCCGCTGTCGTGGCCATAGCTCTATTGGAATATGCCTTGACTTTTGAAGGAGATTGGACATCTTGTTTGTTGTGACATATGAGAACTAGTTCCATGAGCCAATGTGATAGTCTCTGTCTAGATATACAGGTTGTCCTTTTTTTCTCCCCCTTGTAGGATATGAATAGTTTATTGGTGTTTCTGAATGGCTTTGTTCTCTCAGTTTAATAAAGTAGAGATCTCCTGACATCCAAGGAGTGCACGGATTTCTCCAGAGGTGTAGAAGGGTTGAAGAAAAAGGTAAGACAACATCCTGTTCTCAATGGAATTCCGAGACACTTTTTGGTCTGAAGGATGGATCTGTCCTTAGAACAAATTAGGATAGAACTTAATTTAAGGGGAGTCAGCTCAAATTGCTGTCAGTTTGCTGACTCTCCTTGCCCATGTAATGAAAACCAAGAATGCAGTCTTTAGAAATAGGTACTTCATGGAGGAGGAAACTAGTGGCTCAAAAGGAGCCTTTGTAAGTGTAGCTAAAACTTAAAGGAAAGACTCCAAGTTTCAATGGGCTCTTTACTGGTGGAAATAGGTTATTGATTCCTTTAAGGAATCTCTTTGAGTCTGAATACACAGTGCATCCGTCCACTGATCTTTGTGCAGAGAGTGCGGCCATGTGAACCTTGATGTAAGCTTTATGTTCATCGGGTATAAGAGGATTTGTTGTATAGAGGCATTGAGATTTACATATCAGGTGGTATAAAAATATGATCGATAAATACATTGTATGGATCAAAGCCCTTGGTAGTTGCATAGTGCATGAACCTCTTCCATTCGCATTTATAGTTCTTCCTGGTTGACACATTCCTTTGTTCAGGAGGATGTCTAACAATTGAGCTTCCAGGCAGTTAGGTTCAGTATTTGGAGGTTGTGATGGAAGATGTGGCTTGATCATTGCAACAGGAGCTTTTGGCGTTGTGGAAGACACTGGTGGTGTTTTTACAGTCAATGAACTACTGTTGGTTCTACTGACAGTATAAATTTGCTTCTGCAGTTGGCAATGGTGTAAGCTTGTAGGAAAGCAACATTTTCAACTGGGAAAGGATCTGAGGGATTTTCAGTTTGAATTGAATCTCCCTCAGAGAAAGAAGTAGAATCATATTCCCCATCAGAATGTTCTTTCTGTTTTTCAGGTGACTTCTCTGGAGCTGGAGAATGGTGTACAATCTCTAAGCCAGGTGCACAAAAGTAGAAGTCTTTTGTACCTCCTTTTCAAGGGGGGAAGTTGCAAACTTTGGTCTTTTGACAGGGGAGTTGGCAATGGGTTTAGATGAGAGCCCTTGCAGGGGGACCCTTTCCAAATCACCCCTTAGTTTCATGGATTACATGGTAATGGCCAAATCATAAGGTAGGCCAGGTAATGGCAAAAAAATAAGGGTTCCTGTAGTGTCCGCAGCCTCTTCTATATCTTGGGTCTAGGACCCCTGGAGAGCTCTAGTAGTCCATAGGTCTTGTCATGGACGAGTAGTGAGGAGTTGAATGCTGGTACCTTTCTCTCCAGGGGTAGGAGGGAAAACAATGAGGAGTTGCTCTCGCAGGAGAAGCTGAGGAAGCCTTAGGGACTGGAGCAGCCTCTGAGCCCTCATCACTATCCAGACCATGCATAGAAAAGCCTCTGAAAGTGAGGCTTAATGGGGTGGTAGTTGTGGATCCCATCAGAGACTCCAAATTCCTCTCAGGGGATTTCTCATGTAGAAGTGGGGATGTCTATCTTGAAGAGAGACGCCTTCCTCTGCTGGAGTCAGACTCATTTCCAAGGGTTGAGCGAGTTGGAGAAGTCTCTAGTGAGAAATCTATTCTGATGGGTGACATCATTGAATCTCTGGTCTTAGTAAGGGTTGCCGAAGTCCTGGCTATCGATGTATGTCTGTGTGGCTACTGTAGCAGACTGGATCGAGCATGAAGTCCATGATGACAGTGGAGTAGACTTAGTGGAGATTTTTGGTATCAAAGTTGGTGTCTATGTTGGTGTCTATGTCCCGATGTCAAGGGTCTTGTAGTATCCAATGTTGAGGGTTTCGCAGCATTTAGTGTATCTTGGCTTTGTCACCTGCCTTGCATTGTGGATGGGGATGGTGTATGCTGGGATTTCCCTGACATCAGTGTTGATTTCAAAGTCGTCTTCAATGCTGTAAACATGTTGTTGGGGGAAGTCAAAGTGCAGCAGTGCTTTGAGCCCAAGGGGCTCAGCGAGTCTCTTGTGGTGTTGACATTGATCTCCCTTATCAATGGCCATAGGTTTCTTAAATATTGAGTCCCCATGATCTTTTTCAGATGGAGGAGGTCGAGTCACTAAACTCAAGGAGACCTCTGACATCGACTTCAAGCCCGAGGGTTGACATCGATCTCGCCGACATCGATGGGCTCGGCATTAGAGTTTAGGGTCAGAGGATGGTCTTGTATAATCCTGCTCTTAGATGGAGTTCCCTGCTCTTCTGTGTTTGCTTTAAGAAAGACAAACAGATTTTGCAGGAACTCACTTGGTTTCCCGCAGGCAAATCAAGCACTTCTGCTTGTCAGAGGAATGCAGTGTTCCTCTACAGGTGGCAGACCACTTGAAAGTTTTTAAAAGTCCATTAGAACCATAATTGAAATATAAAGACTTAAAACAGAACCGTTGTCTGAAAGCCAGGAATTTCTCTAATAGAAGAACAGTGAGTCAAAAACTGAAAGAGAAACCAAGAAACAGTCCAAAGATCAAAGCCAGAATAATCTAATAAACCTATTTCACACAGAAACCTGGAAATGAACGGAGCAAATCCTTCACGACGCAAGAGGCGTGGCTATTGAGAAGGAACTGAGTGAGGAGAAGGCACTTTCCCAACACAAATAACGGTCTTACCACATGCACAATTTGGCAGAGCCAAAGGGTGCTTCATGGAGCTATTGAATTCTTCTGCGGGCGTTACTGCGCAGGCGCAGAACTCATTTTGTGAGAGAACATGGGTCACCTCAAAGATAGCTGATTACTTCATGTTCAATATTGAACATTGTCAGCTAAGATGGAAATGTTGCTGAATGATGTTTTCCTTGGTTACAAAACACAATAATAGAATGAAAAGTCATAGTGTAATAGCATGAACTGGGTGAACTGGAGACAATGCACAATTTTAAAAATAGATTAGATTAGAGCTGATTTGTATTGGTAATAAGCTCAGCAACTGCCAAGTTTTCCACTAGTATTAAAGTAATAAGTCAAATGGGTTCACGATAAATTGTGCTTAGTACTGTGTATTTTAAATCAGCCAACGCCTGTATCAGAAGTGTTTGTGCACCATGTTCCACAAGGCCATGATATATTTTGTGGGTTTTTCCTTTTATCTCCAAGGTAAATAGAATAAGAAAGCGGTAAACAGACTTCAATCTTGCATGGTCTACTTATTTTATTTTTTACTGGAATCCCTGGAATCCATCCATGTGCTCTAAATATACAAGAGCAAATATACCAAGGCATTCTTTACAGTTAAGAAATAAATAATATGCCTCAGTTTTCTCCAGACATTATTACAAATATATCCAGTGTTAGAGATGCAGCAGCTTGTAGCCTCCCCTTAGAGTATCCAAATTAGTTTTGCCCTTTGGGAGAAGAGAAATAAAATAAAGCAAAAGTTGAATAGCCAAAAACATCAATATTGTAGTAAACAGAAGGAAGCTTTTATTGTCTGGTCTT
The DNA here is from genome assembly GCF_027244095.1 of Hemicordylus capensis. Classification (NCBI taxonomy): domain Eukaryota; kingdom Metazoa; phylum Chordata; class Lepidosauria; order Squamata; family Cordylidae; genus Hemicordylus; species Hemicordylus capensis. The sequence continues at coordinate 205,467,557 of NC_069661.1, forward strand.
AGAACAGGATGTAGCAGCATCATTATGCTGAGATGGAAGAAACTTTGTCCCTTTAGAGAAGAGAGCTTGGAAAATAAACATCCCTATAATGTGATTGAAGAGTGGCAATGACTTCTGATAGTCTGTTACATTATAATAAAATTGAACTTTTCAGCAATATACCATCATACACAGTAAATATAGTAACTAAACAAAATTAGCTATACTGAACCTATTTTTATTTTTGTCCCACTCTTCTGTAACCAATACATCTAAACTTGAGCTATACCAGTATTTTCATTTCTGTAATTGGAATCAGTGTCCAAAAGATCCATAGCTTTTGCTTCTGACCATTCACTTTAAGCTTCATGGACTTTTGAAAATGGAAGGTTTGCATTAACTGAAACAAGCTTCTCAATTGTATGTCATATTAGATTTGTCGCTTCACTTTGTGTGTACTGTATTTGAAAACACATTCAACTTCCTTTCTTCTTCTTTTTAACATTCAATTTCCTTCACCTCATATTGAACAGGGCTGCACAGCTTTGGCCCTCCAGCTGCTGTTGGATTACAACTCCCATCATCCCCAGCCACAGTGACCAATAGTCAGGGATGATGGGAGTTGTCCAATAACAGCTGGAGGGCGAAAGTTGTGTAGTCCTGATGCAGAAGATAGAGGGAATCTAAAGTAGGTGAGGTGGGCAAGCTGTCTTTAGCTCACGTCACATTGCTTTGGAAATAAACTGAATTGCTTCTCAAAAAATTGATCTACCAGCTAGAAAGCTCCAACCCACCTACCACCCCCTTTTCCCTAATCCCCAAACCACTCCTTTTTACTCCACTTACTGGGGTGGTGGTGGCATGCCCCAGAGCAGTGTTCCTTCTAAGAGGGATTCCCAGATGTTGACTAGGTAAAGTGTGCCATCAAGTTGATTTTGACTCCTGGCACCCACAGAGCCCTGTGGTTTTCTTTGGTAGAATACAGGAGGGGTTTACCATTGCCTCCTCCCATGCAGTGTGAGATGATGCCTTTCAGCATCTTCCTATATCACTCCTGCCCGATATAGTACCAGCGGGAATTCGAACTGGCAACCTTCTGCTTTTTAGTCAAGCATTTCTGCACTGCGCCACTTACTACAACACCCATAATCCTCAAGCAAAGGTCATTGCAGTTGGGGATGCTGGAAGTTGTAGTCAACAACATCTGGGAATCCCTCTTAGGGGGAATACTGCCCCAGAGTGAAGGGAAGGCGGAATTGCTCTCTTCCCTCCCCTAGAGGGGAATTCTTCTCCAGGTCATATTAAAATCCAAGTTGCAGAACAATTCAGGGGTCATAATTCTTGTCTCATAGTTGAAGCAAGTATGAGCCACCAGAGGCTCATGTTTCCAGGCCTAGAAATAACGAGCTCGGTAACATCACCAGCAAAAAGCAGGAGTAGTTGCACAAAGTCCTTGCCACCATGTTGTAAGAACACAGACCCCCAGATTGGGCCAAATATAGCTTGAGATGTTTTGTATTCTACAACAGCTAAACAAAGTAAGTTTCCAGTTGCAAGCCCAGTCATGTATACTTGCTCTATGAGTCAGAACATTGGTCCATCTAGGTCAATATTGTCTACACTGGCTGGCACTGATTTTCCAGAGTTTCAGATGGGTCTTTCCCAGCCCTACCTGGAAATGCCAAGAACCTTCTGCATGCAAAGCAGATGCTCTACCACTGAGCTATAGCCACTCAAACATAGTAGTGATGCTGTAACAAATAATATTATTACCTCTAAGATCTGAAATATTTACAGCAGTTTGGAATGTAAATTTATTTGAAAACACTTTAAGTGTTTCACTCATTCTCATATTTCATATGAGGGTTTTCATCAGATTTCCCCCATTCTTTCCATGTAATGCTTTAGAAGGAAAACAGGGAGGAAAACTAACATGTTCCCTTGCATTCCTATCCCCCTTCCCGTAGGCCCTTGTGTTTACTCAGGCATTATCTTCTCTCCTGTATAACAATCTTTTGGACATTCGGGATGAGTTTGCAGGCAGTAAGTTATGTTGTTATAAAAGGTGTCCATCCTGGGCAAGGCAGATGATCTCTCAATCTGAATTTGGAACTGGATTCATTCACTTAATTTGTTTCTGTATTCCAAAGCTGGTAGTTCCTCTGTATAAGCTGAATAGTTTGAATTCATGGGCACTTTCTCCCCTAGGATAATAAAAAATAAAAAATACCATGCAACATGTTATACAGTGCATCAATATTTGCAAGAACCTTAATATGGACTGTGATTCAGAGGGGGCATTGAACTCTTCTATTTTCTTCTAGGGAAATGCTCCATGGAGCCCACACAACTGAACAAGCTGAGTTCAAAAAGCTTTTTAAAGGGAAACTATTTTAAAATAGCATGAATGCAATGGTGCTATATCTCCTTTAAAAAGCTGTTGTGCCAAGTCATTTTTTTTAAAGTTGGGAACATTTTTCAAAGAAAATTAGCAGGGCTCTCTGGTCTTTTCTGGAAGAAAATTCACTGCAGATTTTATGCACACCTCCCTTTAGATTGTGGCTAATATTTATAGTAAATCCATCTTGTTGATCATGATGCCCCATGGCTTCATACTCATGAGATTGCACCATTCTGCATTAGTCAAACACAACTCACTGTGGCAAGGAGGCCCACAAACTAGTAGTACAAAATAGTGTTTGGACATGTTTCCCATAAATGACTTTGAAGTATTTTACTCTGAACTATGTTTTGTTTATGTTTGTTTTCCTTTTTTAAGTCTCTTCCAGTTCTCCCCAACACTCTTTATAGAAATGCTGAACTCTCCTAACCACTGGAGAGCAATTATGTCTTAGGATGGAACTGGATGTATAATCATTAGTTATCTACAGACACCCAGCAGTTGACTACCCCATGCTCTTGACCCATGCCTTGGATGTGCTTGGGGAAAAGCAAGTACCCCAAACAAAGATTTGTATGTCATTGGCTTGAATTCTTCCATAATTTTTCTGTATTACTGTTAGTGTTCTGAATATACAAACATCCCAGAACATAATGCTTAGGCCATCATTCTCTGATCACAGCCTATGAAATAAATTCTATGAAGAGAGAATTTTTCCCTACCTGTCAGTAGCATAGCAGACACATCTAGAAACATCTTCTGGAATCCTCGCTTGTGCACATTCTGAGTAGGTCTGCAGGCTATTTGCAAGAGAACTGAAAAGCAGAACAAGGACTACAATGAAAGTACTTTAGTTATGAAAGAAATATTGCACCAGCTACACTAAGTTGTATATCTGGATGTAATAGTGGAATATTCATTTATCTAGACTTAACCTCAGTGTAAAGTTTCCACGGTTCTAGATCTCATGTGAAGAAGTTTAACTCCTGGATAGGTTTGGTATATTCTGAAACTGGCAGATCCAATAAACTAGTTTAAGTCTGAATTCCTAACAATTAAACAGTATTCTGCTGGCAGGAGTGACATCTGTCATTCAGAAAATCCACACGTCATTATTCCATTTTTTAAAAAATCCATTGTTGTATACTTCCATAGTATTTATTTGTGCCCTAGGGTCAGCTTGCTGTTTCTTTCTGCCTACAGGCAAAATCTCTTCCCTATCCTGTAAGAGTTCAGTGAGCAATTGTGATTCTGCTTTTGGGTGATGGACATTCCTGTGCTTCACTGACTGTCTTAGCTTCTCTCCTATGTGTAAGTCTTGCCCAGTGAAAAATGTACTTCCAAGTAATAGAAATACTTAATATTTTGGGTTCTTTTCTAGATGATCAAAGCACTTTACTTTATCTCAGTGACCTCTATGGCATCTCTTAAAGTAGGCCAGTAGGATTACAACCAAAGTACAGGTGGGATATGATGGCTAAGAGACAGTGGCTTGTGTAAGACACCCACTTATGGAACTGACATCTTATTTTGTTTTTAAATCAATATATGCTGATTATTTCATTTACATTAATCAGTGCAAACCACATTGTGTAGGTGCTGTTGTTTTGTTTTAACTGGTGTAACCAAAATGAGTACATCAACGTTATATTTCATACCACTTAAATGTAATCTAATTTGCACTTCCATTGAAGTTACTGCAATATCCTATGTGAGGCCCCGAAGGGCACCTTGAAGCATCATTTCCAAAGGTTTCAATTGTTTGTTCTCTTGAATACAGCCCTTTGTCAACCTTTTGCTTTATTTCCTTACCTGTGGCCTTACCTGTACTATTTAGTGTATAGATATTTTTTCACAGATAGTCCTTGGGTTCCTTCCCCCCACCCCACCCCACTTCTCTTAAACCAACCATTTACCACATATTCTGGTTCACCCTCGCTTCTGTTCATCCTTCTTCTCCAGCATCTTTAACTCAAGTTCTTGTTCAAGACTTGCCTATCAAGCAATTGTTTGTTTGGAGAAAAACTGAGGGCGTAAGAGGGGAAATTGCTTTATATTGCTTTATCAGCACTGCATTTTTTTTGTCTGTTTATAAAGATGCTTGTTTATAACTTGACTTTCCCCTGAAGATAAATTTCTTGCTAAGTGAGCTTGGCAATAGCTAGTTTCTGCAGTGTACAGTGCTGGCTCACTGTTGCAGGCACTTTACTAATGAACAGTGTTTACTCCTGTACACATACCTGCTGACTGAAGTAAGACTGAGTAAGTGTATTATTTTTCCTCAGTAGTAGCTCAATGGGACATCTTTAGTTATTCAAATAAAATCTTAATGCCTCAACAGCAGTCCATCAGGAGGCCTGCCTGTAAGGTTTCCACAAAGAGTTCTTCTTGTCACATTAATGAAACGTTTGTTAGTTCAAGGGCCCGAAGCATTTGATCAAAAACTGAAGGATAATATTTGTGGCCTGGAAAGACTAGGGCTTTGCCCCGCTTTGATCTGGCCTATGAAGGTGTGCCAAGCACCCCTTTTGCACCACCTGAGGTACGAAGGAGAGACCAGTTTGGCACCTTTTCTCACAAATTCAGTATCACTGTGTGAAAGCAAATCACTAAAATACAATCTCTAATTCTTTAACAAGCTGTTCACACAGTCCCAGGATGTGGTCTTACCATTGTTGTAGTCTGTATAATCTCCACAGGAAATAAACATCCCTCTGCAAGCTTACTCGGAAGTTAAGCTTGTATATCTGGCTGAGATGTTTTTTGCCTGTATATGATTCTTGGAAAATACCTCATCTCTACCTCATTGCTGCTACTATTAGTATTCAGGAGTGGAGTTGAACACTTAATTAGTCATCAATGCTTTTTAACATCTACATTAAATCACTGGATGGGGTCATCATGGGATTCTGTGCTGGGTGTTATCAATATGCTGATGGTACCCAAACTTATCTCTCCATGTGTCCATTAACAGGAAATGGCATTATCTCCCTACATGCCAGCCTACATGCAGTAATGGGCTGGATGAGGGATAATACATTGAAGTAACTGAATCCAAGCAAGACTGAGGTACTCATTGTGTAAGGTTTTAGTATGGAGGATGGGATAGAATCTCCTGTTCTGGATGGGGTTATACTCCCCCAGGGAAAAAAACAGGTATGTAGTTAGGGAGTGTTCTTGGTTCCTAGTCTCACCCTGGAGTCTCAAGTTGAGGCTGTGGCCAAGAGTGCTTTTCAATCAGCTTCAGCTGATATGACAGCTCCACCTATTCCTTGAAGAGAATGACCTCAAAACAGTGGTGCACCAGCTGGTAACTTCCAGGCTGGACTACTGCAATTTGCCCTGTGTAGGGCTGCCTTTGTACGTTGTTTGGAAGCTTGTTAGTCCAAAATGCAGCAGCCAGATAGGTTTCCTGGGAGAGATCACATTATGCCTGTTCTTAAACAGTTGCACTGGCTGCCAGTATGTTTCCGGGTAAAATATAAAGTGCTGGTTATCACCTTTAAAACCCTGAATGGCTTAGGCTGGGGTTACCTGGGAGAGTGCCTTTCTCTGCAAGATTCCCACCTCTCATTAAGATCATCAGGAGAGGTCAGTCTTCAGGCGCCACCAGTTCATCTGGTGGCAACCTGGGATTGGGCCTTCTCAGTTATTGCCCCTATGTTGTGGAACACACTCCCCAAGGATATAAGAGGCCTATCATCTTGGGAGGCCTTTAAGAAAGCCCAGAAGACCCACCTTTTCTGCCTGGCTTTTAATCATATTTAAATGGTTTTTAAATGAGATTTATGTTAATATATTTTAACTGCGTTAATTTTATGTGTTGATATTTTAAATGGTTTGTCTCTTTAATGTAAATTGTCCTGAGCTGCTTTAGGATGGGTGGTATACAAATGAAATAGATAAAGAAATCAGAACATGATGGTGCTGGGAGTAGAGCAGTTGGAGTTCCTATTTTTTGCCAGTAACCAGGAAGGAGACTTACTGTACCCAAGGCAACTCATTTTGAGCAGGGAAATCTATATTGTTTATAGCTCAATGTATGTGTTTATAGAAGTAAAGTTTCTCTATCTTTGGCTATTTGAATTATTTTATTTTAGTTGTGTGTTATATTGATTTGCTGCTGGGAAAGTTGTTTGCTAGTTAAGTCCTTTTTGGTTTACTGCCTTGCTTGGGTAGTTTTGAATATTTGTCTGATAGATTATGAAAGTGTACACAGGAAAATACAAAAATTATTTGAGGAAGAGTAACAATATCATCATGGGCTGTCATTCTTCCCTATGTGAGAATCTTACTTGTTTCCTCTACTAATAAGAATGTACATATACTTATGAAGACTTGCGATTGTAACTTTTGAACAAGTAACTCTATGTAACAAAACTTTCCTGTTTCTGAACTTCTCTAAATTGTTTAGATGCTTAACTTATATAAGCTGTACTTTTATAATGTTTTTTCTGAATTTCTCCTTCCATTAAAAGCTATATTTCCTCCCTTCTTCTGTTGTGTTACTTTGTACACGACTCTTACTGATTTCAGTCCTCTCTCACAAAGTTACACCATTTTATTCCACTCTATTAACAGCTTGGGTCCAGGCTATTTAAGAGAGCACCTCCTTTGTCATGCCCCCTGCCCCCTCTTATGATCTTCTAGAGAGGTCTGGTTATGGTTGCCACCAGCTCATTTGGTGGTGACTCAGGACCAGGCTTTTTCTGTGGCTGCCCCTGGGCTTTGGAATATGTTCCCTGCTGAAATAAGAGCATCTCCTCTGTTTTTTCAGGAAGACCCTCGAGACTCTCCTGTTTTTGCAAGCTTTTAATTAGAATTAATTTTAATAATTTGTTTGAATGACTTTTATACTTTTTATTGTGTCCTGTGTATTTTAATATGAGTTTTCAAAATTTTGTACACCGCCTAGAGATGTACATATCAGGCGGTATAAAAATATTATTAAAAAATATATATTTAATCTAGAATAATGGCAGTTCCCTGGTTCAGTAATGACAATAACTAATGTAGGTACAAATCTCTGTTCAATCTCTTTCTTTTTATTTAAATAGTAGGGGGAATTCACCCTTTAAGCGTTTAGCCACACATAAAAGGGTGACTGTTCTGCTATAAATGATCACAAGTGTATGCCTTTGGTTCTAACTTCAATGTTCCAGCTCCCTTATTTTGTGAATATTTTCCTTTGTGTTTTCATTACTGTTCATTCTACACCACTTTTGGCCCATAATGAGTGAGGCTAGCATAAGCCTAAGAGCCAAATCAAACATAACCTTAATTGCATCATTGTCCCTACCATGCTTGCTTTATCTTAATTAAATAGTATATAAGGAAGCCCCATTTCAGATCAGATGGATAGGATCAGATCAGATTGGATTGTTGTGCAGGGTTAGGGGCTTACCTTGTAGCAACATGACAGGCAGCCCTCCTTCAAAACCCTGCTGCCTCAATAATAGCAGCAGCACAATTTAAACAGGCCATTTTCTTTCCTGGTAGCCAGCTAATAATGCTATTGGTGTTAAAAGATCGGAATGGGACTATGTGCAATTTTTTAATTTTGTGAACCACAGGCACTACCAGGAAAAAGAGTGCTCAAGTGCATATTCCAAGATATCAAGAGTCCTAAACACTGCATGTGCAATCTTTGTACAGTGTATGCCATTAGAAATATTCACCTATTTGGTTCCCATGTTTCTACCCATGTTCACTTTAAAAATGCATTTGTGTACAGCCACTTAAACAGAAACACACACAATACTTCCGGGAAACCTGAAAACCACTGCATGCATAGGAAAAATGCACTTGGAGGTTAGCTATCATGCTATTGCTTTTGTGTTTTTATGCTACTGTTTTTAGTATTTCATGTATTTCAATCTGTGATTTTTAAATATTTTAAATTTTGTACACTGCCTAGAGATGTACATATCAGGTGGTATAAAAATATGATAGATAGATGGATGGATAAAGGCTATTCTGACTTTGGATGCCGCTGCTCTAAAAGGTCGTAAAGATCTGCATCCAAACCATTCCCACAAATTTTTCAGCCAGAATGTTCTTTGTCTTCTGACACCTGTTCTTCCTTTAATGTTTCCCTGCATGATTAACTGCAGTAAGGAGTATTTTTCCCCTCTGATAATGTGGCCAAGATATTCAAACTCCTCAAAATAGCACTTACTTAGTTCCTAATCCTCTGAATTCATCATCTTCTCCATCACATGCTCATTCTACCATGCAATATAATCCAAGCCATCAGTTGAAAAGCAAACAGATCCTTTTAAAAGGCAACATCACAATTAAGATTGGAACTATCTTAGTTGAAAGAAGATGGGCTGTCTGCTTTACATGCAGAAGATCCTAGGTGCAGTCCCTGGCAGCCGCTCCGGGCAGGGCTGGGAAAGGCTCTTGTCTGAAACCTTGGAGAGCTGCTGCCAGTCAGAGTCGACTGAGTGAGCATTGTGACTAAGTAGACTGAGTGAGCCAGATGGACTAAGGGTCTGACGCAGCAGAAGGCTGGAGTGGGCCCAGGGACAAGCTTTGAAAATGCACACCCTCCACCTTCGTCTCCTTCCCCCCCACCTTTGTCATAAAACAACTTTAAGGACTTGTGTGATAGTGTGTAGCAGGTTAACAAGGGAGACAAGAAGTACAAGACTGGAGACTTTTCTTTAAAAGTGAAATAATGCTGAACATACACATGCAACCTTTTAAAAGGCTACAGTGCTGAATTAGGATTGGGGAGACCCAAGTTCAAATCCCCGTTCAGGCATGAAACTCACTGGGTAATTCTGGGCCACCCATTCATCTCTCAGCCCAACCTATCTCACAGGGTTGCTGTGAGGATAAACATAACTATGTACACCACTCCGGACTCCTCACAGGAAGAATGGGATATATATGTTAAAATGAATAAAGAAACACATCACAAAAACCATAATGTTGTGTCAGGCACTTCTGGTTTCATACTGACTGTGGGGCGGCAAGAAGGTATGCTGCCGCCCCACACCATTGATTTTTGTGAGAGCACCGGCAGAGAAAATGTGGTAGAGGGGAGGACACCCTCCCTGCTCCTTAAAGGTAGCCTCCCCCACCGCCAAACTGGCACATCCCTATGGAGAAGCCAAGAGTACCCGGACACCCAGTTTCATGGCTCAGTGGAGACTAGAACTTGGGTCTTCCGGTCCCAGTCCAACAAAACAAAACGTGTGCAATGTGCATACTCATACTTGGGAAGAGAAGACCCATCTTCCTACTTCTCACTATATCCTGAGCTATTTCCCCCTTCCCCTCTCATCTGGAATGTAAATTATTTGTTAATGGCAATGTGGAAAAGAGAACCTAGGAAACATCCCTGCCCAAATCATTCATTCATTGTAAAGGTAAAGTGTGCCGTGGAGTCAGTTTCGACTCCTGGCGACCACAGAGCCCTGTGGTTGTCTTTGGTAGAATACAGGAGGGGTTACCATGGCACTTTGCTCAAAAAAGCTCCTTAGTAGCCAGACATGGTGAAGTCAAGGGGAATCTTTGATGTGTGTGAATATAGATTCTACATGACTTTAGCATTCTGCTAAAGAGATTGAATGAAAAATCAATCTCCATCCTCAAGGAAAATATATCATGATTTTGACTTGTTGAACTGCGGCGGCGGGGGTGGGGGGCTGTACAGACCTATTTTCCCCTCCCTCATGATCAGTTATCGGATTGAGATCTTCACATCTCAAAGGAAGCCTTCTTGCAGAGAGAGCGAGAGTATCCACTCTCCCACATACACCCCAAAACACAAACAGTCAAATCTCAAAAGCCACCTCCTCACCATGCAAAGTTCAACTTGCAAAAGATGGGAAAGGCAAGCAACTGGCAGCCAATCTTTTCTCCTGTGCAGGCAGCTAGCTAGGTGCTAATGGGAAAAGCCTATCTCCAGTCAGCAATCCACTCCTTGCTGTTTTGAACTCTGCTGGCAAAGAGTTATGACAAATCAAAAGAGTTATGGGCAGAGCACAATCAGGAAGCAAACAGCAGCATAGAGACAACGAGCTGCTCTCTGCTATCTTCTTTTGCAGTGTTACATGGACTGAGGAGAGTGGGGGAGGATGAGCTGGGAGAGGCTCCAAGAGAAGCATCCTTCCCTTCTCCTCCCTGTCAACTCTGCAGCTGCCACTCAATTATAGTTACAGGGCAATAGATCTAACAACATGATGTTGTGTACTTTTCCTTGTGCATTCCTGGGGGTAAAATGGCCACTTGTGGCTATAGCCCAAGTGCAGTAATGGGGGAGGAAGGGGCTGCCTGTGATGTAGGGATGTGCATGAATTGCAATTTGCTGCATGATTCGAAATGCATCCCTGGAACAATTAAAATGGAGGAGAGCTGGTGCATACATGGTCCTCCGCCATTCGCTGCCACTTGCTGAATTGGTGGCGCTCTCCCCCAGCTGCCCTCGCACAACACTAGCACACACATGGCCGCCACACATGTGGTGTGGCGGCCATGTGTGTGCCAGTGTCACGTGAGGGCAGTTGGGGGAGAGCGCCAATTCAGCAAGCAAAGATATAGCTGTGAAGAGCAATGCCGATTCAAGAAGTGCCAGTGAGCAGTGGAGGAGCAGGTATGCACCTGCTCTCCTCCGTTTTAAAGGTGCTGGGGATGTGTTTTGAATCGTGCTGCGAATCATGATTTGTTCACATCCCTGCTGTGATGTTCCATTCTTCTTCCTTGAAGCATTATTGGCAGGTTGTTTTGCTGAAAAGCAGCATGTTTAAACAGTGCTGCTGCTACCTGCTGAGGGAGCAGTTTTTTAAAGAAATGCCCGCTGCATTGCTGCAAGGTCAACCCATTATCCTGGCACATTGGATTGATCCTCTGTACTGAAAAACATGCAGTTATTTCACATACATGTATAAGGCTTACTTACTTAGTGTACTAAGTAAGTAAGCCTTGTACATGTATGTGAAATAACTGCATGTTTTTCTGTGCCTCTATTTCCTTTCCCTTGCTCCATTATCTTCTTTAAGTGGCCCTTTGGATTGTGAGCCTCTTGGGGCAGGAAACCATATTCTCATTTTGTATAAAGTGCCATGCACATAGATGAGTAAAGGTAAAGTGTGCCGTCGAGTTGGTGTCGACCCCTGGCGACCACAGAGCCCTGTGGTTGTCTTTGGTAGAATACAGGAGTATTCTCCTGTGCAGTATGATATTATGATGCCTTTCAGCATTTTGCTATATCACTGCTGCCCGATATGGGTGTTTCCCATAGTCTGCGAAACATACCAGAGGGTACGAACTGGAAACCTCTGGCTTGTTAATCAAGTCATTTTCCCACTGTGCCATTAGGTGGCTCACACATAGATGGTACTACATTAATAATAATTATCCTGCTCCTCAAACAACTTTAACCTGCTATTAGTCTATGATGTGCCATAAGAGCTTTCCTCAATCAAAATATTGTACGTCAAATTCTGTATTCTAATGTGCTGCAACATATCAAGTCTAATGATTTTTTTTAAATTTAAAACAATGTTTTTAATTGTGTACCCTGCCTAAAGATGCACATATCAGGCAGTATAAAAATACGATAAATAAATATCTGGACACAGAAATTGTTTATATAGCTATAAGGAGTACAATACCTGAATCTATAATCGGGGGGTAAATAGTAGCCCCTGTTATAGGCACTTCTGGTTAAGGCAATTTGTTTTAGAAGGTCTTTCACCGATTTGCTGTATCCATTGAAAATGTAGTTGGCAAAGAGCAACCTTCCTTGAACGTACATCTGCCAAAAATAGGGAAAATACCAGAATGTAAATAGAAGGGAAATGTGCATCACCTGTTACTGAGAAGTAGTAGTAGCAATATAAAGATAAGTGGCTGAGAGGTTAAATGACCACTAAATAGTTTTGTTGCTCATAGTGAGATTTGCTGTGGAACAGAACTTAGTACTGTTGTCTGGGGCTATCAGCAAACCCTACTGTGTCAAGACATGCGTATGCTGTCCTGTTCACATGTTGAACTGTGTGACCAGAACTGAGCACAATAATTGATGTAGGTATTTCTGGTGTTGAGGAAGCTTGTCTTATCCCCTTTCTAAAACCTTGGTTCTGATGCCCCCATTAATAGTGTTGTTCTTCTGTGCCACTCTAGTGAACTTGATACCTTGTGAATTGGTTCTAAACATCTTAAGCCACTGTCTAAACCAGGCATAGGCAACATGAGGCTCTTCAGATGTCGCTGAAATACAACTTCCATCACACTCAGCCACAATTTATTTTAGCTGGAGATGATGGGAGTTGTAGTTCAACAACATCTGGGGAGCCACATATTGCCTGTCTAACCAGGCACTGCCCATCTTGTTCACATGGTGCTGCTTTCATCAAAAAGATCTAGAAAATTAAAAGATCTAGAAGCTGTGTATATCAATATAAAATATGTCAATATTTTAATTTAATAAGGAAGAAATGTAACATGGCTTCTTGGATGAGGGTAGAACAATGTATGATGGCAGCAGCCCTGTGCCCAGGGGCATATCTAGGGTGGGGCAGGCAGGGCACGTGCCCCAAGCGCAACTTGAAGGGGGGTGCAATTTTTTAAAATTAAATTTTTTTTAAAGGCCACCAAAAACAAAATGGCCACCGCGCATGCTCAAATGGCCTCTGTGAGGCCCTAGGCCATGCCAGGCCTTGCAGAGGCCATTTGAGCATGCATGGTGGCCATTTTTTTTTCAGAGGCCATTTTTAAAAAAATTATTTTAAAAAATGGCCACCGCACATGCTCAAATGGTCCCTGCAAGGCCCCAGAGGACAGCGGGGGGAGGGGGAACCCTTGTAGACTAACCCACGTCCTTTAGGAAGCCCCCCCGAAGGGGCTACAGGTTAAAATTAATTAATTTAATATGTAACTGTACACATATTCAGTTTGGCACTATGTACAGAGAATCAGGGCTTATGAATACTGAGCTGAAGCTTATGAGCTAGGATTGTATTCATTTGCTCTTACTTTGCTTCTTGTGATAAGTGAGTTAAATGTCTTAATAATATTGCTATTAATGGTGAGTTTGCCTTTGAATCAGTGTGAAATCCTTAGTATTAAGGCCCACTGGGAGTTCCTTGCTCTCTTTCTCTCATTTTAACTGTCTTTCTGAAATACTAAAATATATTCTAAGCAGTGATACAGTTTACTCTGCATATCCTTTAATTATTTTCAGAGTATCTGGGAAAAGTCAAATTCTCCATTTATTTAAAAAACTTATGTAATAGTGATGCTGCAATGCTTAGTAGAGAATTAGACGGGCACTTCCGCTTAGCTTTTCAAGCACACCTCCACATAGTATTTGGGTATTTCATGAGCCCCAGCATACTGAAATTTGTAGTTTTTCAGCATTTTTTGGTCTGGCTATGTCCACTGCTAAATAGTTTTTGAAATATTAAAAGATTAACGAGCTTGACTTGTATTTTTGAGCTGATAATATGTTAAAGTTATCTGAAAGGTGTCAGATGTTTGGACAGGGGGCGCAATTTCAGTGCTTGCCTTATGCACTATTTTCCCTAGATACGCCTCGGCCTGTGCCTCTTTATACAGGTTGCTGCCAAAGACCAATAAAATTAGTGTGGCAAAGAAGCAATGGACAAAAGGGGTGCCTCAGCCTTCCTCACTGGGCCTGATTTCTGGTCTCAGTCCATCTGGGGAGAGGGGTTGGCGGGCAAGGTGGCAGATGGGGGGGGGAAGGGTTCAGTGCCTTTCTCCTGCCCAATACTTCTCTACTCACCCAGCCTACCCTGCCACTTTACTGCTGTTTAGAGAAGACCAGAAATTGAAGACACAATTATACCAGTCACCCAGGCATTAGAACAATCCACAGTCCTGTATAATTAAACCTCCTTACTATTTTCTGTACTTGTGGTCTTAAGCTTGGCATTCTTGTGTTTTTCAAAGGTTCATAAGTCTGTTATATACATATTTTTACATCTAAAACATCAAGTAAAATAAACCATCTGCTCTACATGGACGATCTGAAGTTGTATGGAAAGTCCCAGTCAGAAATCGAATCACGGCTAAACACTGTCCGTATATTCAGTAGTGATATAGCAATGGAGTTTGGACTAGACAAGTGTGCTGCATTAATAATGAACAGAGGGAAAATAACAAGAATAGAAGGAATAGAACTGCCCAATGGAAGCAAGATCAAGAACCTGGAAGAGAAAGAACATTACAAAAACTTGAGCATTCTCCAGGCGGATCATCGCACACACTGAAGTGCAAAGAAAAATTGGAAGTGAATACATCAGGAGAGTTAGAAAAAATTTCAAGTCCAAACTCAATGGCGGGAACACCATACAAGCTATAAGCACCTGGGCTATACCTGTTATCAGATACACTGCAGGAATAATAGACTGGACTCAGGCAGAGCTAGAGACGCTAGATTGTAAGACCAGGAAAATCATGACCATCAATCATGCTCTGCACCCCCGCAGTGATGTCGATAGGCTATACCACCCTCGTAGCTCAGGTGGAAGAGGAATGCTGCAAGTCCCTCAAACAGTAGAGGAGGAGAAAAGAGGCCTTGGAGAATATATCAAGGACAGTGAAGAAGATGCACTTAAAATGGTCAATAACGAGAAGCTATTCAACACCAATGAAACAAAGCAGGCCTACAAGAAAGAACAAGTCAAGAACCGAGCAGAAAAATGGAAAAATAAGCCACTGCATGGTCAATATTTGCACAATATGAGGAAAATCAGACATCACCAAGACCTGGCAATGGCTTAAGAATGGCAACTTAAAGAAAGAAACAGAGGGTTTAATACTGGCTGCACAAGAACAGGCACTAAGAACAAATGCAATAAGAGCAAAAGTCAAAAAATCCACCACAAACAGCAAGTGCCACCTTTGTAAAGAAGCAGATGAAACCGTGGACCACCTAATCAGCTGTTGTAAAAAGATTGCACAGACTGACTACAAACAAAGGCATGACAAGGTAGCAGGGATGATACACTGGAACATCTGCAAAAAATACAAGCTACCTGTGGCCAAACACTGGTGGAACCATAAAACTGAAAAAGTTGAAGAAAATTAAGATATAAAAATATTATGGGACTTCCGACTACAAACCGACAAACACCTGCCACACAATACACCAGATATAACTGTAGTCGAGAAGAAAGAAAAACAAGTCAAAATAATCGACATAGCAATACCAGGGGATAGCAGAATAAAAGAAAAAGAAATAGAAAAAAATCACAAAATACAAAGATCTACAAATTGAAATTGAAAGGCTGTGGCAGAAAAAGACCAAAATAATCCCAATGGTAATTGGCGCCCTGGGTGCAGTTCCAAAAGACCTTGAAGAGCACCTCAACACCATAGGGGCCACAGAAATCACCATCAGCCAATTACAAAAAGCAACTTTACTGGGAACAGCCTATATTCTGCGACGATATCTATAACAATTGACAATAAAATTCAGCCATCCCAGGTCCTTGGGAAGGACTCGATGTCTGGATAAAACAAACCAGTCAATAACACCTGTCTGACTGTGTAAATAAATAAATAGTGTTGTATGCACATCTTAATCAATAACCTTGGCTTCTCTCAAGTTCCACAATAAACATATATGTTTTAGCAACTAAGTTGTTCAATGAGTGTTTCAAACCTCTAGTACTTACAATTACGGGCACGTGATATTCCTAACACATTTCTCTTCTGATAGTCTAGTCTATTTAAATCACAGTGTATTTTCAGATGCAGTATGTCTGGGGTTGGCACTTTTTCTTCTTTCTAAATGGCCAATTGATTAACTCTGCTGAATTTCTGTATTACTGTCAAATATGAATTTTCCATATTCCATCAACTGCATCCAGATGGAAATACAAAATTAGCAATATAGATAGCATGAGCAGCCACTAGAAATTATTTATTTTGCTTAAAGAGCACAATATTCCACAGAGGCTCCCTGAATTCAGTTTATTTTTGTTTTTGGTTTTTTTACTGCGACCAGACTATCAATGGTCAATAACTTTGCATTATCTTTCAGGTCTGTGTTTTTTTTAAAAGAATTTTTAAAAAATTCTTTCTTTCTTTCTTTCTTTCTTTCTTTCTTTCTTTCTTTCTTTCTTTCTTTCTTTCAGCATATTTTTATACTGCCAAAAACTTGCAGTATAACAGTTTACAGTTATACAACAGCTTACAATTAAAATCATTTAAGTCATTTAAACATTAAAATCATTAACATTAAAATAATTTAAAACCAACATTACAAATTAAAACCATAAATCTACTTAAAAGTCTGGGTGAATAAATGTGTCTTCAGTGCCTTTTAAAAAGTTGCCAGAGATGGGGAGGCTTCAATGGGAAGCACATTTCAAAGTCCAGGGGCAGCAATGGAGAAGGCCCGTTCTTGAGTAGCAGCCAAACGAGTTGGCGGCAACTGCAGACGAACATCTCCAGATGATCTTAAGAGGTAATGGGGCTCTTGGTGAAGAAGACATTATCTTAAATACCCAGGGCCTAAACTGTTTAGGGCTTTGTAGGTAATAAGCACATTGTATTTTGCTTGGAAATGTATCGGCAGCCAGTGTAGTTCTTTCAACACAGGAGTGATATGGTCTCTCCTTGATGACCCAGAAACCAACCTGGCCGCCTTATTCTGGACCAACTGCAGTTTCCAAATGATATACTAAGGCAGCCCCACAAGAGCACATTGCATGAATCCAGCCTAGAGGTTACCATCATATGTACCACCATTTTGAGGTCGTTCATCTCAAACAGATGCAGCTAGTATATCAGCCAAAGCTGATAAAAAGCACCTCTACCCACAGCCTCAACCTGGGACACTAGGGAAAGGTGCGGATCTAAAAGCACCCCCAGACTGTGTACCTGTTCCTTCCGGGGGAGCATGATCCCATCCAGAACCAGCAAATCACAAACCTCTCCTGAGATCCGACCCCACACAACAAGAACCTCTTATTGGATTCAGCCTCAGTTTGTTATCCCTCATCCAGCCCATTACTGTCTCCAGACAGATATTTAGGGAGGTTATGCCTTCTCCTGATGATGTTGACATGTAGAAATAGATGTGGGTGTCATCAGCATATTGATAACACCCTGCACAAAATTTCCTGATGATCTCCCAGCGGTTTCATGTAGATGTTAAACAACATTGGAGACAATATGGAGCCCTGAAGGACACCATATAAAAGTTCAGATTTTGAAGAACAACAGTCTCCAAGGGACACTGTCTGGAATCTGCCCGTGAGGTAGGAGCGGAACCACTGCAAAGCAGTGCCTCCCACCTCCAATCCCCACAGAAGTTCCAGAAGGATATTATGGTCAATAGTATCGAAAGCCACCGAGCGGTCCAACAGGACCAACAGAGTCACACCCCCTCTGTCAATTTCCAATTGGTGATCATCCATCAGGCCGACCAAGGCAGTCTCCACCCCATAACCCACACAAAAGCCGGTCTGAAATGGGTCTTTTGTTCTTCCTGCATAGGAGTTCTTCCTGCACTAATTTGATCCTTCTGTAGAACCAATACTAATTACATGAAGAAAATAAAACATCAGCTATTTCATCTTTAAACAAATCTTCTGTAGTTTTAGACAAAAGATTGTCTAAAATTGCTGAGAATGTACATGTCATCAAGTTGGTCACTGATGGATGCTTTCATCTGGAGTTTTTGTTTTTGTTTTTCTTTGGGAAGCAGCAATCATTCATTCAACAAATAGTTTACAGAGCTTGAAAGAGAGAATATATGAGACAGTATCCTAAGCTTTAGAAGCCAAGACAAGAGCTGAGCCTGAGAGAATACAGCTGCTTTCCATCATGAGTCAGTTTAGAGTGTAATTAGGGGAAATGTTATGCTCTTATAAACAAAAAAGTTGTAACCAGCATGAGGGTGGGCAAGCACTATATTAGTGTTTCTTTTTCATTGTCCTTTTAGATTTTGTCAAAGTGTAACTACAAACTGAATACATGAATGTAGCAGATTAAAGCCTTTGTCTAGAGCTAGCTCATGTGAGGGAAATAAATGCTGAATCATCCCTGCTGAGCTGCTTGGCTAGGCTTCTCCTAAAACTATTCTATGTTCCTGGTAGGTTTAAAATGCTGCTGCCACCAAGCTCTGCTCTTATTGGAAGAGCTTGAACCTCCCTGGGCTTGGGGTGGAATCCCAGGAAAAACTCTTTTTATTTTGCTCTTGGGCAAGTACAAAAATCTTCCACATGCAAGCCTGCATGTGGTGAGAACAATGATAGCTGCTCAATGTTTGAGGACATGATTGCATCGGAGAACTCCGCCCTTCAGCCCACTCTTTTCCTGAGTTAAAAACCAACTCTGAGAAACATGTAAAAATAAAAGAACTACCAAAAAACCAACAACCCAGTTTTATTCAGTTACTACAGACTGCTTCTGTCTGAGGCTTTCTCAGCTTTAAATACAGTTAAAAAATACTTAGTAGGCTACAAAAACAGGTTGTCTTAATTGAACACTTAAATGTTTATAGAGTCTCTTGGAAGGCCCTAGGTAGGATGGGCATAGCCTAGTGCTTCTTGTTCTTAAGAACGCTACAGGCAAACCATAATAGACCAGTATCAGGTATGCAAAACACTCACACCAAAGAAATAGACGTTTCTGACACAAATCTGACTAAACAACATTTTCCCTAAATTAATCTTCCTGAAACCAAAGCCCAGGCTTCTTTTCCTTGAAATCACCAAACTCCAGAGGATAATTCAAGTTCCTATCTTTCAAGGATCTGCAGAGTCATTCTTCTGCAGCCAACTTCCATGGCCACATATGCTCCTGTGCATCTCCCTCCTAGTTTCTTTCTAACAAAGAACTCCCCTTTTTCTGGCAACAGCTCTCTAGGTCCCACCCACCTGGTGTGCTGATTGGCTGAGTCCTGGAGTTCACCAGCTTGTGAGATAAGACAGGGTTCACTTCTGGTTAACTCTTTAGAGGGAGGGGAGTCTGATCACTACAATGAATAATATGCCATCCTCAAAACAAACCAGAACTCACAAATTTATTTTTATGGTCACTCTCATGACTACAGTGATTAATTTAAAAATGCAAAAGAGATTAACAGAAATCTTTAAACCTCTCTAGCACAACCCAAACTTGACCCTATCCTATACTGGTTTTCTTAACCTATGCTGGTCTTCCCTTTTTATGTATTATGTATTATTTAGTAGGGAGAGAATAACTGGCCCTATCCATCCCCAGCACAGAATCGCTCCAGTGGTTGTTGCCGGGTGTCTTGTATTTCTTTTTTAGATTGTGAGCCCTTTGGGGACAGGGAGCATTTTATTTATTTATATCTTTGTAAACTGCTTTGGGGACTCTTGTTGAAAAGTGGTATATAAATATTCGTCATATTTGCATTATGTAGTTTTGATTTCTACTATATGTTCCTATAGTATTAATTTTGTACATCACATTGAAACTTATATGAAATAACAGTATGGAAATACTATTCAATAAATACATGAAAGTCATAAGACCAAGGAAATACTAATAAATAAATAAGACAATTTAAGATCCAGATAACACATAGAAAGAGGGGATAATGGTTATTCCCCTGTGAAATTGAGGTCTAACCACTAGGGGCTAGGAAGGGACCCACTAGGGGTCTAACCACTAGGGGTGAAAGTGGGAGCTAACCACAATCCCAGGAGATGGTATGGCATTAAAGTCAAATATGCTGCCTTGAAACATTACTGCTAGGAAGCTATCAGGAACCTGGCCTACAGTCAGCCCTAGCCAACCGCTAGTGTTCTGTTCTGGCAAAACCTCTCTATTGGCAAGGCATTAAAGTCTATGGAAACAGGGAGTTAGGGGAACCATGACCACAAAAAGACCTAAAAATAAAAGAAAAAATGCTCTCTTTTTTTTGGTTAAAAACTCACAAAAATTCCTGTAATATTGCCAAGAATCACCAACAAGAATGAGCAGATCAGACCTCTGGAAATTTTTTTGAACTCCCCCAAATCACTCAAAGGCATTTTAAATTGGCAAGCGACAGCAAGGTCAGCAAAGGTCACCAAGAGGAACGAGCAGATTGAACCTCTAACACCCTTCCACCAATCACTGAAACCCTCCATCACTTAAAAAAACACCTCACCAACCACAGATATTCAGGCAAGACTTGTCACAATTTCCTATTCTCATATACTCAAAACCGTGGTTGGTAAAAACGTGATTGGCAAAGGAAGACTGTACTGCTAGAGTGATCTCCTGTTACAAAGCCATTGCCACAGAAGAACAAGTTGCCTTGTAGATATGGGAAGACTTGAATGACCAGAAATTGAAATCTACTATTGTGATCCAGGATCTGATGTGGCTGGCCTTTCCTATAGTTCTGCCCTAAGGTGAGGCATACTCAGACCGCTGGGATCTGGCCAAGGAGTGCTTGCTTGCTTGCTTGCTTGCTTACTTATTTATCAAAATTCTATACTGCCTGACATGTGCCTCCCTAGGCGGTGCACATAAGTTAAAATACATAATAAAAAACAGGATAAAATGATTAACACAATTATATAAAATTAATTAAAATTAATTAAAAGCCTGAGAAAACAGGTACATCTTAAGGGTCTTTTTAAAAACAACCAGAGATGGCAAAACTCTGATTTTAGCAGGGAGTGCATTCCAGAGCCCCTGGGCAGCCACAGAGAAGGCCTGATTCCAAGTATTATTATTATTATTTCCTGTTTACACAGTCAGACAGGTGTTATTGACTGGTTTGTTTTATCCATACATCGAGTCCTTCCCAAGGACCTGGGATGCCAGAATTTTATTGTCAATTGTTATAGATATCGTCGCAGAATATAGGCTGTTCCCAATAAAGTTGCTTTTTGTAATTGGCTGATGGTGATTTCTGTGGCCCCTATGGTGTTGAGGTGCTCTTCAAGGTCTTTTGGAACTGCACCCAGGGCGCCAATGACCACTGGGATTATTTTGGTCTTTTTCTGCCACAGCCTTTCAATTTCAATTTGTAGATCTTTGTATTTGGTGATTTTTTCTATTTCTTTTTCTTCTATTCTGCTATCCCCTGGTATTGCTATGTCGATTATTTTGACTTGTTTTTCTTTCTTCTCGACTACAGTTATATCTGGTGTATTGTGTGGCAGATGTTTGTCTGTTTGTAGTCGGAAGTCCCATAATATTTTTGCATCTTCATTTTCTACCACTTTTTCAATTTTATGGTCCCACCAATGTTTGGCTACAGGTAGCTTGTATTTTTTGCAGACGTTCCAGTGTATAATCCCTGCTACTTTGTCATGCCTTTGTTTGTAGTCAGTCTGTGTGATCTTTTTACAACAGCTGATTAGGTGGTCCACGGTTTCATCTGCTTCTTTACAAAGGTGGCACTTGCTGTTTGTGGTGGATTTTTTGACTTTTGCTCTTATTGCATTTGTTCTTAGTGCCTGTTCTTGTGCAGCCAGTATTAAACCCTCTGTTTCTTTCTTCAAGTTGCCATTCTTAAGCCATTGCCAGGTCTTGGTGATGTCTGATTTTCCTCATATTGTGCAAATATTGACCATGCAGTGGCTTATTTTTCCATTTTTCTGCTCAGTTCTTGACTTGTTCTTTCTTGTAGGCCTGCTTTGTTTCATTGGTGTTGAATAGTTTCACATTATTGACCATTTGAATTGCATCTTCTTCACTGTCCTTGATATATTCTCCAAGGCCTCTTTTCTCCTCCTCTACTGTTTGATGGACTTGCAGCATTCCTCTTCCACCTGAGCTGCGAGGGAGGTATAGCCTATTGACATCACTGCGGGGGTGCAGAGCATGATTGATGGTCATGATTTTCCTGGTCTTACGATCTAGCGTCTCTAGCTCTGCCTGAGTCCAGTCTATTATTCCTGCAATGCATCTGATAACAGGTATAGCCCAGGTGTTTGTGGATTGTATGGTGTTCCCGCCATTGAGTTTGGACTTGAGGATTTTTCTAACTCTTCTTATGTATTCACTTCCAATCTTTCTTTTAACGTCAGTGTGTGCAATGTTATCAGCCTGGAGAATGCCCAAATATTTGTAAGGTTCTTTCTCTTCCAGGTTCTTGATGTTGCTTCCATTGGGCAGTTCTGTTCCTTCTGTTTTTGTTATTTTCCCTCTGTTCATTATTAATGCAGCACACTTGTCTAGTATTATTTATTAATAATAATAATTCAGTTTCTATACCGCCTTTCCAAAAATGGCTCAGGGTGGTTTACACAGAGAAATAATATATAAATAAGATGGATCCCTGTCCCCAAAGGGCTCACAATCTAAAAAGAAACATAAGATAAGATAGGCACCAGCAACAGTCACTGGAGGTTCTGTGCTGGGGTGGATAGGGCCAGTTACTCTACCCCTGCTAAATAAAGAGAATCGCCACATTAAAAGGTGCCTCTTTGCCAAGTTAGCAGTAGCCACCAAACGAGCCAGTGGTAGCAGTAATCGGACCTCCCCAGATGATCTTAATAGACGGGAGGGTTCATGACAAAGAAGGCACTCTCTTAAATACCCTGGACCCAAGCCATTCAGGGGTTTCTGGATAATAACCAGCACTTTGTATTTTGCTCAACACAGCAGCAGCCAGTGCAGTTCTGTTAATATCAGTATTATATGGTCTCTTCGGGTTATTCCGGAGACCTGTCTGGCTGCTGCATTCTGCATCAACTTAGTTTCAGGACTACATAGAAAAGCAGCCCCACATAGAGTGCATTACAGTAGTCAAACCGGGAAGTTACCAGCATATGCACCACTGTTTTAAGGTTATTTACCTCCAAAAATAAGCATAGCTGATGTGTTGGCTGAAGCTGATAAAAAGCTCTCCTGGCCACTGGCTGAACCTGAGAAATCAGAGAGACTTTTGGATCCAGGAGCACTCCCAAGCATGCATTTGTTCTTTCTGGAGGAGTGTAACCCCATCCAAAGCAGGCAGATCTAAACCATCTCTCGAGTTCTGATCCCCCATAATCAGTACCTCCCATCTTATTTGGATTCAGTTTCATTTTGTTATCCCTCACTTGGCCCGTTACTGCTTCCAGGCAGGCATGTAGGAAAGTTATGCCAGTACCTGATGAAGTTGATATGGAGAAATAGATTTGGGTATCATCAGCATATTGATAACACCCTGCCCCAAATCTCCTGATGATCTCTCCCAGCGGTTTCGTATAGACATTAAAAAGCATTAGAAGCAGTATGGAGCCTTGTGGAACTCCATACATTAACTCGCACTTTGCATAGCATCAGACTCCAAGTGTGACACCATCTAGAATCTGCCAGAGAGGTAGGAATGGAACCACTGTAGAACAGTGCCACTCAATCCCACCTCCCTCAGGTGACTCAGGAGGGTTCCAGAAGGATTGGTCATTAAAGGTGACTCATTCTTACCTTCCCCACACCACTATCTGCAGTAAAGAAACTACAGATAGGCAACTTCTGAGTGAGTCAAATAAGAGACTGGAGTGGAGACAGAGAGACTGAGCTGAAAATATGGTGGAAGGCAACTCAGGGTGCAAAGTGTCTGGCGGGGGGTCTCATTGTTCTGTTACTGACTTATAGGTATATACATGTTGCTTGGATCTACCTGATGTGAAACTTATATATTTGTAAATAAATCATATATTACAAAGACACCATGATTTCCCCTCCAAAAAAGCCAAACTCAGCGCTGTTTCCAGAACTTCCCACATCTTGGGAAAGCGGGAAGTGCATATATAGAAAACCCAGCCTTTATTTAGCCCAAAGGTCTAAACTTTCCTTTATTGTGAAACTCCATTTTAAACTTGCCTGACATCAGTGTATGTTTCCTGTCTCACGTAATAGCCTGCTATCAATCAGGTAAACTCTAGGTTTGTTGGGAGACAACTTTAGTTAGGTTGAGTTTTAGTTTAGTTTAGTTTTAGTTTTAAATATTTATATACTGCCCACTACCGAAGTCTCTGAGCAGTTTACAATAATGAAACAAATTAAACAAACCAAAAAGATTCACACTTTTAAAACATATATAAAATTTAAACAATCAATAAAATTCAACTAAAAACATCAACTAAACAACTAAAAAGCTTGGCTAAAGAGATGTGTCTTCAAGTGTTTCCTAAAAGCCATATGGCATTAATGAAAAGAGATACCATGCAAATTAGCTTCCTGTTGTCTGGCAGAATCTGTGAGCATCAAATAAATTGTTTTCTAAAACTTGGGTCAAATTGTCCATCAGCATATAATGGCTTAAGCCTGAGACTTCAAAAGACCTGAGCCATTTCCCCAACATCCAGGCCATAGATAAATGGGTACATTCTCAATTAGCACATACCTTTCAGAGTTCTATTTGCCAGGCTGGGAAATCACTAGTATTGTCTTATAAAAACTAGGAGAGCTTTTGTTCCATTGTTGTTCTCAGTTTCTGCTTCTCCAGCGATGGATGACATGTGTGTTAGTTTAGCTTTCACTTCTGTTGGGCTCTCAGCTGAGTCCAAGCTACATAGCTCCAGAGAGCGTGCAGAGAGCTACTCTGCCTGGCAAGACAGAGGAAAACTCTGTTCAATATGCAAGATTTTAATTTCTGAACCTCAACCTGACAACTTCTAGCCACCTAGGGCAAGATGAAGGTAATTTTTGCTTGTGCTTTTGAATAACTGCTTTTTACATGCTTAATTGCTACATGAGACAGATACCTTGGTGTAGGGTTGACAAGCTTATTTAAGTGTCAGGAGTTACAAATTGCCTGTTCCATTCTTGAGATACGCATGCAGATTTCTGTACCAAGTTTTTAGCTGCAGAAACGGACAATATGATCAGATTTAGGCCTACTTTTATGGAAACCCTATAAAACAGGATGTCTTGGGATCTAAAGTTGGAGGGGACTGATTATATTCAAGTTTGTCCCCTACAGAGAATTTTTAATCAAAATGTAAAAGTAGACACAAACTGGGGGGAAACAAATATCTTAATGTTTGGGCTCAGCAGGGCCACTTCCAGGGAATAGCTTCAAATACATTATTTTTATTTCAATCCAGCATAGTATCTAAGAATAATAATTGTGAAGTAACTGCACAATTCTTAAGAGAAGCTCATTGGTACAGCAATTAGGAGCAAAAACTACTTGCAAATTGGCCTTTTGTCAATGAAAGCAGTTGGCTCAGGCAAACTTAATTTTAAAAGGTTTTGTGCAGCGACTAATGATAACTATATTTCAAGCGCTTCTCAGAACAGTTTAATACAATACTATAAAATTCAACCACAGTAATCTTGGGACTTGCCAGGTTTGTGAAAAGGATGTGCAAAGCCGTGTTTATGATATGAGATGTTCGCACATTTATTTGGGAATAAGTCCTGTTGAACTGAGTGGAACCAACTGTTGAATAAACACGTATAGGATTGGGTTGCAAAGATATGAATTTAGCTTTAGTACTGCAGCTTTTGCAATATTTTAAATGTACATAAGAACAGCCCTGCTGGATCAGGCCCAAGGTCTATCTAGTCCAGCATCCTGTTGCACACAGTGGCCCACCAGATGCCTCTGGAAAACCCATGGGCAAGAGCCAAGGGCATGCCCTCTCTCTTGCTGTTGCTCCCCAGCAACTGATATTTAGAGGCATATTGCTTCTTAGGCTGGAGGTGGCCTATAGCCCTCAGACTAGTAGCCATTGATAGACTTGTGCTCCATGAATTGATCTAAGCCCTTCTTGAAGCCATCCAAGCTGGTGGCTGTCACCACATCTTGTGTCAGAGAATTCCACAGGTTAATTATGAATTGTGTGAAAAAGTACTTCCTTTTGTTGGTCCTAAATTTTTTGGCAATCAGTTTCATGGGATGACCCCAGGTTCTAATTTATATAAGAGAGAGAAAGATTTCTCTCTCTCCACACTAGGCATAATTTTATAGACCTATGTCATCCTTTTCTAAATTAAAAAGCCCCAGGTGTTGTAAAAAAAAGTTCATTTTAAAAAACCCTCATTAAAAAAGGTTCTCTAGTGCTTCCCTAATGCTAGAAGTATTGTTTTCACCTAACCTCCTACAATTTTTTGCAGTTTACTAGTGGTCTTTGCCCAATAATCTGCATAGTGTTTGTACAAATAGACATGGTAGCTATAGAAATACAAAGCAATTATCTCTTATGGGACTTACTGCTTACTAATTTATCTATAAATGAATGTATTTCCTGGGTGGGTTTGAACAGGGAGGAAGTCTTAACTCCATTGTTTCAGAATTGTTGGCTAAATACTGTGGTGAAAATTGGCTGCAAATGTAGATCAAAATGGAAGGGAAATCTTTTTTTATGGCTTTAGAAGATATGTAGGTGAATGAGGGCCCTCTGCTGGGCAAATAATTTACCATTTCTTTGTGGTGTCAGAAATTATATTGGGGCAGTAGTCAAGGAAGAACCTTTTGTTTCTGGGACAGGAATAAGAAATTTGGACGTCTTATGAAGATTCTTTGACATCCTGACATGGGGTAACTTCCCACATCCGATGGAAGAGAGAGAATAGTAAATTCTGAGAACAAGGCTTGTTCTTGTTCTCTGGGTGCAGTCCCCTCAATATTGAAAGGTGCTTACTTGACAGAGGCAGGAAAAGTCTGGGAAAACTCCCTCCAAGATGGAGAGAAACAAGCCTTTGAATATTCTGCCTCCTTGAATTGTTCCACTTGTCTGAGGGAGAAATCAGAATTCTTTGCCTTCTTCCAGAAAGAAAGGAGTGAAATCACACCAGAATGAAACCAGATGGGTTAGTTAAACATTTAAAATACCTCAGGAAACACTGATTCTAACCGAGAAGAGAGAGAGAGCTGCCTTTGTGCTTTGGAGAGAGAGAGCTTAACCATTTGTTACAGAATCTGGAATGGACAGTCACGAACCAAGAGCAAATATGACCTAAAACAATTGGATTTAGGTGCCCTCTGTGTGGGCCACTTTTTCTAGTCCCTATATTCTGGCAGAGACCTTAGAAAACTGTTCTCTTGCATCCTTTTGGTAACACTTGTAAATGTTGTCATGCCAGAGACTACAATCCAATATCGCACACCCTGAAATTGTTGTAGTTGTTTTTATCAGTCTTGTTTTCAGCAGCTGTCATGTCAAGCCTTTTCAGAATCTTAAAAGCAATTGGCATTTGGTGTGGAGAGCTGATGAAAGGGAAACTGATATTTTCTTTTTAAAAATAGATCCAAAGAGCCACAGTGTGTGTGGCTGTGGGGGCTGAAGCCGCGAGGTAGACGACTGGAGCACAAGCGGAGAAAGACTCTACTCGAATCCAACAGATTGCAACATAGAGTACATTTGAAGATCTATGCTCAGGCAATACATGCAGAGAAGAAGCAATTCTTTTCTGCCCGTATTGCATCTGCAAGTTCATATCCAGCGGAGTTGTTCAGGGCTGTGAGGAGGGATGTGCCCCTTCTCCTTTGAATCAGAATCTAGAACCTTCAATTACCCGCTGTGACGTGTTTAATGAAATCTTTGTGGGGAAAATCTCTCGTATTCAGGCCAACTAAGACTCAGTCTCCATAATTACTTCAGTGACTGATGTGGAGGTGTCCAATGACTCCTCTTATGTGGTTAGGTTGGATCAGTTCCAGTCTGTGACTCCTATGGACATGGACGAGCTGCTTGGAGCGGTGCGGCCTACCACCTGTTCTCTTGACCCTTGCCCAATCTGGCAAGGTGGGTTGCTGTAAAAGACCTGGTAGAGATCATAAAGACTTCTCTGAGGGAGAGCAGGATCCCTCCTTGTCTTAAGGAGGCAATTATTAGACCACTTCTGAAGAAGCCTACCATGGATCCCTCAGAGTTGAGTAACTACAGGCCTGTCTCCAACCTTCTGTGGCTAGGCAAGGTAATTAAGAGGGTGGTGGCCTCCCAGCTCCAGACAGTCTTGGGGGAAACTGATTATATAGACCCATTTCAGGCTGGCTTTTGGGGAGGCTATGGGGTGGAGACTGCCTCTGCCTGATGGATGATTTCCAATTGGAAACTGATAGAGGAAGTGTGACTCTGTTGGTTATTTTGGACCTCTTGGTGGCTTTTGATACTATCAACCATAGTATCCTTCTGGAGCGTCTGAGGGGGTTGGGAGTGAGGGGCATTGCTTTGCAGTGGTTCTGCTCCTACCTTTCGGGCAGGTTCCAGATGGTGTCCCTTGGAGACTGCTATTCTCCAAAATCTGAACTTTTATATGGTGTCCCTCAGGGCTGCATATTGTCTCCAATGTTGTTTAACATCTACATGAAACTGCCGGGAGAGATATCAGGAGATTTTGTGCAGGGTGCTATCAGTATGCTGATGATGCCAAAATCTACTTCTCTATGTCAGCTTCATCAGGAGAAGGCATAAACTCCCTAAACGTCTGCCTGGAGGTGGTGATGGGCTGGATGAGGGATAACAAACCTGAGACTGAATCCAGATAAGACTGAGGTACTCATTGTGCGGGGTCGAAACTCGAAAGACGGTTTTGATTTGCCTGTTCTGGATGGGGTCACACTTCCCAAGAAGGAACAGGTACACAGTCAAGGGGTGCTTCTGGATCCAAGTCTCTCCCTGGTGTCGCAGGTTGGCAGTGGCCAGAGGTGCCTTCTATTTGCTTTGTCTGATACGTCAGCTGCATCCATTTCTTGAGATGGATGACCTCAATACAGTGGTACGTCTGCTGGTAACCTCCAAACTGGATTACTGTAATGTGGAGCTGCTCTTGTACGTAGTCCGGAAACTACAGTTGGTCCAGAATGTGGCAGCCAGGCTGGTCTCTGGGTCATCTAGGAGAGACCATATTACTCCCGTATTGAAGGAGTTACACTGGCTGCTGATATGTTTCCAGGCAAAATACAAGGTGTTGGTTATAACCTATAAAGCCCTAGGCAGCTTGGACCCTGGGTATTTAAGAGAATGTCCTCTTTGTCATGAACCCCACCACCCATTGAGATAATTAGGAGAGGTTCATCTGCTGTTGCCACTGGCTCATCTGGGCTACTTGGGGACAGGTCTTCTCCACTGCTGCCCCAAAGCTTTGGAATGCGCTCCCTGCTGAAATAAGAGCCTCTCCATCTCTGACAATTTTAAAAAAATCTTTGAAGACACATCTGTTCACCCAGGCTGTTTTAATAGATTTAACATTGTTTTAAAATTTTAAATTGTTGCAATGTTTTAACTTTTTGCTATCATTTATTTTAACCAATATTTTAATTTTTGTTGTCATTTATTTGTTTTAACTAATCTTTTAACTTTTCTGTTATTTTTTGCTGTAAATTGCCCAGAGACGTAAGTTTTGGGAGGTATAAAACAGTTAAATAATAAACAATAAAAATAAAATACAGTACTGGAGCTTCTCAGCCTTCCCTCAGTGGCAATCCCCTGCATCCTCAAAAAGCCATCCCCAGAGGCAAGGTGACGCTCAAAATGAGACTCTGAGAGACAAGGAGTTAATGCTGGAAAGGAGAGCAGCAGCAAGCCATCCTTGCTTATGCATGGGCTCATTTGGACCCTGATCTGGGTATGTGAACATATTTGGCCCATGGTTCTCTTGGGTTCCAATCAATCCATCCATCTTGAACTGAATTTGGTGTGTGCAAATATCTGTGACAAGAGCTGTAACCTACTAGGAACATGCCAGGAGCGACGTTATGCCTTTCCACCAGCAATGAACCACGGTGGTTTGTAAACTCATCAGCAGAGTCAATGTCATATTTGAGCAGGCGAAAAGAATCCAGGCGACCCTATAGAAAGGAAGAAAGCATAATTATAGGAATACGTTAACAATACAACAATGAATAAATCTTATTCTATCAGCTGTCAGAACAAAATGTTCCAATTGAACAAGTCAGCATTAAAAGATTTGAATTATGCTGCTCCTTGCTGCTCAGACTGGCAACTGTCCCAAGTACATTTAACTCAGTGGGGACATTCCAATAATTATTACTGGAATGTCCCTTTGCTGTAATCCACCTTTGTATGGGACGTGGGAGGGCAAGATCAAGCCATTGCTACATGTTTCAATCTAGCACATTCCGGAAAACATCAGTTTTCATGCCCAGGGCAATCTCCTTCATCAGTTTCATTCCAATCCTATGCAAAGTATATGCAAAGCAAGCTACAAAACATACAACTCAAGTGCCGGTTATCCAGTTTTTTGGTACTTAAGACAAGAATATCCAGCCAATTAACTAAGTAAAGGGGTGCTTTTATCCCAGGAATGTATTAAAACATCCTTGTTCTTCACACTAGCCATTGGTGTGGTTGAAATACCAATCCCAAACAGGCCTACCTGTATGCAAGGCATACTCCTGTTCTTGTTCTTTCTCTCATAGAGATGTTCTAGCTGCTTATCTGGGCTAGAGTCATCATCTGTTGCGTTCAGAGAAGAAGTCACACAGACCACAGTGATTTGTTCTGGGGAAGACACCTGATTCTTTATAATGTAATTATATTCCAGGTCCGTAATATATGGAATATGATGGCTGCTGCATCTGCATATCTCCCCTTCATTTCCCAGTATTGATCTTCGAAGGGCTGCAGGACAAGCAATGTGTGTATACCATGACTTTTCACTGTCATGAGAAAGCAGTCATATAGGGAAGCACAAGTTAGAGCAGGACCGAAATAACAAAGATTTACCAAAACATGAAACATTGTTTTGAGGAGTGCAGTTTACACCTACCTGACCTTCCTGACAAGATCTCTCTCTTTTTTTCTAAGCAAGTCAAAAGGCCACTGCAAAATTATCTCTCCCAAATGGCTTGGTTATGTTGCTTTTCTCTTTACATGTCTCCAGTGTACCTTTCCATAGCAGGTATTGTTTTGCCACTGACTTTAGGTCTTCTATTTCCCTTTTCACTTGCCCACGCAAAGTCATTTGCTGCCAGCCACTCCTCTCCTCTTTTCTCACTTTCACTCCTGTGCTGTTTTGCATGCTTGGAATAGTTTTTCTATCTGTGCTACAAGCAAACTGTAGGGATGAGCCCAAATGGGCCCAGGCAGCCATGGGTGGGGTGGGGCGCAGTTATCTTAAAAAGCAGGTAAGCAGATCCATACCTGCTCCTACGCTGCCCCAGCGCTTTTCTGGGCTGGGTGCTGCTCCCTGCAGTCTGCGTGCGATGTTGGCATGCATATGGCTGCTGTGCATGTGTGGCAACCATGTGCTTGCCAACACTGTGTGCAGGCTACAGGGAGCAGCACCACTGCCCCAGCCTCTTGTAAAGCGAGTGCCGCACCCGGAAAAGTAGTGCAGGAGCAGCACAGGTGCAAGTAAGGACCTGCTGACCTGCTTCTTAAGGGAACTGCTCCCCGCTCTGCCACACCGGTTTGGCTGAGCCGGTTCATCACTTCCCTAAGGCAGCACTGATCCAGTTTGTGCATATCCCTATAGCACATTGGTTTTGAACCACTTTAACTGTCATGTACGGTCACCCCCACCCCAGAGTCCTAGGAAGTGTGCGGGTGCACTCTCCTCAAAGAACTACAATTCCTAGGTTTCCCGAGAAGATTAAGTTAAGATGGAATATGGGTAAGCCCCTGCTACGGTCTCTTTCTATCCACCTCCCCTCATCTCTAAACCTCCAGTTTTCTCAAAATGCTTTTCAGGACCATTACTATTTATCTCAGTTTTCACTATTTTGCTCTGCAATATCTGTTATTGGTTAAATCTCCCCTACTCTTACCATCCTTATTATCTTGTTCTTAAATTCTGCTCTCTTTGGTTTTAGGGCACTGCACATTTAGCATGTATTTTAGGATAGCTAGGACACTGTTACTGGCTGACATCCTGACTAAATTTACTCAAGGAAGGCCCATTGAAAGTAAAAGTGCTTAACTTGTCCTTTTAATTTCAGTGTGACTTCCTTAAACAAACTTTAGGATGTCAGCCACTATACACATGTTAAAGAATTATATACAACTAGCTGAACCAGGCGCAGAGCATATGTGCCTCTAGTTTGCCACCACTGTCATCCCCCACTGTCCCCCCTGCTTCTTCCATCTCCACTCCCCCCCCCAATGCTGTTCCCCCTCCCTGTGGCTTTGCCTGCCCACCTGCTAACTGCTACTTCCCCCACCTGCCTGCTGCTGCCATTTTTCTTCCTGGCCTACTGGCCACCCGCCCTCTTCCCCCACCCGCTGTCCAGTCACCATTCTCCACTGTTTTGTTTTCCCACCAACCAGCCAGCCAGCCTCCACCACCATTTTCTTCCTTCCTGCCCATCCCCATCGTTATCCGGCAGCTTCTCGAACTCTCGCAAGAGCTGCCACACATGGGATTAGCGACGGGTATGCCTGAGAGAAATATATATAAAGATAATGCAATCCCAAAATGTAATCACTGAATTCTGACAAGTACAGACTGCAATGATTACATAATATGATTATAAATAGGAGTAATCTGAGTCAGAGATGAATAATTTTGTAGTAGTGATTTCAAAAGCTGGATCTATTACTGTAGCTTTCCTTTGAAATGGGAAAGGTGAGATAGAAATGTGTGCAAATAAATAATTCATGATGCTCACAATAAAATGATGACTTCAGGTTCTGATTTCAGAGTCAACCGGGGTGGAGGGAGGCCAGCAGCAGCCTGGGTCCAGCCTGCCACCGCAGCCCCCTCTCCCTGCCCCTGCATCTGATGTCAGACGCAGGGGGCGTAACTTTGCTTGCAAATGGGGCTGTGCGCCACCCGTTTGCAGGCAAAATCCCCCAGGCAGCACCATGTTCGCAGTGTGGCTGGAGCAGTTCTCCCTGCCTAAAAGGCAGGGAGAGTCTCTCCCGGCTGCGCTGCAAATGTGCGCTGGTTTAGCTCACAAATGGGACTGCATTGCCTTGCTTGCAAGCACAATACCTGGCTAGCGCCACATTCACAGCATGGCTGGGAGCATCTCTCCCTGCCTTTTAGGCAGGTAGACCCAGTCTGGCCAAGCCGTGAGTGTGGTGCTGGCCAGGGGGTTTGCCTGCAAATGGGGCCGCGCGGCCCCTTTTGCAAGCAAAAGATACACTCCCAGCATCTGACATCAGACACAGGGGGTGTGGCTGGGGCACCAGGCACGGCCCCTGATTGGCAGCAGCCCGGGTCCTTCAAACCTGTTTGCTCATTAGTGGCTCTGCCCCTGGAGTCAACTGCTGTTGGGGAGAATGGGGAAAAATATTGTATGGATATACCAGGCACCATATACTTAATCTTGAATATCTGGCCATAGTTTTGAATATCTGGCCATAGAAAATGACCAATAGTTTTAGTGGAAGCTTTTAGCTGCTAAATTAATTCAGCCCTGTGTTATTTACCACAACAATGCAGCTATTTGCTAGTGCTCTCCTATTGTAGGGAAGGGGAGCAAAGTCTAATTCATACTTTTCCTGCTTGCATTGGTGCAAGTTATAGTAAAAGCAAACATTTTAAGTTCAAAAAGAAGAACACAAAAATATAATCTAAGAACTGAAGTTTATTTTAAAACTTTGTGGCAGTGCAATCCTTTGCATATTTACTTAGAAATAAGTTCTACTATGTTACATGGGGCTTACTCCCAGGTAAATGTGCAAACAGTTGCAGTCTGTCTTGACTTTAAAGGCAAGTTGTAGTTATCTAATTGTCCACAGAGTTCTAATGCAATTTCTAGTCCTGCAAAGCAGAGGAACTAGACAAACTAGTACCATACAGTACAAAGAAAATTCCATCACATGTTCTTTGTGTGGGTAAACTGGCCACACAAGTTCTGAAGACCGCTTGAAACTAAACACAGATCACAGAGTATTTTCCCCCTTTTTACACAGAGAAGCAGGATAATGTCCTGAAACATTGTGACAAATTATTCCAAGCCACAAATCATGATTTCTGTGGAACAACAGAAGCAACATCCTATTAAGGCTGCTATGTTACTTCCTAAGGCTACTGTAGCACTAATCCCTCATAAGGAGGTTAATAACTTTATAACCATAATGAGGGAGGGGAGCCTCACAATTTGAAAAATGGCTTTTCTGCTTATTTTTCTCCCTAGTTGGGGAAAGAAGGAGCATGTTAGAAACTGTCTGGATCATAAACAGCTCAATTCTTGTCAATGTTACTATTAAAGGAAACTTTGTGCTATGTTTCTTTTTAAAGAGCTACACGAGTGCACAAGTAGATGTGCACATATCTTGCTCTGGCCACTTAGAAAGGGAGTCAAACATGTCTCAATACAATATTCATACTATGATTTGTTAGCCTATGCATTTGAATTAGGTCTGCTCTTTCTCTTTCGGTATTTGGTCATGTCAACATAGGAACAACATAGGAAGCTGCCATATACTGAGTCAGACTATAGGTCCATCTCGTTCAGTATTGTCTATGCAGACTGGCAGCGGCTTCTCCAAGGTTGCAGGCAGGAATCTCTCTCAGCCCTATCTTGGAGATGCCAAGGAAGGAACTTGGAGCCTAGATGCTCTTCCAAGAGCAGCTCCATCCCCTAAGGGGAATATCTTACAGAGCTCACACTTCTAGTCTCCCTTTCGTATGCAACCAGGATGGATCCTGCTTAGCTTAAGGGGACAAGTCATGCTTGCTACCACAAGACCAGCTCTCTTCCCATAGACCAACTCTCTTCCCATCCTTCCTGTCCTTTTGGTTAAACCATAACATTAAACTTGACTGAATATTGTACTATATTCCCCCCACACACATTTTTGAATTTCAGCCAAGAATAGATTAGAGATGGAAAGTGAAGTCAGTAGATAAGTCTCTTTCAGGATTACAGGGTTCAAGCTGAGTCTGAAATATATCTTAGTTAAAAATAAATATGTTTCATCATTATCTTTCTGGCACATTAATTGGTCCATGCCTCCTACCCAAAATATTGTATGACCACTTGAAGAGGTATCTGAGCAATATTAATAAAATAATATTGGGCAAAATACTGAGTAATAACTATGTGAGCAGAAGACATTCTGTTCGGGGTGGGGAGGGACTGATACCCCTTTCACCAATACCCCTTTCCCTCTGTGGCCTCCTGTGCTCACCAC
Organism: Hemicordylus capensis; assembly: GCF_027244095.1. Lineage (NCBI taxonomy): Eukaryota > Metazoa > Chordata > Lepidosauria > Squamata > Cordylidae > Hemicordylus > Hemicordylus capensis. The sequence continues at coordinate 205,502,882 of NC_069661.1, forward strand.
CACCACAATATGTCCCTAAAGGCTGGAGAATTCTCAAGGACATATTTTCTGGGGCTGCAGAGGGAAGAAAGAATAGCCAAAACTCACTCCTCCTTTGCATGAGTGGAATATTTTCTGCTTATACAAGTACTACGATAAGTACTGCTGGGATTCTGTCAAATCATTATTACTATTATAAACAATAACATAAACAACATATTAAGAGACATAATAAGTATTAAAGATAGTTAATAATGCTGTGCTTTACTTACCGTGCTCTGAGAGAGACTTGGGATATGGGTTTGTCTTTATTTACACGAGTTATGAATGGCTGCTTTATTTTTAAAATGTTGCTCAGTAAATAGGGAGCTCTGCAAGAGAAAATGACCACAAAGGTAGAATTTTAAATGTCAAGGAAATAAGTGCAAGAACTTCAGTAGGTAAGGTACGCATCACGTATACAGCACCTCCTAATTCCTAACAACTATTATTGGATGGGACCCAGCCACATAGATTTTTGTTTTCATTTTCAAAATGAAATTTGCAGTTTCAGAAAAGATAGCGAATATTAAGCTCTCAATTCTGAATAAAGTATGGAATTTTATTCTTAGCAACCTCATCCAAATAAAGCAGAATGCTAAAGCTTTTACTCCCTGCTGCAAAGTCATTTGGTAGACAAAAATACATTTAACTTATTTTGCTTTTACCTGAAAGAACCAAGGGACGCATGGTGTATTCGGTGGCAAGCTGGAGCACACCGAAAAGGACGACGATAATCTGACACAGGGGCCTTCCTGCCACTGTTCTTTTCTCTCTGTGGTGCTGGGAGCTCTGGAGAAGCACCAGCAAGCTGAATTTTGCACTGTTTGCCAGGTCTCGGAGGAAAGACTGAGGTTTTCTGCATGTTTGGTGACGTGATTCCTGAAATGCAATAATACACAGCAAAATCCAACCCTAGTAGCAAAACATAAATAGGACTATACAGTGCAGTACTATGCATGTTTACACAGAAGTAAGGCCCACTCTGCTCAGTGACGCTTACTCCTAGGTATGTGTGCATAGAATTGTAGCCTTAGGTGATCAATGGGAGTATGTCCCATGAAACACAGTGAGTCTTCCTTCTAAGTACACATGCATTGTACAGCAACTGAGACAACTGATTCTGGAATTAGCTACATGCCTAATTCCACAGCACAAGAGCTGAAAGTTTAAATAAAATGTTTCCTCTACACTGGAGTCCTTTCCATTCATACATATGCTAATCAATGTTGGTTTTAGACCATGAGAATAGTAAATATGTTTTGTCTAATATTGGGTGTGGGGGACAGTTGCAGAAAAGCAATATTTAAGTTTTATATTATTTATAATAGTGTTTATCCAGAGACAACAGATGTGGGAAGAGGAAGCATAGTGAAATCCAAAACAGATTGTGAGGAGCTCCAAAAGGATCTCTCCAACCTGGGAGAGTGGATGACAAAATGGCAAATGCGGTTCAAAGTCAGCAAGTATAAAGTGATGCATATTGGGGCAAAAAACCCCAGCTTCACATATGCACTGATAGGGTCTGAGCTGTCAGTGACTGACCAGGAGAGAGATCTTGGGGTCATGGTGGACAACTCATTGAAACTGATGACCCAGTGTACGGCAGCTGTGAAAAAGGCAAATTCCATGCTAGGGATCATTAGAAAAGGGACTGAAAAGAAAAATGCTAATGTTATAATGCCCTTATACAAAACAATGGTGTGGCCACATTTGGAGTACTGCATACAGTTCCGGTCACCATATCTTAAGAAGGACATTGTAGAACTGGGAAAGGTGCGGAAACGGGCCTTTTCACAGGTAACAGACACTGGGTGATTTCAGCCACTCAAATCTAGCAGCAACCAGCACCCCTCCCACACAACACAAGAAAGAAAATAAATACTCCCTTACCTCCCTGCTTTGGGCACCCTGCATCACTGCCTCCCTGGATTAGACATAAAAGGGCAAGAGACACATATGCGCTTGTCTCTTTTCCCCCTTTTATGTCTGTGTGTTTTTATCTCATGTTTTAATGTGTGTTGTAAGCTGCTCAGAGAACAATTTGTTATGAGGCAGCTAACAAATAAAGTTTATTTATTTTTAATGTTATTTTTATTATTGTTATATAATAATAATAATTAATAAAAGGTGGTGATGCAGGGTATGCAAAGCAATGAGGTGAGAGAATAGCCTTGATGTGCAGGCTATTCCCTCCAATAGCAGATCAGGAAAGGAAGCTGCAGCAGCCAAAGGAGGCAGCAGGAAGTTCCCTGCCTCTCTTCTCCCCTGTCTGGTTGAACACTGTAAGTTTGTGTGTGTGTGTTACCCACAGTGTTCTCTTTTTCTTTTCTGTCCTTTTTTTTTTTTTTTTTTTTTTTGGTGGTGGTGGTGGGCACAGCCCACCCTGCACCTTTAACTGCACTAATCAACACGTATTAATAGTTCTTTTTTGAATATTAAATAATATTTTCTCTTTGAAAACTAAGCTCCAAAACTGTAAACAATGCGTGACATCCGGACTAAATTACTCATGGTTATTCCCATTGACATTGTTAGTCATGAATTGTTACTTGAGGTGAGGTCTATCAATGGCTACTAGTCGGAGGGCCACCTCCAGCCTCAAAGGCAGGATGCCTCTGAGTACCAGTTGCAGGGGAGTAACAGCAGGAGAGAGGTCATGCCCTCAACTCCTGCTACAGGCTTCCAGTGGCATCTGGTGGGCCACTGTGTGAAACAGGATGCTGGACTAGATGGGCCTTGGGCCCGATCCAGCAGGGCTGTTCTTATGTTCCTTTAATACCAGTGGGACTACTCATGAGTAATTTAGTCTGGATGTCAGCTACTTTAATTACAACCTTCATTCCTATGGCTGATAAAATGAATGAATGAAAATCTATATATATAATTCACTTACGGACGACCGAGTTGAGGACAACGTCCAGAGGCGTCCGGAACAGTGCGGATGCCTGAAGCCATTGCCTTGGAAAGGGAGCGGCAGCAAGCTAGGGAGGCAGGTGGAATCGGCAGACTCAGGAGACAGAAGAAGAAAGGAGGAAAGGCAGAGAGGAAAGGAGGAACTATTGCCTGGGGAGGGAGCAGCAGCGAGGGAGGTGGGAATCAGCAGACTCGGGGAACAGAAAGGAAAGGCAGAGGAAATGGACCACAGAGAGGGGGCGGCTGGTGGGTAAACGACAGAACGGCCAGAACAGAGAACCAAATGAAGCCCAAAATCGCTGGGAGGTAAGGGGCAGCTAAAAACCATTGGGACTGTGAGGACGCGCTGCTGACCTTCCCGCCCCAAAAGAAAAAAACCCAGTGCCATTGTTCCACCCCCACAAAAGAACACCAGCCAGTCTTCCACATCCCACATCACCAAAAAACAAAAACAAACAAAAATGCCCTCAGCTCCCAGTCACCCCTTCAAAAACAAACAAACAAACAAACCACAAAGGGACAGCATGGGACAGCCGCTGGCAGTTCCCCCCCCCCACAAAAAAACCCAGACAGTCTTCCTGACCCCCCCATGCCAAAAAAAGGGAACCAGTGCTCCCAGTTACCCCACCAAAAAAAGGGACTGTGTGGGCCAGCATTGCCTACAATGCTGGGAACCGTGAGCACAAAGAGCTGCCTTTAAGGGGGGGAAAAGGGCAGACAGAGCGAGCGAAAGAGCCGGTGGGGTGGACAGAGCGAGCGAGAGAGCCGGTGGGGCGGACAGAGTGAGCGAGAGAGCCGGTGGGGCGGACAGAGTGAGCGAGAGAGCCGGTGGGGCGGACAGAGCAAGCGAGAGAGCCGGTGGGGCGGACAGAGCGAGCGAGAGAGCTGGGGGGCGGACAGAGCGAGCGAGAGAGCTGGGGGGTCCGACAGAGTGGGTGAGAGAGCCGGAGGGGGAGGACAGAGCGGGAGAGAGAGCCGGAGGAGGAAGACAGAGTGATCAAGTGAGCTGTTGTGGGGGGGAAAGAGGGGAACAGGGCTACAAAGGGAGGACCAGCCAAACGAATTATCCCAACTAAACCCCAAAAGGAAGTAAACTACCGCTCAGATGCTCTGTGCGGGTTCTGCGAGTGTAGATTAATTTATTTTACATATTTTTATACCGCCCCAAACCTACATCTCTGAGCAGTTTAATTTAGGAGTGTTATCATCATATTCCAATATATGTCACTAAATTAAAAGACTGACCTAAAGCTATCCGATAATAATTCAGCCAGTCTTCCAGGATATTCTTGATTTTCCGCCTCAGCTTTTTTAATTCTTTTGAAGCACTGAAGTCTTTGAAATGGCTTCGATCCTCTTCGGGAATTCCAGATGTCTTTGTCACTTTTGATAAATCTGACTATGTTTTTAAAAATAACAACAACACACATTACAATAATTATCTAACAATTGTACAATCCCCACTACAAGCTCTTAGAAAGCAGAAATTATGGTTGAGATCACCATTTTGCCACATAGTTGCCCCATCAGTTCCCCTTATCACTTGGCTGGAGGATACAGATGATCAAACTACACTGGGTTGAGAAAATTACACCTATTGAATTTAAATAATTCAATAGTTGGGTTATCTAAACATATTACTTATTTTTGGATGGTCGCAATCCTACGGAAGCACTTGTGGCAATGGCTATAGTTCACCTCTGGAGATCTTAGCTGACATCTGGACTAGCACTGCACTAGTACAGCAGTACTGAGCCATCGTGCAAAGGAGGAGGGACAATTTTAACTTATCTTCTTATCCTTCTGATGTCCACTGTGCCTCCTGAAAAAATGTCCCTGAATGCTGTGTGACCCTCACAGACATATTTTTGGGAGACACAGTAGGCTTCAGAGGGAGATAAGTGAAAGTTGCCTCTTCTCCCCTTCCTCATGCTACAGATGGCACAATGTTAGTGTGGATATCAGCACTATTGCATCAGTGCAGAGCTAGTCAGTCCTTGTTGACATCTGCTTCTTCTCTGGCCCACAGTACCACTTTTCCTCAACCCTCAGAGGAAACATTGTGATAGTTATCCCTTCATAACCACTGTGAAAATTATAATTGAGCAATTCCAGCATGGTATCCAGTAGCAACAATGATTTGGGATGTGCAGAACGAGTTTGTATGCGAACCGCACCACCACATATTGGGCTGGTTCGAGCAGTTCAACTGCAAACTGCTTTGAACCAGTTTGAGCTGGTTCATCGAACTAACTGGCCTAGCCAAGTTCACTTCGGTGCAGTTTGGTCCAAATTTGAACTGTATTCAGACCAAACCACAACAGCTGGTCCATGCAGACCCCTAACAATGATTCTTCACTACTTTTCCCTGATAACATGTTAGGAGTGACTGACCACTTGGTGACAATATATATTTTGTTGTTTGTAACTCCTTCTTGACCTTACAGCAAAACTGGCAACGATATTCCCATTTGGACATCTTATACGTCCTTTTGCTTGAAGGCTCTAGCATAAATGTTTAAAGGAACAGGAAAGTTGTTGCTCAGCAACCAACCATATCTCTGGAAGCAAAAGGCATCTGGGCCTTTTGGTCTTAGAGATATGAGTTCATATGGGCCTTTTAGACTTAGAGATATGGATTTCATATAGGGCTGCTAAACTGACATTCCAAAACTAAAAATACTTCTAGAGCTGATTTATGAAGACTGCAGAATGGCTATGGAGAAAACTCATGTTACAGTTAATTATGTTACTGTCTTGCTGATTCTTCTATCTTTCTTTTAATTTATTAAGAAAACAAAAAGAAGTAACAGAATTACATTATCATCTCTTGAACTTCCAGCAGTTACATATAACATATTACATATGACAATCTGAGATTCCGCTTCCACCCTTTGCCAAACTTCACCCTCCCAGCAGATATTACAGAAAGATATAAATAATACGCTAGTCAGCCCACAATATTTAAAAAAACCAAATCTTGGATGTGGATGTTGACCCTATGCTATATTGAAATTTATAAAAAGTTTCCAAATTGACGCAAATGTTTCCTCTGAGTTATTCCACAAATAAGCAGTGACCTTGGCCATTGAGGCATATTCCCATAGCTTTAGTAGCCATTCATCAAAAGTCGGGGTTGCCTGTAACCGCCAGTTGGCAGCATAGAGAATCCTGGCAGCACCAATCATATGTAAGGACAACACGTCTTGCTGATTCTCAAGGTGTTGGACAAAAATGCAGAGATATCAAACCTTCCCACTGGCAGATGGAATCTCAAAAGGGTTTGCACTGAGGACAGTCAAAGTTTAGGAGAAAAATGCCGGGAATTACATTTACCTAAGAGCTACAGCAGTTCATTCTAGAGTCCAGTCACAGAAGGTATATTCACCCAATTTCTGAGGATTCCTTCTTCCCCTAAAGTCAACCCCACTACATCCCACACCATTGCTGAAGGTCCCTTGATCCACAGGAACCGTTTGTGGGCCAGGGGGCCTTAAGGGGCTGTAGTGAGGAGAAGGGAGTGGAGAAAATGGTGTGTGCTAGAATTCTCATGCCAGTAGCACCCCAGAGGCTACTCTGTGTCATATGTACAGACTGGCTTGCAAGATGATCTGTCTACTACAGGTTAAACAATAATTTCAGTTAATGAGTACACAGCCACACTATTATTTTTATCAACTTTAAATCATTGAACTTCCTCAGTCCTAAAGTTAGTTTCTACTTTGAGTTCTTTTCATGCCAGCAAATTTTGTCTCTTGTTGTTTAAAGGAGATAAATGTACTCTGTGTATGTTCAAAGACTGATAGCTATTACAATAACAGTACATCGTATTTCTGTCCGTGCTGCCCACAGACACCAGGAAGAGGTAGCCTCTTTGTGCCATGGTATAATGAAGAGAAATGCAAGCAGTGTAAGCTCAGATGCTGTGCCCAGAGGTGCACCTGGGTAATTTTGGAGCCTGGACCTAAAAGCCTTTGGAGGCCCCCCACCCCATCCCTACACACAGTATTTTTAACGTGACCACACCGCCCAGGACAAACTAAAAAGTATTTTGAGGCCCCCAAGGGGTGTGGAAGCCCTAGACTTTGGCCTGGAAGTCCAGGGGTAAGAGCGCCTCCGGCTGTGCCCTCTGTTGAGAGCTTTTAAAATGTACTACTTTGTTGCAGGCAGCAAAGAAAAAGGAGACAGACACCAAGATGTGTGATTAGCCATGCCACAACTTAATTAAAACAACATAAACATAGCAGCCTAATACCAGTATGTAGACAGTACCTATAGTTCCTTCTTAAAAGTTCTTCAAGCATATTGGCACTGATAGATAGCTGCAATGCATCTGCCACTAGCCCTCTGAACCCAAATTGTATATTTTGAATAGCTAATCTCATTTCCCATAGCAATTTATTTTAAATTGCTAATCTCTATCCATTATACCTCCCCCCCGCCGCGCCACACACACACACACACACACACCCCATTAGAGATAACCTACACTAATAGGAGGAAGTATGGTTCACAAATATGTTCACATTAACCCCCCAAATCCCCTGAATTTTTGCTATTTCAGAGGAGATAATATGCTTATCCCTTATGCTGAGGGAACATTCCTCCATATTCGTTTTCTACTTGGTGGGCAGGAAAATGCAGTGAAACCCAAAAGCATGAAGCCAGGAAAAGTTGCTACCTGGCATCCTTTCCCCCTCCTTCATTTAGGCTGAAGTACAAGAAAGCCTTTGCATTGCCATCAACCTGAATGGACGGAGGAGAAAGATTCATGAGTGATATCATGAATCTCATGAAAGATTCATGAGATGCTGCATCTATTGAATTTCTACCTGCATATTTACTATAATAGCTGGCATTTTGGGGAAGCACTGTGCCTTGTAGAGATGAAGCAGGTAGAAATTCATTAGGTGCATCCCTAGTAAGACCAGCAGCTTCTGAATGTCTGTCTAGATATATCCCTCTCCAGCCCAATGTCAAGCTGAGAGGCCAAAGCAAAATGTGGATGCACAGAGCCTGATCTGAAAGACCAGCATAATATATGAGATTGTACAAAGCCTTTATTACTTAGTTGGCATGGAAGTTAAGGTGACTATTTTAACTTTCAATTTCCACACTTTTTAGAGTATGAGTGAAAACTGTAAGCACTTGTAACTCTCTGAAGGTTTATTTATTTTTTAATATTTTAATAAATTTAAAACCAGGTGGTGCTGAATCATAGTATTTATTACCATAGAGAGGAATTGATAGCTTTTAAAAGAGGCTGACATATTTTTTTAAAAACATAAGATGGAGAGAATGTATTTGGGAGGCAGTGTGGTCAAGCATTGTTAAAATGTTTTCCCAGAAAACAAATGCACACCAACCATGCTAATCAACATCTAATAGCTTGCAGAAAGATGGCTTAATGTCATTTCTAGAGTCTAATGATACATTCTAGAAATTAATGGTGGTGGTGGTGGGGGGAGATTTTTAGATTGTGAGCCGTTTGGGGAAAGGGAATCTATCTGTCTGTCTGTCTGTCTATCATCATGTAAACTGCTTGGAGGACTTTTTTTGAAAAGTGTGTGTGTGTGTGTGTGTGTGTGTGTGTGTGTGTGTGTTTGTGTCATAGTAGTAGTGGTAGTAGATCAGTTAAATGTATCTCACTCTGTCTTCAATTGATTTGCTAAAGATAACCCAAAAATCTACAAAATTAATTGTTAAGGGATTAATTTACTGTTTCCAAAGTACAGCAACACTGAATAGTTGGTTCAGGTCAAAAATACTAATGACAAAATCCTAGATTTCTATAGCTTCCCCTTAGTATCCCAACCTTTTAGAAAAGTCAGAGATTTAATAGCCCTGCAAATAAAAAGCAGTATCTAGCAGCTTTGAAAATAAACTTTGGAAGGCTTTTCCTCCTGGCATGATGATACATGGGTTACTGCTGTGCTGCAGAGAACATTTTATGAGCTTTACTGTGAACCTGTATTTAATTATCCAAATTGCTGACAATAAGAAAAATCAGCAGATGTTGCAGGGAAGGAAAACTTCTGATTTCTTTTCCTCTTTGGTCAGTGGGCAAACACTGAGCTTTGTATTTTTTTTAAAAAATCTGTAGGCCTTTAAAAAACACATCGTGTGGTGCCCACCAAATGGGGGAAATATGTACCTGATGGCTTTCACCAGGTCCAGAAGGAGTGGGCTTATTATCTTCAAAAATGTGTATCCAACTTTTAATTTTAAACAAACTTTCCAAAGCAGCACACAATATCAACATGTAAAATAAAGGGGCTGCCATGATACACAAAGCTACAGCTACATCAAAAAGACTGGAGCTTTACAGTGCTCCAACTTTGTTCTGGATCCCAGCTGCAGTGGAGAGAGAGCAGGGTGCAATTTTCACTTCTCTGCCCTCCTGACAAAAGCCGTTTTCACTGCCAGGACATATCTCTTGCATCGGCACATACAAGTAGATCCTCTTGCTAAGCAATGTTTAATTCAGTAGCATTTGAATATATATCAGCTTCTGGTGGGAGGCGGAATTATGCAAACAGTTGTGACATGAGATACAGGAATTATGATGTCATAAAAGCAATAAAGCCCAGTTAGTTTTCCTGTGTCTGTTTCCTCTGCGCTTCCTGTGGGAGAGGTTGGTTGGAGGGGGATATGTGAGAAGGCAAGTCTTAGCAACCATTATAGCCAGAGCACTGCTTCCCCTTTCGTCTAGTCTAGTGAAATACACACCAGCGAAGTAATTTGGGGTGGGGTGGGGTTGCTTAAACAGATAAGTGCATTTTCAGACATGTGGAATGATATCATGGCACCCAAGATCCCAGCAAAGAGCTATGCAGAGAGTTGCAACTCTTGCATAACTTCACTACCATTGAGTTTGCCAGGAAACGTTTATAGGTTATTGTGTAAGAATAAATCAAAGTTGCATTAGCAGAGGGAGGGTTTTGCTTACAAATTTTATGCTGTTCTAATCGGCACACTGAAAATAAGTTTGAGCAAAATGTATTCAGAGTCATAATGGATCGGTGGGAATAAGGGGGAAATGGCTAGAAAACAAATAGACTGTAGCAGTGTGGAAAGATATTAACATTCACTTATTTTACTATTGAATTTCTGAAAACTGCTTACTACTTTTTTTGAAGTGTTTGTTGCCTCCTCCTCCTCGTTGTGAATTTTATAAAATCCTTTGAGTGGCTTAGATGATAGTATCTGACCCTAGAATAGAAGAGAGAGAGAGAGAATTTTTAATTGCATGCAATGTGTAGAGTTTCTTTCTTTTCTTTTTTCTTTTCTGGCAGGCTCCAGGGCAATGACCAATATGTGAACTTATTCCTTGCATGGAGATGCAATTATATATCATTGCCTGTTAGGAAGCTGATAAAACCACATAAGCCCTACCAGAAAAAAGGGGCAACTCCACCTATGGGATTGCAGAGAGATTATTTGTAGGGTACAGGACTGTGCCTTAACTATTTGGCAGGCCCTTTACTCAGGTGCAGTAGCTGCTTGAAATCTAAACTACATGGAAGCTGCTCTGGACAATTCTACAGCCACTCCCCACATCTGCTGATTTTCACCATGCTACTTTAAAGCACCACAGATCTGTTGTGGCAACGCAAAAAAATAGGCATAATGAGCTGTTGTTCACTGAATACCTTGCATTTATTTTATTTATTTTATTTTATTTTATCATTTCTATCACAGCCTTCCTTTCAGAAATGGAGGGTGGTCTATACAGGGGTTGATTTAGTTTGTCCTTGAAACAACCCTGAGAGTAGGCTAGGCTGAGAGATAACAGAGGTAGCAAGTGGTAGCAAGCATGACTTGTCTCCTTATAGAAGCAGAGTCTGCCCTGGTTGCATTTGAATGGGAGGCCACATGTGAGCACTGTAAGATATTCCCCTCAGGGGGTGGAGCCACTCTGGGAAGAGCAGAAGGTTTCAAGTTCCCTCCCTGGCTTCTCCAAGATAGGGCTGAGGGAGATTCCTGCCTGCAACCTTGGAGAAGCGGCTGTCAGTCTCTGAAGACAATATTGAACTAGATAGAACAATGGTGTGACTCAGTATATGACAGCCTCCTATATTCCTTTAATGACTAACTGAGAGTTATCCAGTGAGTTTCACAGCATGATTTTGAACCCAGTCTTCTCAATCGAAGTCCAGAACACTAACCACAACAACCAAGGTGGCTTCACATAGTCAGGGGAAAGGCGCTAAAGAAGTTTGGGAGAGGTGACTCCAGAGGTGTCTGTGGTGCACACACTCCTGGAGAGCAGGCTGTCTGAAGGCCAGTTACTGACCGGCCTGGACTTTGTCAAGCCAATTTCAAACCTTGCTGACAGACATCAGTAAAATCTCAGGAGAAGCAGGGCAGGAGCCACATGTAGGTAGCTTCAGGCAACACACTACATGGGAACATGAGTGCTGCAGACACCTCCACTTCCCTCTTCCGGACCAGGGGCGTAGCTAGGGGAGATGGGGCCCCTGTTCATCCCTCTCTCTGGTGGTCCCCCAGAGCGAGGGAGATAATGAAGAAAATAAGGAGGGATGGAGCTGGAGGGCCCTCAGGAGCTGGGGGCCCCATGCTCTTTGCACCCTTTCGCTCAACTATAGCTATGCCCCTGTTCCGGACTGTTTACTGCCATTTAGCTGATTGTGTGAAGTCTCTCAGTCTCTGTTAGAGGTTCATGCTATAGGCAATGGACCACCTATTTCCACATGAACTAGCCCAAATGTTAAAATAATTATCTGAGATCCTCCTCCAGGTGCTCCCTTCTTCTGATAATAGGCAGTGGTGACCAGGGAAAGGGATTATTTATTATTATTTAGTTAGTTGTGGTATCCCATCTGCGGAAGACACCTTAAGTGGCACAGTGGGGAAATGCTTGACTGACAAGCAGAAGGTTGCCAGTTTGAATCCCTGCTGCTACTATATCGGGCAGCAGCAATATAGGAAGATGCTGAAAAGCATCATCTTATACTGTGCGGGAGGAGCCAATGGTAAACCCCTCCTGTATTCTACCAAAGAAAACCACAGGGCTCTGTGGGTGCCAGGAGTCAAAATTGACTTGACAGCACACTTTACCTTTATCCATCTGCACAATGCTCTCTTTAGGGAGTCTCACCTGGTGCCAAGTCTTCTATTGTTCCAGCTCCAGGCAAAGACCTTTTTATCCACCCAGACTTTTAAATGGCTTTTAAATTTATATCAAAGCAGTATATAAGTAGTAGTAGTAGTAGTAGTCTGCTAGAGCTGTTTTAGTCACTGCTGCCCTTTCATCTTGTGTTTGCTTTTAGTATTGCCTTAAAAAAAAATCCAGTGTTTATTTTTCACCTTGGACTGCAAGCTGCTGTGCCAAACTGGAGGGGCAACAAATATTTTAAATACATAGATCATATGGGGGGAGTGTTGCACCGCCTGCATGTACAGCCCTAGGATTTAACTACTTGAGTTCTCTAGATTCCTCCAGTCCAATCTAGGGAATCCGATATTTATGTGCATTAGAGTTCATGTGCTCTCAAGGGCTTTCCCACTGATTTCACTATTGGGCACAAAAAATCTCCATTGCAGCATGGAGCTGCCCCTGACTGAATTTGATGAGGAAACATGTTTCTATGGAAGCAGTGTTTGGGCTTTGGATAGGAGGAATCCCATTCTCTGGAGGGAAAATAGCTGGGAACTGTGCTTTCTCATTCTGCTTATCATTGCTTTTGACACCACTGTGCAACCAATGTTTACTTCTCCAAAATGTCCACACAATAACATTATCCCACATATAGCCATTAGCATTGTAATCTCCAAGGAACCTCTGTAGAAGTAACAGAATGGCAGGCATATGTGGTCTTGGATAATATGTAGCAGTGTACCAGTATTCCTGTCTGTGGAACAGCAACACCTTGTACTGGTGACAAAGACAATCGCACGCTTTCATGTTGGCACTTGTAAACCAAACAAACAGCAAAACGTCCTGCAATTCTCACTGTGATGCATTTGTTAACCTAGAGCAAGACAAAAGAAATACATGTTCCATATTGTTTCTTAGATGGGAAATCTGTCAATATGTGAAGATCTCAACATTAAAACAGAAAATAATATAAATACTCTTCAAAAAGTGTCATAGAAACAAAAATTCAAAATAGCCATAGATGCAAAACTGCAGCTTCTCTGATAAGCTGTAATTATTTAAAATAAATAATTATAGAATTATTTAAAATAAATAATTATAGAATTATTTAAAATAAAGTGATAATTATTTAACTTTTTCCAGGGGGATTCTCTCTCTCTCTCTCTCTCTCTCTCTCTCTCTCTCTCTCTCTCTCTCTCTCTCTCTCCACATAGACATACACATACACACACACACACATATATATATACATGCATACAGAATAGGAGCAGCTATAAGTGTGGTGCTTAATTTTTAGCCAATTCTCTATTGCCATTTTTAGTTTACCTATTTCTTTAGGTATTTCTTTAGGCTCAAACTAGAAAGTGATGTGAACGAAGACTGGACCTCATTGTCTATCTAATAGTCATTCTGCTTGCACCTTTATGCTTATCTCTCTGGTAAAGTTCACTGGAAGTGTCTCAGGTGGCACATGCAACAAAAGCTAGCCTGACACTAGTGTGTTTACAAATGCTCTTTCCCAAACAGTACATGCTCAGTTGTTTGGATAGCACATATATATGACAACAGTGACCTAGCAAAGCATGAAATACATGATTCAAATAATCCAGTTCAGGCATAACAGCAAACAACAGTGGGTTAAAAACATGAGCTGATACAATCCTCACTCAGGTTTGCAAATTCCCCCTTTTCCTTTTTTCTTCCTTCACATGCAAGGGGAGGAAATTGGAAGCTTTCATTTGAGTTTGTTGCAAACTGCAGCTTCTGTTACATCATAAATCAGGACACTGTGCTTTATGCAAGTTGGTTGGTTAATAAGCCAAAATATAAAACCAGGATCTGATTCTGTTTTTATATCCTGGCTTGTGGTTTGAACAACCACAATTTCCCAAGTTTAGGTGAAACAATAAATTGCGTTTTGCTACAAATCATGAAAGAAATATTTAAATCTCCTTTCATGCATGAAGTGTGTGTGTGTGTGCGTGCGCACACACGCACGCGCCTAAGTCTTCTGCTGTTCTGTGCTCCTAATAACAAACCACAGTTGGTGATTATGTCTGAACTGGGCTTTTATGTCTGAATTATGCCACATGTCTAAAACTTTAGATTTCATTAAACTGTGGTACTTCTGCCAGGAAGTGCACACTCAAATTGGATGAAGATGGACATGAGGGGTTCAATATGGTCCCCATTTGCCTTTCATTGTGTAGATGGAACTTTATGTTGTAATGCAGATGGAAACAGCATTCCAGTTAGTGTTTCAGGCTGCATACAGTTGTTGCATGCAACTATATCTGGATGTGGGCCCTTTTCTTTCTTATATATTTAGGCTCTAGCTGCTATGTCATCGTGGAATGGAACTGTGCAGTGTGCGCAGTGGCCATGTGCACACACATCGTGTACTGTGGCTTCATGGTCACTTCTACATGTGCCTTATAGCAGTACTTAATCAGAACATATGATATCTGTGTTTTAAAAGAAAAAACTCAACTGGCTTCTAGTAAATTTCAGCACAATACATGGTGCTAGCTTATCATTAAAATCCTGGGTCCAGGGTTTATTTGGCAATAGCTGTCCCCATATGAACCCCATGCACTCAAGTCCTGAGACCCTGCTCCAGCTGCTCAAGCTATCGGAACTTAGGTGGGCGGCTAGTAGGAGCAGGTTCTGGCGGTTATTTTAGTGATGGTGATGATATCCAGTCTTTATGGTATTCCCTTCTCAAAGAGGCTTAGCAAGCCCTGTCTTTCAACCTTCAGGATATATATTTTAAAAATCTTACTTTAGAAAACTTGTTGAGGAACTTATTTTGATTTTTCTACCCACTGCTTATTAGATCTGATAATTCTACTCGATTTTTAAAAAGCTGTCTCTTCTCTCTGAATGGTATAGTTCTATGAATTTTCATCTGTTATATATGCATCCTGCTCCAGAGTTTCAGCAGCACAGCAATGCTCATGGTAATTCCTCTCTTCCTATGGGAGCACTGGGAACATCTGTTCATGAACAGAAGATTCTGGGATGTACTCTCAGAAGGGATGTGCATGGAACCAGCTGGGGGAAGTTCAAAGGCTGGGGGGTGGATTTTAAGGGCAGGGGAGGGTGCACTTCGCCTCCCTCCACTTTCCCCCTGCCGATGCTCTGTTTGGAAAGCCTCCTTGGAAAGCCTTCTTCAGGGCAGCAGCATACTTCCCTGCTGCCCTATTTCTTCTTTGGCCGGAAGTACCCAGTGCGCGTGCGCACGCCGGGTATGAGCGCAATGTGCACTCAATGTGTGCCGGGCGTGCGCACGTGCACCGGGTTCTTCCAGGTACCTCTGGCCAAGGAAGAAATGGGGTGGCAGGGAGCTGCCACCCCTAAGGAAGCTTTCCAAACAAAGAGCCAGTGGGGGGGGGAAGCGGAAGGAGGGGTAAGTGTACCCTTCCCCACCCTTAAGTCCGACCACTGCTGCCTTTGAACTGGTGAACAGCCAGGACTTTGAACTGGTTTGGAGGCCTTTAAAAGGGTCTCCAAACGGGTTTGTGCACACCCCTAAGTCTCAGTCCACACAGGGAGCCAGTCATGCTTGAAGCAAGATGCGCCTGAACTCATGCTGTGTCCAGCATTGCAAGTGCCCTCAAATGACTGCTTAGGAATATCTCTTCCTAAACTTAAGAAAGTAAGCAGTGGCATGTCCAAAAGGAGTAAAAGTTCCAAGTAAAGTCCAATAAGGAAAACAATGAAAGCTACCACCTGGGCATTTTTTCACACAGAGCTTTTAAAGCCCATTAGCTCGCATCTCCTTTGGAATGGAGGGTGTGTGTTCACATATCGGGAAAATGTACCCTGAAGTCCCTGCGAGCTATCGGGAAGCACTTCACACACAATTCGGGTTTTTCACTGCACAGTAGAGTGTAGCCCAGTTTAAATCTGGGATTAAAAAAATCCACTTGTGTTGGGTTTTTTTGGACAACTTCGGGTTTGCAGTAAAGCCTCTCAGTAAACTCACAGTAAAGCCTGATGTGTGAAGAATGCCCAGGCAGACCAGACTAACTTTGGCAGACTACAAATTGCCCACAGGGATTATGAAACAAACAATCGAGGAGTACTTTCTAGCATTTGTCTGTGAAGATTAAGGGCCTTTCTAGTTGTCTAAAAATAACGAGTTTACTTTTATTTTTGGCTATGGCCAAGAATATTCTTTGAAACAATGTTACCAGAGATTACCAAAGAGGTAGCTCAGTTCTCAGAAAGCAATGGGCCATTGATAGGGGAAGGTCTTTATATCATTTGTATTTGCAGACTTATATTCATGATAACCTCAGGATTCTCTGAGCTGCATGGGTATAGCACTAGTGGCAACTATCACTATTGCACCAACATCAGCACAATGGGCACACCAAGAAGAGAGACATTTGTGGCAGGAGTCCAATGAGAACATGGTCCTTTGCCTCAATCATGCAGCCTCATAAAGGCCTTTGGGCAGCATTGTATATGAGAAAGACAGCACAACCTTCCACAACTTTTTAAAAAACCAGTCATTCTGCAAGATATAATTGGGTATATGATGAAATCATAACGCCTCTGTATACCTTGCCAGGTGTAGAATAATGTGGTAGCTAATCCAAATAGGATTGGATTACCAGGTAATTTTGACTCCATTCTCTTCATGTTAGAACGTGCATGGTAGGAAGAAAGCTTGAGATGTCCCTCCCCTCACAGTTCAACAAGTAGTAGGTGAAGCACATTGTACCAGGAAAGAAAGAAGGCACTGGAGCATAGCCAAATTGCTCAAGTTTAAAATGCCACCATTTCCCCAACCCTTGTCATCTTCACACCATGATTCACCCCGCATTTCTAGTAGTGCTTACGCTGCTCCATGGTGGGAGGAAGCAAATGAATTCACAGCCTTCTTCTCTCCATTAAGCAGGGAAGAGAATTCTACTGTGACCAAGCTCAGGCAGTTAGCTACGCTTCTAAAGCAGGGGTGGTAACTTGCGGGGGACCATGGAGTAGGTCCAGCTAGTCTGTGGAAAATTTTGCTGCACTGTATTTAATTTGCTTCCTGGTGAGCCAGAATAAAAACCTTGAAAATAACTATTGTGAGTACTTATTCCCACCCCACTCTTATTTCTACTTATGAAAATGTATGATATAAATGGGGTGGGGTCCATGGGTAATACTGGAGGATATAGGGAATCCTGTAGGTGGAAAAGGTGCTGTTCTAAAGCAAGCTGAAGAAATTACCACTTCGCAATTAAAAAATTTTCCCCAGAAGAAAAACTGTCTTTTATAAAAAGAATTAAGAACAAATAAAACTAAAGATGTTACCTGTATAATAACTGGGTCATCAAGCTTTCCAACTCCAGGCCATTTCCACTCGCGTAGCATTTCTCCACCTTTATTAGTCATCATCCCACCTTCCTGATTAAATATCATGGCTATGTTGTTACTGCAGAAACCAAAAACCAGTTTTTCATGGTATAATGTAGTAATACATAATGAGTAACTCAAGCAGTTAGCTTTGATTTTAGTGCTTTTAATTAACACAATATTTTGCATATTTATTGCCTCATAATACTTTTTTTTCACACGGTATGCAGGACAGGTGTTCATGATGGGTATAAATAAACAATCCAACCTTTAGAGATGAGCAGCTAGGCAATGAGTCATAAAACTGTTTTGCAATGTAACAATTATTTTATAATTTCAAAACATGAAAGTTCATGAAAAATTCCACATAGCCAAGGTCTTTGTAAATCTTTATTCTAGGGACATTTCACAAGGCTTAACTTTACAGGGGCGTATCTAGGGTGGGGCAGGCAGGGCATGTGCCCTGGGTGCCACTTGAAGGGGGTGCGCCATTTTTAAAAATTAATTTTTTTAAAGGCTGCCAAAAACAAAATGGCCACCGTGCATGCTCAAATGGCCACTATGAGGCCCGAGGCCATGCCATGCCTCGCAGAGGCCATCTGAGCATGCGTGGCAGCCATTTTGTTTTCAGTGGCCATTTTTTAAAAAGAAAATTTATTTTAAAAATGGCCACCACACATGCTCAAATGGTCCCTGCGAGGCCCTAGAGGCCAGCCGGGGGGAGGGGGAACCTTTGCAGACCCCCCCAGCCTTTAGGAAGCCCCCCAAAGGGGCTACAGATAATTTTTTTTAAAAAAAAATTAATATAATATAAATCACTGTACACATATTTAGTTTGGCACTATGTACAGAGAATCAGGGCTTGTGAATACTGAGCTGAAGCTTATGAGTTAGGATTGTATTCATTTGCTCTTACTTTGCTTCTTGTGATAAGTGAGTTAAATGTGATGTCCTAATAATATGGCTATTAATGGTGAATTTGTCTTTGAATCAGTGTGAAATCCTTAGTATTAAGGCCCATTGGGAGTTTCTTGCTCTTTCTCTCATTTTAATTGTCTTTCTGAAATACTAAAATATATCCCAAGCAGTGACACAGCTTACTCTGCATATCCTTTAATTATTTTCAGAGTATCTGGGAAAAGTCAAATTCTCCATTTATTTTTAAAACTTATGTAATAGTAGAGAATTAGACGGGCACTTCTGCTTAGCTTTCCAAGTACACCTCCACATAGTATTTGGGTATTTCATGAGCCCCAGCATACTGAAATTTGTAGTTTTCCAGCATTTTTTGGTCTGGCTATGTCCACTGCTAAATAGTTTTTGAAATATTAAGAGATTAATGAGCTTGACTTGTATTTTTGAGCTGATATTATGGTAAAGTTATCTGAAAGATGGGTGTCAGATGTTTGGACAGGGGGAGCAATTTCAGTGCTTGCCTTAGGCACTATTTTCCCTAGATATGCCTCTGTAACTGTATATCCCATTATGTATTCTTCCATGGCAAAACTCTACACATTCAACTTGTATGAATGTGTTCCACAAACTAGTTAGAGTATTTAAGCTAATTAACACCCTTGATCCTGGCCCACATATTCCACAGCTGTAAGAGGGCAGAAGAAGAGCTGTGCTCTTCCAAAGAGGCTGCAGAGTGGCTGCAGTGAAGACTTCTTTTGCAGCCAAGCATCTGCAGAAGGGGGGCAATTTTTGCTTCTCTTCCTTCTCTCCAAAAGTCCTTTTGGCTTCCAGAAATATGTCCCTGAGAATTACACAGCCCTCAGGGAAATATTTCTGGAAGTGACAAGGACTTTTGGAAGGAGGGAGGAGAAGCAAATATTACTCCCTCTCCCCCCTCCGCACACGCTTAGCTGCAAAAGAAGCCTACTCAATGCATCCTCCTTGCAAGGGTACAGCCCTCCTGTACCCTACAGCCACTGTCTCTGATCCAGGAATTTTAAGAACAAAAAAAATGCCTGTTTGCTGTTGTATTATCTGGGCTGATAGTGTTGAGGCAGGTAGAAGAGTAGGAATTTGAGAACTCTTTTGATTTGAGACCTCTCTATCTATCATTCATATATATATATATATATATATATATATATATATATATATATATATATACACACACACACACACACACACACACACACACAATTAAAAGCTGAGAAAACAGGTGTGTCAAGGGTCTTTTTCAAAGCAATCAAAGATGGAGAAGGTCTGACAGGGAGTGCAGCCCCAGGGCGGCCACAGATAAGGCCAAACCCTGAGTTGCCACCAGACAAGCAAGCAGCAACCATAAGCAGACCTCCCCAGATGATCTTAATAGGCAGCTGGGTTCACAACAAAGAAGGCAGTCTCTTAAGTACTTGGACCTAAGCCATTCAGGGCTTTATGGGTAATGACCAGCACTTTGTATTTTGCTCTGAAACATATCAGCAGCCAGTGCAGCTTTCAGGATTGGTGCTATATGGCCCCTTGTCTTGTCTCAGAGACCAGCCTGGCTGCCACATTCTGTACCAGTTGTAGTTTCTGAACTATGCACAACAGCAGCCCCTCGTGGAGTGCATTACTGTAGTCAATCCTGGAGATCACCAGCATATGGATGTTTTAAGGTCATTTACCTCCAGAAAAGGGCATAGTTGATGTATCAGCCAAAGCTGATCAAAAGCACTCCTGGCCACTGCTTCAGCCTGAGAAACAGGACAGAGTTTTGGATCCAGATGCACTCTCAAGCTAGGTACTTGATATTTCAGGGGGAGTGTAACCCCATCGAGAACAGGCAGATCTAAACCATCTCCTGCGTTTTGACACCCCACAATCAGTACCTCCCTCGTATGGTATCTTATTGGGATTCAGCCTCAGTTGAGGTTCTTTGAGAATTATTTTGTTGAAAATTATAAATATGTTAACAATTGTACAAATAGAATTATATTAAATATATTATATATATTGTTATATTAAAATATTTTGATAATAATAATTTAACTTTTCTCTTTACATAGCACAGAATTAGTTATCTTTCTCTTCTGTTTGATGGAAAGTTCTGTGTAACTGGAATACTTTTACATTCTGCCATAGTTTAGATGCATTCAGTAGTATCAGAGGTGCTCTAACCCCCG
Organism: Hemicordylus capensis; assembly: GCF_027244095.1. NCBI lineage: Eukaryota > Metazoa > Chordata > Lepidosauria > Squamata > Cordylidae > Hemicordylus > Hemicordylus capensis. The sequence continues at coordinate 205,523,405 of NC_069661.1, forward strand.
GAACTTTGGGACCTGGCCCATGGCCTCCAAAGTCTGAGTCCCCCGGGGGCATCTGGGGGACCTCCTGCTGCCACCCCATGTCCACCCCACTGCTGCCCTGCCGAGCTGTCAAAAGTTACTTTACTTTAGTCACCACTGTGTGTGGTGGGGGGTGGGGTGGGGGGTAAGCCAAGCAGGCCTCCCCCTGCTCTGTGGTGGTGGTGGTGGCATCCAGAGCAGCTGCTGGGCCTACCTGTCTTGCCCAGGGGTGCTTGCTAACTGTGAGGCACTCCAGCGCGCCTGCATAGAAAGGAATGCCTCACTGTTTGCAAGGACCGCTGGGTCAGACAGGGAGGCCCAGCGGCCCCTCTGGGCACCAGCACCGGCGGCACCACAGGGTGGGGGAGGTCTGCTCAGCTCATCCCCCGCCATGCACACTGACGGCTAAATTAAGGTAATTTTTGGCAGTTCGTGGCGGGGCAGGGGCAGGCATGGGGTGGCAGCAGGAGACTCCCCCAAATGCAGGGGGGCCTCACTGTGGGGGGTGGGTAGCGGGGGCAGCCCGGGCACCAGTTCCACCTAAGTGCGCCACTGAACAGTATCACTTTTCCATTTCTCATTATTTAGAACCAACATCACAGCAACTCTACCAAGTGTTTTTGCTGAAGGAGCACAAGGGATATCTGAAATCTACAAGGGACATTGTCTAACTGAGCAAAGAGGCACCCTGAGCAAAGAGGCCCCCTTCTAAATGAGCAAAGAGGCACCTTTTTAAAGTGGCGATTTACTTTATTGAGCAGGGGGAGAGCAACTGGCCCTATCCAACCCCAGCACAGCATCCCTTCAGTGGCTGTTACTGATGTCTATCATGTTTCTTTTTAGATTGTGCGCCCTTTGGGGACAGGGATCCATCTGTACTTATTTATTTATATTTATCTATGCAAACCACTTGAGGAACATTTGTTGAAAAGTGGTATATAAATATCCGTAGTAGTAGTGTTTCTATTGCTTGGGGGAAATAGTATAGATTGTATACAGGGACAGACTGGAAGGGGACAGACTGTGATCCCATACAGTTCATGTTAACAGCATTCAGTCCCAGTGTCTGAGTTCTTAATAATTCAGTTAATGTGGACTATCCCCCGGTCCACAGTGTAAAGGAAACAGATTCTTAGGAAGGGGTGTAACAAGTGCTGTGTCAGTGTAACACAACATTCACTTGTTTTGTGTTATGCTAGTGTTGTGAGCAAACCCAGGTCATCACATAGGAACAACTGGATGGATCAGTGCTACTACACTTTTTGTGATATAGCACTACTAAGTTAGAATTGATTTTGGTACAATATTACCAAAACCACGGCTTGTGTGCTGTCCTAGGTGGCGTAAGTACATGTCCAGAATATCTGGAAGTTCACTCTCACCTCAGACATGCTGGAAGCAACCTGAAAGCCTTTTGACTCATGTGTGCCCCCCACCCCCCATATGGTAGGTGCCTCTTTTGCTCCAAATGCCCCAGATGGCTGACTTCCACCTCCTATAACAGAACCTGCCTTGGGCAACATGTGCAGTTAGTTAAGAAGCTCTCTGGGACATATTTTCCTACCTGTCAGGCAAGCAAATACTGCCATCTCCAAAAGGAGTAAACGTTCCAAGTAAAGTCCGATCAGGAAAGTCATTAAATATATTGGTGTACATGCCTCCACCAGGAAGATTGGAGTAACTCTGACAGACTGCGAAATACCCAGAGGGATAAGTAAACAGTCAAGGAATGTTGAGCATTTGTCTGCAAAGATTAAGGGCCTTTTCAGATATTCAAAAATAACACATTTTTATCTTTGCACGAAAGTGGGACAAACTGGGAATTAGTGCTAAGCAAAGGGAGGGAAAACTCTAGCTATAGACCAGATACCAAACTGCCAGGGATCTTGTGTTTGGTGCAGTTCCCACCCCACCCCTAACTAAACAGGCTGATGCACCCGCAGTCTAGTGCTGGACATGGACAAATAAGAAAGGGGGAAAGGGGTGGCGGATTTTTCTGGGGAAGAGTCAGTTTTACAATGTTCAGCCAAGGATTTGTTCAGTTTTTTGTCAGCTCCTGAAGGTAGTACAGTGGAGAGCACATAGACTCTAAAGCACTAGAAAAAATAATTTAGAACAATAGCTTTTAAAACAGTATATAAAGTAGCATAGAAGTGGGCGGAGATGTGTGTCACATATCACAAGATATGTCAGGGGTACTAGCCAATGGTGCCTGTTACCATTGCGTAACAGTGGCTGAAGCAGCCTAGTAGAGTCTACTTTCTGACTTCCATAACAAAATGAGAAGATTTAAACTAAGAAGTGGGCTGATGAGCCAGTATGGGGGCGGAAGAAGACGAAAAAATCAATGGCTGGTATGATGAAATGGTAAGGTACTTACATTATCTTTGTTGTTTATTCTGCATTTCACTGCAGCCCAGACTTGCACAGTGTTGATTCACAGCCTTTGCTATCTACACATCTAAAGCCTGCCAAATTATGAATAACTACTGAGCTTCTTATTACCTGAGCTTCTTATTATCATTTTTTCCTGCCCTTCTTTCTAAAGGAGCTGAGGACATCATACATGGTCTCCCTTTTTATTCTTACCACAATCCTGGGAGGTAGGTTAGATTATAATCTAGTGACTGGCCCGAGGTCCCCAGTGCACTTCATGACTGAGTGGGGATTTGAGCCCAAGTCTCTATGGTACTTGTTCAGCACTCCAGGGACATTTTGCGGCCTGAGCCGAACAACAATATGACACCCCGTGGTGTCTCTCATCTTGGGAGCGTGGTGCAGGTGGGTGCTCAACATTCTCGGGCCCTGCTGCCAAGGCAGTGGTAGAAAAATGCAAGTACTCTCAGACTATGGCCCAAGCTAGACAGTGGTGGCAGGAGTGTTCTTTGCTCAAGTTAGGTGGGAGAAAAGAAGATGTGTGCCCCAGTGGGCCAAGAAGGGGGGAATGAATAGCATGCCTCAGTAGGGCAAGGAAGGGTTATGGCAGTGGATGCCAGGGAGGTGCCCATGGTGGCAGGGGCCTGGCACTTGCCACCCCTGATCACCTCCCCACACCCATGCCTGAAGCAACTGCCCCACCCTGCCTCATGCAAGGGTCACCCCTGCAGCACTCTTACCATTACAGTGCCCTATCCTGTGGGCATCTAGGCTTTACCCGAGTGGCTTTCTATGGGAAGAGGATCCCCCCCGCCAAATATTGTTCTGTTGACAATTGCCAATAATATAATTTTTAAACCCGGACAGATTGAGGTCAAGTAACTGTAAGTGAATAATATGGGGTACTCTCAACATTCCCATTTCAACAGCAGATAAGGGTCTGGAGTTCTGCTATTTGAGCGAGTAGGAACAAAAATGCCTGGCTCTTGGAATTACTCACTTTTTCTTTCTTTCTAGTATGTGTAAAAGATTCCAAAGTAGGCCACCAGAAATATATCCTCCTTCCCATTCCAGGCTTATAATTCTATGTTGCCACTTGGAAACATATCTAAAAAGCAGATAGACTACCTGGTGATATTTTGCTCCTCTAAAGTGATCTAGGACGTAACTGCTTAATTTGCATAAGAACTGCATAATTTTGAATCTTTGTTTATCCTTTTGTAGAAACCTTTCCTCCAATAACTGCTAACTGAAATTCCCTTTATTTTATTAGTGTGAAGGATATTAAATGAAAGATGATCCATCAACCAATCCATAGTGCAGTTTTTTAAAAGCTGGCCCAGCCTGTTTGATCACTGGCAACTGAGGTTTTTCTTTCAGCACCTCAGAGAAGATTTTCTTACAGGTCCACCCTCTATTTTTTGGAACATTTTCCTTCTTGACATCATCAAAATGACGAAGAATAATAGGCTTGTCAAATCCTGATTCTTCCAGTTTAGACAGCTGTTTAACTCTATTTGGAAGATGAAAAAAACAAATTTTATTTTAGTTATTTACTAAAATGTTGGTAACCTCTTAGGGATGAAGGAAAGCACTGGACAGCATCTGGGTTGGGCCTTTGGTCTATAGTCCAGAAGTGGACCAAAGCAACATCTGGGCAACACCTGGATGCTTTCCAGATGGCAACTTAAAATTGCTTCACTATGTATAGGCTTGGTGTGCATTCATCCTCTCCGGGTTTGACACTGTCACACATACAGGAACAACAATGTGCCATTTGTATAGCCACAGCCTGTATCTGGAGCTTATCTTGATATTTCAGGTTTAAAGCATTCTATGTGCGTGAGAAAAAAGTAGCTGATTTTCTTAGTTTTGATAACAGTTTGCAGGCTTGCTTCATTTTTTCCGAGGTGTCATGTGGAGGGGCTTATCAGTGGATATATCTTCATCTCTGCCTCTCAGCTTTTGAAATCAGCCTTTTTTTAAAAAAAACCAATTTTTCCTGCTGTTCTTGTGCAAAGCAACCAGCCTCTGCAATCGGCTTTTTAAGATAAATAAATCTGCTCTTGCAGATTTATAAATAAATAAAATGCTGCTCTTGCGCAATGGTAGTAGTGGTACCTCCTTCGGTTGCAATCAGCCATTATTGGTCCCCCTCCCCAAAAGCCCAGTGCGCTTGCACAAATTCACCAGTGGGGGTGGGGGTAAAGGAAGGGAGGGAAAAGCATCACATCACCACCCACCTCTCCTCTCCTCTCCTCTCCTCTCCTCTCCTCTCCTCACACACACACACAAACAAGTGCCATGTTTGCGGCTCAGTGGGCTAGGGGTTGCTTCCTTCTTTCTCTCGCTCTCTCCCCTCAAAGCCTCAGCATGAGAGGAAGTGATGTGAAATCCAACATCTAACTCTCACTGGCTTCAAAACGTGACATGCTTTGAGGCTGGTTAAGGTTAGCCGTTGGAGTTTACACCATTCCCTCCCGCGCTCAAGCTCACAGTCTGGAAAGCACCCTGGTGGAGCTGATTGCCCTGTGCCCTAGCAGCTTAACACTGAGATGAGCTGGATAGCCAGTTCCACCACCACCCAAGTCTGTTCCACATGCTTCCTCTTCCCCACCCTCATGCCAAATACAAGAAAGAATCTTCACTGAGGCCAGGGTTTGCTACCATTTTTCTTCAGATTTTTTTTTTAAAAAAGGACTTGATATGTTTCAACATAACCAGCACTAAGTTTGAACTTATCAAAACAGAGCAATTGGTTAACCATAGGACGTTTAAAGAAAGAATTCTTCCATTGGCCTAAGTCAACAGTAGTTTCATTGAACTCAAGCCCCACAGAAGCTGTCGCCCTAAATGATACTATATTCACTAGCTGGTTGCTCAGGTGATTTCAATGGCGTAATCACACGTCAATTTGAAACACAGCCATCACTAGCTAGACTATGATTTGATTTCACCTTTTCTTTTGAATTTTCATAATATTTCAAACAACTCTTCTCTTGTTTTTCTGAATAATCACAATTAAGTGCATTCATTAAAAAACAGTTTTCATTGCCAGGACTCAGCCCCAGACCCAGATCTGATGCAGCTATAGCTGCCAGTGCTCCTGTGTCAAAAGTTGCCCCTTGCTCCTGCTACAGGACCACACACACGCCACTGGCAATGGCTAAACAGGAAACAACAATGTCCACTCCACAGCTCTGGGGCAAAGCAGTATCCTAGTGGCTGTTTAGCTGCTAGGATTACAGTCCCCAGGAACTGCCACATGCAAGGTGCCTAACTTGCCTTACTGTAACTGCTGGGATGGGGGAGGGTGTTATTCTGACAGGCATGTCAGGTTAAGATTCTGACTTGCCATGGCACAAGCCTTTACTTGTCCCACTTCAGTTAGAGCAGATGGACTGCACTGGACTGTTATTTCCATTCGTAGTCAGAATCTTCAGAGCATAAGCCTTCAGGCCACTGTATTTCAATGTCATTCTTTATTTTCTCATATATCAATGTCATCCTTTATTTTCTCATATATTACACTTTGCTGACTTTGAGAGAGGCTTACTCTCAGAGCAGAATACCCAAACCCTTAACTAATGGCAGTAATTATGCAGGAAAGCATTCCAGAGGCTTGTAATTCTAAATAAGAGGAAATCTTAGGAGAATCCTTGATTGCAAGCCAACATTCCTTGCATCTTAAATTCTGTAACAAGATAGCACTCAGGACACCTTTTTGCTGACCAGGCTAAAAATAAGCATTCAATAACACTAAGTCAAGTGCTATAGTGCTGGCACAGAAACCTGGCAACAGTCAGCACACTCAGTTCCAAAACAAGGATCAGGATTTCAAGCCAGGCCTGTGAGCCAACAGGGGTGATAAACACTGAAAAATAAAACATACTCTTTTCCACTGGGGCAGATTGCTTTGCCTATAACATTATATTTTAAATGAAAATAACTGCTATATAATAACATACACACAGCTATTAAAACCTGAGCTTTAGCTAGTTGGATACAGTCATTTGATCTTGATCCATTAATTTTATTGAATAAGAACTGTAGAGAAAAGCAGGAAATGGGAGAAGATTATTTAGAAACTTCTAAAGAAGCTATAATAATTGTTCTATAAAAAATTTTTTTTACAATAATGCCAACTTGAAGGACAAAACAAGATTTGGGAACCTCTTTAGTCCCCAAACGTTATCACTCTGAGGCAGGTTCTTGGCTAACATGATACACAGTCTAACACAGCTGGAAGGCTTGGTGCTGGGGCTGCAGTGATGCCGGAAGGCAGACCCCACGCTTTTAAAAACCAGGGTTTGCATAAGCAGCATTACTGTATTTATCCCCATGCAAATCAATGGGGAGAAATATGATAATGAGCAACCACCGGTTTATAAAAACTTTGGGGCTGGCTTCACTGTTGTATCCCAACATGGAGCCTTCTGACTCCATTAGTCTACACATCATGTCAGCTATTATTTCTAAAAAAACACAACCCAAATAAATAGTGACTTAAATGTCCTACAGTCGAATACGAGTGTTGCAGAATCACCTGCATTGTTGTGGGTCTCTAACATACATGATGACAGTGCTGTGCAAGAGGGCAGTACCTGTAATGTAGGAAGGGCATAGGTGGTTCGTAGTGTAGGAAGGGCATAGGCTGCCTGCCCTGCCAACCGGTGGTGCCCCCACCCCACAGTGCTTCCCCCCTCCCACAGCACCTCTTATCTCCCCACTGGGAGCAGGACGCCCCTTCTCTCCCTGCCATGTGGGGAACCTCTCCCCACCACCACACATGTGGTGGTGGTGGTGGTGGTGGTCCTGATTACCCTGGCAGCCTGGGGTAATAGGCTGCCCTGCCCCACTGCTGAGCTGGCTGCTGCGCATGCAGCGGGAATAAAAGGGGCGCCCACATGCACAGCGGGGAGAGAAGAGGCATGGAGGGACCGTTGTCATTGACGGTGGCCCTGGTGACAGCTGCACACAGGTTTTTAAAACCCATGCGCACAATTACAACTCTACCCTCTTTCCCACAATTACAACTCCGAAACTACTGACCTCTTGCATGATCATACGTTGTGTGCTGCTTCCATTGAGAATAATGGAAGTAGCACACAATGTGCAATCATGCAAGAGGCCAGTACTGGCCTCTTGTGTTGCACTGTTGCTGGATGGGGTAGAGCACCATAGTGGATCAAGTGCTTCTGCAACACCTGCATTATATTGCAGGACATATAAGCCAGTGTCAAATGATTTTTCTGTCAAAAACTGAATATTTATAGTTCAATTTTTGATTTTTTTTTTAAAGTGGAATTACCTTTCTACACTATGATTCAGACCCACTGCACATTATTGCTTATAGGAGCACATGGGATTGCGGGTAGACGAATTGCTCCTGTAAGCAATAATGTGCAGTGGGTCTGAATATATATATTGTGGTGGCCACACATAGAAACCCCATGTGGAGACACCAATTTATACAACAGATTTGTACAACTGATGTCTCAACATCATCCTTACCCAGCTGGGCTCCAAGCAGTGATCCTGCACACTCCCATGAGCATTTGCAATGTAACCCATCTTAACCCATCTCTGATTACTTTAATTTCAGAGACATTTCAGTTTAATTTAACCACTATTCCCCTCTTTCAAATAACACCTCATTTTAGTACATTTGGATCTTAGCCAGCCGTAGTCTCTCCACTGCCCAGATGTATGGTACTTTCCATTCCGGGTCTTTAGAGTCAGAGTCAGCATGTGGAACAGCCCAACCTTTATGAAGAAATAACTCAGAATTAGTTAACCAAAACGTTGTACACAAATCTTAAACGTTTCTCTAATCCTAAAAATATTTGTTAATATGTAAAATATATTGTTTTGATTGATGTGATTATTTGCTTGTATTTCTTGCTCACCTTGTCATATGTAATACCAAGTTCAAAAAAATTTTAAATGGCATTATGTGCAACTATAGGGTAACAGAAGTAGCACTGTGGGTCGGCAGGAAGCAAGTCTCAAGCATCTCTGTGCTGAAGGCTTCTTGCGCAGCAGACCGGGCATGGAGGAGGAGTGATTTTCACATCTCTGTCCTGACCACGAAAGCCCTTTCCACTGGTAGAAATCTGTTCCTGAGGGTCTCTGCAAAAGTACTGGACTAGAACTTGGGAGACCCCAGTTCAAATCTCCATTCAGCCACAAAACTCACAGGGTCACTCTGGGCCAATCACTTATCTCTCATCTAAGCAACCCCACAGGGTAGTTGTGAGCAGGGGCGTAACTATAATAGGGCAAGGGGAGACAAATAGAGCAAATGGAGTCTTGAGGGCCCACTGCCTTGGGGGGCCACCAGAGGCAAGTCACATGACTGACTCCCCCAGCCGCGCACCCACCTGGGTTTCCTTCAGTTGTATTCATCCTCTGAAACTGATGTAAGTGTTAAGACCTGGAACTACCAGAACAGCATGTCTTTCTCTAGTGCCATTAAAATGACTTGCATCGTCCACTATGTTTTTTGTTACCACTATTCAGCCTTATTTAAGATTTCTTTACTTCATGAACCGAGCTTCAGTGGGGGGGGGGGCATTTTAAAATCTTGTCTCTGGGCCCACTCCAACCTTGCTATGCCCCTGGTTGTGAGGATGAAAATAACCATGTAGACCACTCTGGGCTCCTTGGAGGAAGAGTGGGATATAAATGTAAATAAATAAAATAATGTAAGAAAGAAAGGCTACCTTTAATATTCTTTTTCATATTCTTTTCTTCCATCAGAACCAAACAGCCTCAAAAAAAAAAATAGACCAGATATTCCCTTAACTCCCACCAGATAAATCCCCCAGTTAAACAGCAATTTAAAGAGAGGCAGATAAGAACATGCAAACAATACCTCTTTCCTCAGACAGCTTTGAGGACAGTGAAAAACTGATAGCAACAGATGAATCATTGGCATACTCTTGTGGGACTACAGCTAAACAGGAGAGAGAGAAAACCACAATTGTTCCTGAGCACTCAATTACAAAGCCACACAAGCACATTTATTAAGAACTTGTTTACTGTTTTTCACTTACAAAGACCTTATGCTCATTCACTTACAAGAGACCGATAATGGCCAGAAAGGGGGCCTCTCTGCTGTTAATTTCCCCCCATTACTGAACAATGTGCTTTGGATACAGACTGACACTCCTGGCTTAATACTGTGACTACTTTTTAACTCACCTTGAAATTGGAAAAAGAAACTGCTTTAATAAATGGGTTGAAATACTGCCTAGTGGATCTGCAATTTGTATTGCTTGTATCTCTCTATCTTCAACTTTAAGCCATTTTCCAATGTTCTTCAGCAATTTCCCTCAGTTAAATACAAGAGGTTCTTTAACTTCTTTAGTGACTGTGGCTTGGGATGAAGATAGCAAGCTCTAGAGCTAAGGTTATCATTTTCTTTCTCAAGGCTAGATGTGTCAAAGATATAAAAGCTATGCAGCAATATACAGAGGTGCAACTAGGCAATTTTGGTGGTGTCCCAGCTGCAGAGAGTCTTGGATGATACGGATTATCTGGACCCTCTTCAATCTGGCTTCCACCCCGGATATGGGACTGAAACTGCCTTGGTCGATCTAGTGGATGACTCTAGTGCATCCCTGTTGGTTCTGCTGGACCTCTCAGCAGTGTTCGATACCATCGACCATGGTATCCTTCTGGACCGCCTCTCAAGTATGGGAATCGGAGGTACTGCTTTGGAGTGGCTCCGGTCCTTTCTTTGGGGGAGGATCCATAAGGTGGTGCTGGAGGACTACTGCTTGGCTCTGAGGCCATTGGCCAGTGGGGTCCCCCACGTCCCCCCATGCTGTTTAACATCTACATTAAACCACTGCAAGAGGTTATCCAGGAACTTGGACTGAGATGTCAGCAATATACAGATGACACTCAGCTCTATCTCTCCTTGTCACCTGATCCTAGGGAGGCAGTGGACGCTCTGAATCAGGGGCTGGAGGCCGTGATGGGTTGGATGTTGGCTAATAAACTAAGACTGAATCCAGACAAGAGGGAGGTAATGTTGGTCAGTAGGAAGGCCAAGGAGATTCTCCTGGTTCTGAATGGGGTTGCACTGTCCTTGAAGGAGCAAGTACTCAGCTTGGGGGTATTACTGGACCCGGCTCTGCTTTTGAAAGCTCAGGTGGAGGCGGTGCCAGGGGTGCCTTTGCATGGCTTTGGCTAGTGCGCCAGCTGCATCCCTTTCTCGAGAAGGCAGACCTGGCCACGGTTACCCATGCCTTAGTCATGTCACGGCTGGATTACTGTAACGCGCTCTATGTGGGGCTGCCCTTGAAGAATATTCCGAAACCGCAGCTAGTGCAAAATTCGGCAGCTAGGATTTTATCTGGAGCTGCCTGTTGGGATCACATCACACCTATTCTGAAAGAGCTGCACTATCTGCCTGTTCGTTTCCGGGTCCAATTCAAGGTGCTGCTTTTGACCTTTAAAGCCTTTAATGGTTTGGGCCCAGGATACCTGAGGGACCACCTGCTCCCAAGGGTTGCTGTCTGCTTGACGAGGTCATCTGAGTGGGCTCTGCTCTAGGTGCTGACAATGAGGGAGGCTCGGTTGCCGTGCACGCGGGACAGGGCCTTCTCTGTTACTGCCCCCAGACTCTGGAATGCTCTCCCGGTGGCTATTTGCTCCTTGGTCTTCATCACAGTTTTTAGAAAGCATGTGAAATCTTGGCTTTTTACCCAGGCTTTTATACGATTGTCTCTACTGCTGCTTCTTTGTATTTTGTACAGTTCTTATGCTTGTATTTTAAATCTTTTAAGTCAGATTTGCTTTATATTTGAGCTTAATAATTTAATTGTGTCATTTTTATAGTTTTGTTTTTAATTTTTGTGTGAATTGCCTTGGGATTGTTTTAACGAAAGGCGGTATACAAATTCAACAATCAATCAATTAATCAATCAATCAATAAGGTGCCTTAAAGGGGCAGAGCCAACATTTGTGTGGGCGGGGGTGTTCAAAGAACCTGGGCTGTGGTGCTCAGGTGTCGCGCCCCAGCCACACCCCGAGTCTGACATCAGATGTAGAGGGCATGGCCACTTTAGCAAACAGGGCTGTGCAACCCATTTGCAAGTAAAATTTGGCCAGTGCTGCCTTTGCTACATGGCCAGTAGCGCCTCTCCCGGCTTCCAAAAGCAGAGAGACGCATTCCCAGCTAGGTTGGGAGGCCAGCGCTAGCTGAAGCTTTTCAAAAATAGAGCTGCACATCTCTGTTTTTGAAAAGCTTCAGCCAGTGTTGGGCTCCCAGACAGCTGGGAACACGTTTCTCTGCTTTTGCAAGCCCGGAGAGGCGCTACTGGTTTGGCCGTACTGCAAAAGTGGCGTCAGCTGAAGTTTACTTGCAAATGGGATGTGCAACCCCATTTGCTAAGGAGGCCATGACCAGACCAGGTGCATCTGATGTCAGAAGCAGGGGGTGTGGCTTGGGCGGCAGGGGCGGGCTGGACAGGGGCTGCTGGCATTCTTGCTCCACCACTGGTGGCTTGTTGTGCTAAAAATAGTGATTGCATAAGTTCCCACTGAAATGAGGCATGCCACAGTTGCACAACCACAAGCATGCTTGTGGTAGCACAACACTAGTCTGGAACAAATAGCAAGCCCCAGACAGCACTGCTAGCTAGCACAACCATTTTGTAGCAGTGTAAAGTCCTTCCATAACCAGTTTGTTGCTCTGGAATTCAGGCAGGACTGTATAGACCTCTTGCCTGATCTATTTGTGCTAATCAGATTATTTTACTTACTGGTAGTTAAATATGGAGTAAAGTGGTCACAGCAAACCCCGAGTGTAGGTGTTAGCATGAAAACCAGCCAACCTGTCTCTATTCTTATACATAAAAATAATATCAGGATTGGTTATGAATGTGATGATGATGATGATGACGATTATTATTATTTCAATTTCTACACTGCCCTTCCAAAAATGGCTCAGGGCAGTTTACACAGAGAAATAACAAATAAATAAGATGGACCTCTGTCCCCAAAGGGCTCATAATATAAAAGAAACATAAGATAGACACCAGCAATAGTCACTGGAGGTACTATGCTGGGGGTGGATAGGGCCAGTTACTCTCCCCCTGCTAAATAATCACCATGTTAAAAGGTGCCTCTTTGCCAAGTTAATTATTTTGATCAAGTGATAGTTAAATGTCCTGGTTTGTGATACTAGTGAACTAATTTAAGAGGAAAATAGTAACATCTCCTTACTCTTGTTTCCACTAAGCCTCTTTGATAGAATCTTGGGGGGTTTTGTTTCCTTCGTAATGCTAATGGATGCTCTTCTGCATTGCCTTGCTATATTTCCAACCATCTCATTGTCCATATATTCAGATGTTGGTGACAACTTGTTGCACTCTTCTTCTGATGTTTTCCTTCTCGCTGATTTTATATTTTTGCATGCTAGTTCCTGCCAAGATTTTTTATTATAAGATGCATCTTCAACAAGCTCTTTCCAGCTGTAAGTCAAGATATTTGAAATTCCCTTAGGTAAAATAAACTTGTACTTAGAAAAATGGTTCAGCATTTCTTCCAGTTCACATAATATGGTAAGAGCCATGCATTTATATTCATCTAACAAGGTTGCATGTACGACTGCTTCTTCTGTAAGCAGAGCTGAAGATATTTGACAGAGCTGAATAGGAGGATCCTCACAAGTGGTTCTGAATATAGAAGGCCCATGTATTTGAAGAGAGCCTGGATCTTTCTCTGCTGTATTGTGTTTCAGTAAAGTATCATTTCCTTCCAAGTGTTCTTCTGTGTATCCAGAATTCCTGCATCATATGTGGAGAGAATAAATGTAGTTATGCCCTTTTAGTTAAAAGATGTATTGGTATTCCTGTCTCCAGTTAGGATTACAGGACAAGGGCTCATAAGAGATGAAGAGGGCTTGCCCATAAATTTAAAAGCTTCAGACATACTTCTGGATATTTCCAGGCTCACATCATATCTCCTGGTGTGAATAACAGGTCTCAGATGGGTAGGTATTAGGGAAGAAGTACTCGCCTCTTGCTGGAATAAGCACTACACTTTGATATCCTATTTGCCTTAGAAACATTTTTTAATTTGTAGTGTGCCTTTAACAATCTTGCCATCTGGGTTATTCAGCCAACAGTTTTTACATGAAAATGTCAAAAGGTTAATCACCACTTCTAGTATATTTACTGGTGGTTCACGGAATATCATTCCAAACAAGCTTAATAAATCCATGGAGGGCATGAAAATGACTAGCATGACCCATTTCAATAATAATTAGCTTATTTTATTTGCTTGCCAAATTTAGAAGCAGTTCCTCTCAGTTGAATTTTTGCTGCAAAACAAAATGTGTTGTGCAACAAAGCAGACTTCATGGCTAAGCACTCACCAACAGTAAGTGAGCAGGCTTTATTTTTAAATGAAGTTTATTTTAAAACTGAAATAAATATCAGTTTTATTTTAATAGGACAATATTGGATTTTTTTAAAAAAAATTGAGTACGGAAAACATTTTTGCAAAACATGACAAAGTTATAAGATGTAAGGGGAAAGCTATAAAGACAAACTTGCACTCTATGCTTACAGCACAATCTAGCTAAAGTTAATCTAAGCACCATTGATTTCAGTGGCAGAGGTTTATGCAAACTCTGAACTTTCCTATAGAACAAAATGGGTCTTGAAAATATTTAACTTTAGCAATGGGACTGAAGTTCATGAGTACAGTAACTTGTTCCATCAGTTTCAATCGGATTTTAATACCTATAATCTGGATCATGGCATCTATCTATCTATCTATCTATCTATCTATCTATCTATCTATCTATCTATCTATCTATCTATCTATCATATTTCTATACTACCTAACATGTGCATCCCTAGGTGGTGTACATAAGTTAAAGTATAGCATAAAAACAGGATAAAATTATTAAAACAATTATGATATAAACAATTAAAATTAATTACAAGCATGAGAAAACAGGGGCATCTTAAAGGTTTTCTAGAACCCTTTCTAGAAGAAGAAGCGGGGGAGGAGTTTAGGTATTAAGAAAATAATGGCTTAACCAAGACTTTTAAAAAGAGGAAAAATCCACATGATTTTCCAGTTAATTTTCATCCGTTAATGTGAGTAATCACTTGCTGAAACCCAAGTAGTACGTTGTATGCCAACACCATTACCTGTGAATGCAACCAGTTTCATGAGGATTTGCACTAGTTGTATTTAAGTCAGTAAGCTGTTCTCCTGGTCCCATTTTCTTGACCCATTTCTTTTTAATTTTTGGCTAAAACAAAAATATAGGCTTGTATTAAACTCTTCAGAGTTTGAAGAAAACAGAACAAATTCATTAAACATGAACACAGAAGTACCTGGTCAAAGAAATATACAGGTCCTTGTTCCAGAATTTCAGCCATTGTTCTCAGTACTGTAAAATATTTCACCTATAATGATAAAATAATAGTTATGAATAACACTTTTACACTTGTATGAATAAAGTATTATGAACATAAGAAATAAGTGTGGCCGATAAAACTCCTGTATTTTTGTGAAGAGCAATTAAGGTTGATTTGGGGTTGCATCAAGACCTTCAGCAGAGTGGTGCACCACCAATAGTAGCTCCTTCCATGAGCGGAACAAGCTACCATCATCAGCACACTGTTCCACCGGAGGTCTGGTGTTTTAACAACCAGTTCAAATGGAAATTATAGGCATAGCCCCTGATGTGGCTTTTCACAAGTGCTTCACTATGTGGATGGAACTCCTATGAGAGCAGGCTTCTCCATTTATTTCAGTGAGGTTTATGTACCCAGAGTAATATTTGAAGCTGTTCTGTGGGGACAATTTAGTATCAGTCAGGCGTGATTTGGCTTTGAAGCACTGACTGAAGCCAAATCATTTATTCCTCGTTCCTGGTCCCGTCTGGAGGCAGATGCTCCCCCGGCTTACTTCTGCACAGAGTGGTCTGTGCACAACATCAGGAGGGCCCTTAATGCAATGCAAAGCTGCGGTAAGCCCCCCAGTGACATTTTGGAAGCCGTGCAGGAAGGTGTGTGAGGAACGCTGGAAAATGTAATATTTCCCGGTTTTCCCATAGAGCTTTACTTGAACTTCTGCTAACTGGGCAAAGAGGCACCTTTCAAAGTAGTGATTCTCTTTGATATTTAGCGAGGGGAGAGAGAGCAATTGGCCCTGTTCAACCTGCAGCATAGCATTCCTCCATTAGCTGTTGTGGATTCCTACCTTTTGTTTCTTTTTAGATTGCATGACCTTTGGGCACAGGGAAAAATCTTTTTATTTTTCTGTGTAAACCTCTTTGAGAACGTTTGTATAGAAAAGCAGTATAAATAGTAGTAGTAGTAACAGCAGAGTATCAGCCTCCACATAGGGCTGTGGTGAGGTTAGTGATTTCGCATTGACGTTTCAAAGCTGAATCTTTGCACAGGTGTCATATTAACAATTCACATTTTTAAAAAATGTATCCCAGGAAGCCTTAGTATCTAGGATTGTGTTTTCTTAGCTTAGCCCCTTTATTCCTCGGAAGTGGAACACTGTTGTCTCATTCATTTCAATGGGATATTCATCAGTCTTTAACAAAAGGTTCTTAATTTGGGAGCCACAATCCTTATTTCACTTACTTCCAAACAGTTCATTTGCTTTCAGTGGGACTGCTCTGGAGCCAAGCCAATGATGTGAAGAATGAGACAAAACTTAATTTATAGCACCATTTCAATAAAGCTAATTACAGCATTTTTTCTTTCCAATATAGTTCTGAAAAGCAAATGTTTTATATTGCTATAAACTATATCTCAACTAATTCTTCCAGAATAAGTGACTGTGAATCATTCTAGTTTGCAACATCTAGAAATGACATTTGGATCCTCCCTTAAAGTTTCTGCTTTCCAACATCATGTGAAAAAATAATTGTATTAAGTCAAAGAAATACTTCATTTATTGAAATGTTTGTTATGTCAGTGATACTTAACAAAGCAGTATTTTCTTATGGCTCTCTGGCTGTCTAGCAACCTTTTGGGGGAGTTAATTAATGTCTTACATTTACAAATTAACAGGAATAAAATGTTCTGAAAAACAGAATACAACTTTGGACTATTCAAGCTCTTCTGCTGGTACTATAGATAATTGCTTATCTTATTCTCTTGTAGCTCCCTGCACAGAAAAGGTAATTTGACTCCAAATATTCCTTGTTAACTATGACTTTATAACCTATAATAAATAAAAGTTATAACATACCCTAGAAGAAGACTTTCCATAGAGAGTGAATTTGCTTGGTCAGTGGTGTAAAATGTACTAAATAAAAGCTGCGTCCTTGGACAGAGAAAAAGAGTCGTCTCTCTGGGTTGGCTGTCAGTCTGTCAACACAGTTTTAAGACCTTGTTGCTTGGTTACCACATGGTGCACATTGTACTCAGCCATACAGTACTTCCTTTCTCCAGCCACTTCTAGGCTTTGAGCTACAGTTTGGAACATACTGGCCACTACTCGATGTGGTCTTACATAAAACCCACTCTAATGGATGCATATCAGTGTGCATAACTCTGCATATAACAATAGCCAATGATTTAGAACTATAATCTACTGAAAACAAGCTTGGCTTAGCCTGCTGTGTAGTTTGTCACAATCAGCCAGGGACTCTGAGAAGTATATTGTAACTTTAATGAAATGGAAAGAAAGGAAATGTTGATTCCAAATTAAATGAATGAGTTTTCGGCAGAAGAGGTCGTCTTTGGGAGCCCTTTTCATTAAACATTTCGTTATGTTGTGCTTAAAGTGTTTTTAAAAAACCAAATGTTTGAACACATATCCATTTCCCCAAAATCTCGACTTCCCATTAACGCTCAGGTTCCAACCGTTTTAGTAGGCCAGAAACCCACCCACCCCGCAAGATATGGGGGTGTGGGGCTTTTAAATCACTGTTAGCAGCCTTTTTCTGCCTCCACCAACATTAAAAATAATCTGTTCTATCTACTCTTTAAAGGTATTGTGCATGCAATTGCCCAATAGAAAGTAAATCTGTCTTCTAGTGTTCTGGCCACTGAGTGCAAAGGATCTGGGATAGTTGGCAAGAAAGGAAAGCAATGACACTCTGCTTCATTGTCCTCCATTGCATATACTGATAAATGGAGGAGGAGGCAGCATTTCAGTACCTCCTCCACCGTGTCAGTTACAGCAGTCGCTTTGCTCCAGTTGGCCATGACTGCATTATTATTTCCCTGGCTCCCTTTATTTCCCTGGCTGGCAATTGTGGGTATTAATTTCCCTGGCTTGAGAGGACACTGGTGAGCACACACATTCTTCCAGCTTGAGAACAGCTTGCTCGGCACTTGGCACAAAGGCTTTGATTTTGTTAAAATTAAATTTTGTTTTATTAAAATTATTTCATGACTTAAAGACCTCTCCCGACCCAGTTCTAACCATGTTATGCATGACTAGTGGCTCTGCTGGGGAAGCAGATCTTCATTCACAGCAACTGATGCAATCACCCATTAAACTGAATGAGGCTCGAGTAAGCACTGTGGAGTCAATCTGCAGCTGCAGATTACCCATTGCTGGATGGGGTAATTATCTCTATTATATATTTTGAAGAGTTTGCTTGTGGGTGTATGTGCAACAGAAAGTAATACTTCCCAATTACCTATAGATACCAAATTCAGACCTGCCTACATTTCAGAATGACAGGGCCCGACATGGCTAATACTATCTGGCAGGGAGGTTGTTGTAGAAGGCCTAGTAGAGATAATAAATGCTTCTCTGAGGGAGGGCCAGGGGTGTAACTATAATAGGGCAAGGGGAGACAGTTATCTGGGGCCTTGGGGGGCCCCCCAGAGGCAAGCCACATGACTGACTCCGCCAGCCACACACACACCCAGGCTTCCTTCAGTTGTATTCATCCTCCGAAATTGATGTGAGTGTTAAGACCTGGAGCTACCAGAACAGCATGTCTTTCTCTAATATTATTAAATGACTTGCATCGGCCACAATTTACAAAACCTTAAAAAAAATTTAGGATGATGTTCTATTGCGGCACATAGTGCACATATATATATACACACACATACACATAAATCTCACTATGCTTTTTGTTACCACTATTCAGCCTCATTTAAGATTTCTTTACTTCATGAGCTGAGCTTCAGTGAGCGGGGGTGTGTGGGCATTTTAAAATCTTGTCTCTGGACCCACTCCAACCTTGCTACGCCCCTGGGGAGGGCAGGATGCCTCCTTGCCTTAAGGAGGCAATTATTAGACCACTTCTGAAGAAGCCTACCTTGGATTCCTCAGAGTTGAGCAACTATAGGCCTGTTTCCAACCTTCCGTGGCTGGGCAAGGTAATTGAGAGTGTGATGGCCTCCAAACTCCAGGCAGTCTTGGAGGAAACCGATTATCTAGACCTGTTTCAGACCGGCTTTCGACTGCCTTGGTCGGCCTGATGGATGATTTCCAATTGGAAATTGACAGAGGAAGTGTGACTCTGCTGGTCCTTTTGGACCTCTCGGCAGTTTTCAATACTATCGACCATAGTATCCTTCTGGAAAGTCTGAGGGAGTTGGGGGTGGGAGGCACTGCTTTGCAGTGGTTCCACTCTTACCATTAGGGCAGATTCCAGATGGTGTCCCTCAGGGACTGTTTTTCAAAAACTGTACTTTGGTATGGTGTTCCTCAGGGCTCCATATTGTCTCTGAAGTTGTTTAACATCTACATGAGATAATCAGGAGACTTGATGCAGGATGTTATCAGTATGCTGATGACACCCAAATCTATTTCTCCATATCAACATCATCGGGAGAAGGCATAAACTCCCTAAATGTCTGCCTGGAGGTGGTAATGGGCTGGATGAGGGATAACTGAGGCTGAATCCAGGTAAGACGGAGGTAATTATTGTGCGGGGTTGGAACTCGGGAGATGATTTTAAACTGCCTGTTCTGGATGGGGTCACACTTCCCCAGAAGGAACAGGTACGCAGTCCGAGGGTGCTTCTGGACACAAAACTCTCCCTGGTGTCCCAGGCTGAGGCAGTGGCCAGAGGTGCCTTTTATCAGCTTCGGCTGATACGCCAGCTGCATCCATTTCTTGACATAAATGACCTCAGAACAGTAGTACATCTGCTGGTCACCTCCAGTCTTTACTACTGCAGTGCGCTCTATGTGGGGCTGCCTTTGTACGTAGTCCGGAAACTGCAGCTAGTCCAGAATATGGCAACCAGGTTGGTCACTGGGTCATCTTGCAGAGACCGTATCACTCCCATCTTAAAAGATCTACACTGGCTGCTGATAGGTTTCCGGGCAAAGTACAAGGTTTTGGTTATAACCTATAAAGCCCAAAACAGCTTGGGCCTTGAGAATTTAAGAAAATGCCTTTTTTGCTATGAACCACACTGCTCATTGAGATCATCTGGAGAGGTTCGTCTGCAGTTGCCACTGGCTCGTCTGGTGGCTACTCAGGGACGGGCCTTCTCCATTGCTGCCCCGAGGCTTTGCCACACATTTCCTGATGAAATAAGAGCCTCCCCATCTCTTACAACTTTTTAAAAGGCAGTCAAGACACATTTGTTCACCCAGGCTTTTAATTAGATATTAATTTAATTGTGTTTTAATAGTTTTAACATTTTAAATTTTAATTGTTGAAATGAGAAAAAGGGACATGGCAGAAAAAACACCCCACCCCGCCGGATAGCAATTAATTTCTACCTGCAAATATTTTTTTTATCCCCAGACAGGCATTCTGTGCATTTGCATTTATATTTATTTTGGACACACACACACACACACACACACACACACACACACACACACGAATCTGGAAAAGTTTCTTTTTTGAAGGCCCACTGGGATATGCACAGTGCAATGAGACATTATGAAAGCACAAGCAGAATAAACAAAATGTAACAAGCAGGGTCCCAGAAGACATTTGTTATCTGCTTTTCCACCAGCAATTAAGTCTTTAGAGCACATGACAATAAACTACTACTACTACAACAATATTTATATACCACTTGTCAACCAAAGTTCTCAAAGCGGTTTACATAGAAAAATAAATAATACATCAAGAAGATGGTTCCCTGTCCCCAAAGGGCTCACAATCTAAAAAGAAACATAAGGCAGATGGAGGGATGCTGTGCTGGGGTTGGAAAGGGCCAATTGCTCTCCCCCTGCTAAATACTGTATAAAGAGAATCACCATTTTGAAAGATGCCTCCTTGCTTAGTTAGCAGGGGTCATTAAATAAGCAGATAAATAAGCTGCTTAAATAAATATAATAAATATAAATAAATATAATAAATTTATTAAACAATATTTACTGCTTAAATAAATATAATAAGTAAATAATCATGAAATAAGCAGATAACAATAAAAATCAAATCAATGATGTTATGTAGTCATGCTAGCTGGGGATAAGCAATAATTTTTTATTCCCTTCTATCTTTAGCCACTTGTTATGCTGTTATCTGAACTTTAGGGATGAGTGAAACATTTCGGGTACAGAACGATCTGTACCGGAATCTGCCTGTTTCAGGCGATTTGTGCACAAAACCAATCACCCATCTGCAAGTCCGGAAAGATTCATCTCCAAAACAAATCACCTGAATTTTGGAGCCAAAGGTTTTGTTGCTTCGGACCTCCATTTTATGGTGATCTTCGTATAGTCTCTATTTTGTGTTTGATGTTTATTTGCATTTCCCACCCTTCCAAGCTTCAGATCAGTGAACGAAAGCATAGGCTGATCTGCTGACGATTCCCTCCTGGTTCCAGATTGTTTCTTTTGGCTCTTGCCACTCCTGACTGACCCCACATTGGCCAGGAGAAGGGTTGAAGAAGAGGCAAAGGGGGGGGGGGAGTTCAAGGAGGGATTTTCAATTAGATTTAAAGAGGCAACAGCCACCATTCTGCCTTTCTGCCTTGTGGGAAGAGAGAGAGAGAAAGCTTTGCTTTGCCATGCCATGCCTATTGCCTTCTGCCTTGCCAGCCTGAGCTCAACCTGCCTGCTCCTGCTGCTGCATGCCAGCCTGAGAATGGATTATATGTGCTGCATTGCTTGTTTTTTTGTTCCTGAGAAGAAGTTAATTCTTTTTTCACCCTCTTCCTGCTGCTGAGAGAATCACTGCCTGCCTGTGCCTGCTGTACCTGTGGCACAGTGCCTTCTCAGGCCCTGTGCCAGCCACCAGCCCCAGCACCTGTGGCGACTGGCCACCCACCTGCTTTCCCAGGCTTTTGTCCCAGCACACACACACACACCCAATCTGAAGACTGAAGAAGGAGAAGATGAAGAGTAGACTGACAACTGGAAACAATGTGAATGAAGCCCTAGACCGAATGAGTGCCCATTTTCACACACACACACACACACACACACACACACACACACGCACGCACACACACACACACACACATCTGGGATTGTGTATTCTTGGGGTTTTTTTCCCGTTTGGTGGGAGGTTTGGGGTTGCAATTGAATTTAAAAAGTTGTGTGTAGTTCTGTGTGGGAGGGGTTCTGTGTGGGAGGGATTCCTGTTAGCTAGTACTAGCAGATGTTAGAAGGTTAGCATCGGCTCGTAGTTTTAAAAAACAATTGTCTTTTTTCCCTATTCCAAAGATTTTTTTTTTCATTTTTAAAAAGCAGAAGCCTGTCCTCCAGCCCTCTGTGCCCATAATATATCAGTATTAATATTCTCTGTCCAGCAGCCTACAGGCTCTGAGTGGGCATGAAGGCACAGACTCTAGCCTCCTCCCTGTGCCCATTTAACCCCACCTCCAACTGCAGCATTCTGAGGCCATGGCAAAAATTAACCCTAAACCCACTAACCCTTTTGCAGAGCACACACGCACAGGTATACTATGCTTCCCCCCTACATAATCTCAAGTCTAGCAGTATATATATTATGCAATTCAAATGCCTTGGATGGTTTGTTGTAGAGCCTGTATTTTGGAGACCTCATGGATGGGCACAGGACAGGTTCTCTCCCTCTCTCTCTGGACTTCTTTGCAATGAAGATTGGGTCATATTGTGACTTCTAGCATTATCATCATTTTTATTCAAACTAGATTGCTTGCATCACAATAGGTTGTGTTGGTGCCACAGGCTCCGATCTGTTGCAGAAATGTCAAAAAATGCACCCCAAAATTGTGTGCCATTGTTGTCATCATCACTCTTGTACTTGTGTAGGTGGGAGGGGGGCTAAACCTCACTGTTGCACTGGAAGAATGTTGTTTTGCATCCTTCTTTACTTAACCCGCTTTTATGGCCGGGTGCCACAGACATAGCTGTGTCTGTTGCTTGTGGATGAAAAATGCTTGCGGGAGGGAGGGCAGGGTACACTTGATGCTGTTTTTGGCCCTAGTCTGCTGCACCTGTGATATATATTTTATTTTATTTTATTGTTGAATTTATATACCGCCTTTCATTAATAACAACTCCAAGGCGGTTTACAAAAGTTAAAAAACATACAATAAAAATGAAAATTAAAATATTAAGCTAAAATATAAAACAAATCTAATTTAAAAACTATAAAATACAAGCATAAAACTATAAATGAGTAAAAACACATAGAAGCAGCAGAGGAAACAGTCATGTAAAAGCCTGGGTAAAAAGCCAAATTATATCACACTTGCTTGCTTGCTTGTTTGTTGCTGGCTGCTAATGTTACCCTGCATTGGGAGCAGGCGCGTGGGGCAGTGCATTTTGTGGTTGTTTCACATTGTTGTGTGTAGATCAATTGCATTTCGGGGGCGGGGATGGAGGGACACAATGGGTGTGGTGAGTGACACAGTGGATGTGCGTGACCTTTAGAAACCTTGATATTTGCAAAGCTCTGTTGTTGTTGATGTGTGCTGCATCTGCCCTATCGGACAATAGGGACAAGCAGTGCCCATTTCTGCCTGTGGGTGCCTCCTAGGAGTGTCACAGTGGGCCGGGTGGTAGTGCCCCAATGGGTGCCTGCTACCATCCAAATTCCAAAGGAATTGGGCAAAGGGGTTAATTTTAAAGAATTTGTGAAGTTCATGCGTTTTTAAGCTTCCCCTCCATAGGGAATAATGGGGATTTCAGAAGCCCCATAACTCCACTTGGGGGGCACCGGGGTGGCCCAGAGAGAGTAGTGGTGTAGTGCATATAGGGTGCCAACCACCCCCATACCCACAAGCTCATGGGGTACTGGTTTTTGTTGTTTCTGAGGTTTTTCTGAGTGTAGATTATCTTGTAGCAAATGAGAGTGGATTCATGGTTTGTCATTGAAAATGAATCCACTCTCATTTGCTACCAGAGAATCCTTGCACCCATTGGGCACTACCACCCACCACAACCCACCCTGGGCCACCCCCACCCCCCGGGGAGTTATAACTAAGGCTGCTGAAATCCCCATTAGGGATGTGCATGGAACTGGCTGGCTCAGTTCGGTTTGAGTCTGGACCGGACTCGAACCTGACCAGGCCAGTTTGGTTCGGCACCCCCTCGAAACCCCCCGGCTCAGTCTGGTCTGGGGGTGGGGTTCACGAACCTTTTTCATTTTAAAAAAATTACTTTTACTCCCCTCTGGGGAGTTGCTGGAGGCGATGGGGGGTGGGTGTCCGTGGAGGTTCCCCCTCCCCCCACTGGCCTTCAATATGCCCCCCTGGCCGGTTCAGCCTTCTCCTGGTGGTGCGGCAGCATTTTGGAGGCTGTGTGCCTGCACACTGCGCCTCTGCGTGGCCCAGGCCTGAACGAGAAGAGCGTTTGAATGGGTGAAGAGCCGGCTGAACTTGCCAGAGAGGGGGCATATCAAAGGCTGGCGGGGGGGAGGGGGAACCTCCGTGGACCTTCCCCCGCGCCTCCATCAACTTCCTGGAGGGGAGTAAAGGTAATTTTTTTAAAAAAATGAAAAAAAGGTCCGTGAACCCCCCAAACATTCGGGGGTGTTTGATCTGGGGTTGAACCAAATGGGGTGGTTTGGTTTGACCCCGAGCCATCGAACCAAACAGGCTCAACGTCAAACTGGCTTGACGTTGAGCTGGTTTGCACACCCCTAATCCCCATTATTCCCTATGGGGAAAAGCTTAAAGATGTGTAAACTTCAAAAATCGTTTAAAAATCAGCCCTTTGCCCAATTCCTTTGAAATATGGGTGATGGCTTCCTTGCACCCATTGAGCACTACCACCCACCACACTCCACTCTGGGCCACCCCGGTGCCCCCCATGTGGAGCTATAAGGTTGAAAAATCTTAAAGACTTGTAAACTCCAAAAAATTCTTTTAAAATCACCCCTTTGTCCAATTTCTTTGAAATTTGGGTGGTAGCTTCCACCGATTGGGCACTACCCCCCCTCTTTTGGCCCCAGGACTCTTTTTTATCCAAATCGATTTGGATTTGGAAAATTCAGGTACAAATCAAATCTGGGGTGATTCGGGGGGGGGAGTCAGATTTGGACCCAAAACGAATTGGGGGGTTTTCAATTCGGGTACAAATAAAAAAAAATCGATTCATGCACATCCCTACTGAAGTTCACTGTGGCCTTGAAACTTATATCATATCATTATACCATTACAGTATATCATCGTATGACACCATTACATCACATCACAGGAACCATGAATATTGCAATTCCCACATTTTTGTGAAAATAGACATTAACCATGTTTGTTTCTGCAAATATTTAAATAGAAGTGACACACAGAGAAATTGAATCCTGCTACTTAAATTAGCTGAATGCACTACTTTTTACACCAGACATGCTCAGGGGAATGTTGTTGGGTATTTTTGTTTTTGTTTATTTTTTTAGAAGAAATTCTGAATAAGATACTTCCCACTGACCAGAAACCAAATTGTGAAGGGAGCAGCTGGCTGCTGCTACTGGACTCTTCTCTGCGCCGTGGCCATGCTGTGGCACCGAGCAGGCTCTGGGTTGCTTGGAGCCTCTTCCTCCTCCCTCCCTCGGCAGCTCCATCTGCGGATCTTGTGGGAAGTCTCGCAAGATGGAACTTCGGACTCTCGCAAGACTTCTGAGGAGATCCACAGATGGAGCTGCTGGTGGAGGGACGGAGGGAGGAAGAGGTGGTGGCGGCCCGGCCAGGGTGGTGGTGGACTGGGGAGGCAGGGGAAGAGGCAGCAGCAGTGAAACCCAGATGGGGGGGGGGCTCCCCAGTCCTCTGGGGAAAGGTGGCTGTCCCGGGTAAACAGGGCAGTTGGCCGATATGCAAATTTTGGATACACAATCCTGCCACTTACGTAGGCTGAATTAACTAGTTTTCTCACCAGAATATGCTGGGGAAAGGTTTTAATTTTGGGTGCGTGTGTGTGTGTGTGTATTTTTAAAGAACTATTTTCTGTTGCTTTGGGTTAATCCATTCTTTTATCCAGACCATCTTTTGAATGGAGCTTTAGTTACATGTATTCCAGTCCTAGAGTAGAGGCAGGGTTAACAAACAGCCAGCAGCAAGAGAATGGAAAAGCCAGTCTGCACTTGCCTCTCTGTACATACCGTAATATCTATTTCATTAAACTATTAATATTTCTGATTCCACTCTACTGCCTTGTTTTTGCATACCACAATAGGCTTGTGCCCGAAACGTTTCGGAGGCCATTGTGAAGGCCTCTGAAACGTTTCGGCGCTGGGGGCAGTTTCGGCGCCGAAACGCCGATGGGGGTAGCACTTTAAGGGCGGGGGAGGGTGTACTCACCCCTCCCGCCGCATTTCCCCCACCAGTGTGCTGTCGTTTTGAAGCCCCTCGGGGCGCCAGCATTCCTCCCTACTGCCCCGTTTCCCCCGTCGGCCGGAAGTCGCAAGCGTGCATGCGCCCGTCGTCGTCGTCGATGGGCGCACGCGCGCTCGCGACTTCCGGCCACCCGGGGGAAACGGGGCGGCAGGGAGGAACGCTGGCGCCCCGAGGGGCTTCAAAATGACAGCGCGCCGGTGGGGGAAATGTGGCGGGAGGGGTGAGTACACCCTCCCCCGCCCTTAAAGTGCTACCCCCGTCGGCACCGAAGATCTTCGTGCACATCCCTATACCACAACACTTTCCCTTGGATTCTACAAATTTCTGACTATTCAGCTTTTAACTGTTATTGTTCTAACCAGATTTTTAACACCCAATCATCAGATCAATAATTACAAAATCTTTCTCAGATTCAAATGTATTATGATTCAAATTTACCATAATTTGAGTAATATTTGAAGTTGACATCCCACAAATTGCAAGCTGTTCTTTTACTTCCCTTTTGTAAGCACATTAATAATAATAAAAACAAAAATAAAAACGTACATATATTTAAAAGTATCTAATGTGCAGTTTGCGCAAAATAAAGTCACACTTTCCAAATAACTACAGATACCAAATTTTGTGTAAAAAATTCTGCCAAATTAAAGTAGCTGAATGCACTACTTTTTAACCTGGAATATGCTGGGGAAGGATACACTGTAAATGATTATTTTAAAAGGAAAAATTACTGGTCAGCATCAGGCTGCTTTGCATCAGCTAATGATTTTTTCCTTCCTTCCACCACTGTACTTTCAGACACACCCACTCCCTTTCCATATTTATGTATTACAATTATTCTTCTGTCACAGGTGACATTCAAAGCAGCTGACACAATCCAATAAAAACAACACAAAACAACAATTAACCTACTAAAAAGATCGGGCAGTGGCATGCAGCATAAGAGAAACTGCTGGAAATGTTGGGAAAGAACTGACACAACTGTCCTTTTTATTTCTCGACAGAACTTTAGATTAATGTTTGAGACAAGCAAAACCTTGTGGTGGGTGGTCCCTGATTATGGCCAGGGAGGCTGGAAGCAGCTGCAGAGCAATAAATCACAAAATGCGACCTTCATGGGACGCCTGACTGAGGCGCAAGCAACTAGCCCTGCCCCGCGCATCCTTCGCTTTTGCGGGGTTTAGCGCCTCCAGGGCTTGCGCGCACCGTCTCCCTCCGCGCACGTGCTTGCCATCCTTCTATGTCCCCCTCCCCCTGTTCGCCGCTGAGTCCTCCAGCGTTCCCGGCATGCCTTAGCGAGCGTCGGCGCCATAGAGTCGCTTCGCCTTGAGCGGCAGGCACGCAGTTCTTCTTGCTCCTCCTGCCTCGCTTCGCCGTGCCAGCCTCGTCGGTGTCAGTCGTGGGAGCGACGGCGGACAGTGCAACATGGCGGGCATGGAGCAAGGGGGCAGCCCGGAGGAGGAGAAGCACCTGAACGGGGAGCTGCTCTTGGATCCCGAGGAGCGGGAAGGCGCGGCGGGGCCCGGCGCTGACGAAGGCGCCAAGAAGAAGCGCAAGAAGAAGAAGAAGAGCAAAGGAGGCGTCGCGGGTACGACGAGCCGGGCCGAGGAGGGCGAGAGGGTGGGCGAGGCCGCGACTGGAGGTCGGGCGGGGGGAGTAGGGAGCAACTTGGTCCAAGGAGCGGGACCCTGAGTCGGGCGGGGAGAGGAGAGGAGAGAGACTCGGCGGGGAGAAGGGGAGCCTGGCGTGTGGCAGGCTGTGCAAGCGAGCTTAAGCGGGGGGGTGGGAATTCGCTTTCAGACCCGGGTTGGTGCTGACGGGTTTTCCCGGGACTGTCGGAATCTGTTGCTGCGGTGGGTGAATTTTTTTGGAAAGGTTTTCGGAGCCCAACATGGAGGGGGAAAGAATACTGCCACTGGTGATTTGGAGCTGCATGCGGGTGTCGGCGAAGAGCCTTTCCTTGCGAGATCGTTGCCTCCGGGGTTGGATGGGTGTGGGTGGGAGGGTGGTTGGGTGGGGGGTATCCATGTTGGGTTTTGGGGGGAGAGCTGGCTTGCCGCCGTCATTGCGGGGTAGGGAGAGAGATCATGGGGGGAAAGCAAGAAGTAAAGAGAGAAGTTTGCCACTTAAGTATGATTTAGAGAGAACCATCTTAAAGTCACCTATGAAGGGATGCACCATCTCGTGCATGGTGGATTAATCAGTATACACTACACACACACACACACACACCATTATGCATTCTCCTAAAGACAGGATTTCTCAGACTGTGGTGCTTGATTTCTCTGTGTAAAGGAGACAAGATGTGCGAGGGGGGCAAGTTTGGAAGAAATGGTAGCTGCCTAGGTTTCCTTTAGTGCTGCAGGTGACTTGACTGAAGTTGTGTGTGCTACCCATTTAGTATTTAAAAATGTAAGGAAGAGGAACAAGTTGGTTGGGGTTGTGTACAGTTGGCAAATGGTTTTCCACCCTCTTATTACAGGGAACATATAGTATCTAAAAGGCAGGAGGGAGATCTGGATTTGTAACCATACTTGGAAAACAGTAATTGATCACAGTGCTTGTACAGGGCCAGTGTAGAGAACTGAGTCAATAGCTGCATAAAATAAAATGAATGGCATGTCTTAAACTATTTGCTTATCTTGCAAACAGGACAACAAGAAACTGAGAGAGATCTGGAGACACTTGAGGATGTAACAAAACAATTGGATAAACAAACACTGGAAGAAAAGGAAAAAGATGATGATGATGATGGCAAGTATAATTAACATCTTTCACTGATTTGTAAAATGTTACCATATAAAATGTGGTCAGGAACTTTAGTTAGGAACATAGGAAGCTGCTTTATACTGAGTCAGGCCATTGGTCCATCTAGTTCAGTATTGTCTACAAAGATTGGCAGCAGCTTCTCCAAGGTTGCAGACAGGATTCTCTCTCGGCCCTATCTTGGAGATGCTGCCGGGGAGGGAACTTGGGACCTTCTGCATGCAAGCATGCAGGTGCTCTTCCCAGAGTGGCCCCATCATCTGAAGGGAATATTTTACAGTGTTCACATGCAGTCTCCCATTCAAATGCAAACCAGGGTATTTCATGCTGAAATAATTCTAGTAGTGCTTTGAAAAGGTTGATTAGAACATTTTTAGCCAGTGACAAATCAGAATAGTCTCATGGACTTAAAAAAGAGATCAAATCACACTGATTTAGATTACAGCTTTGAAATAGTAAAGCAGTATTTAACATATTGATTTCATTTGTATCTCACCTTTCCTGCAAGGAGTTTAACAGTGATTACGTGACTTGTCCATTTTTATCCTTACAACAACCCTGTGAGGTAGTTCAGATTGAGAGATGGTGATCGACCCAAGACCACCTTGTATATTTAATGGCTGAGTGAGGATATGTATAATGGGTTTTCCTGGTTCTGGTACAACAGTCTGTCTAGTATAGCACTGACTATTGTATACTGGATTTCTTGTTTGGGTATGGTAGTAAGAGTCAAATTAATATTGATAATAGTTCATAACAATTGGCTTATTCAGTTACTGAAGTATTCATAATTCTGCATCAGTCATTGCCTGAAACGTGTGTGTAAGTCACAACTGTCAAAATCAGCAGGAATGCTCTCTCTGAAGAGTAAGTTGTTTAATAAGCAAAGTGCAAACTCTTCAAGTTGTCAGAAGGGGTTAAAGAGAACCACCTTTTCCTCTAAAATTATCATTAAGCTAGTTTATTCTGTAAATCTCAAACCAAGATGCCATTTTGCACTTTTCAACATAGGTGGGAGCCCATTAACTTCTGGGGGAGATACATGTACTTAGAGGATTTCAGCTGATGGGCCCAATCCAGAAAAATGTGTTGGAAGAGTTGCATGCACAATCCTGAAATGTACCTATAGTTTAAAAATCGCTTGGGGCAGTTGAGGCAGAAGCTCTTGAATAAAAGTTAGAAGCCCATTGCATGTGCAGAGTGACTTTCTAGGGGCCCGTGTTTTTAGTGCATGGTGAGTGAGTTAGCACTTCAAATTATTTAATTTTTGAAGAAAATATAATTTTTGATTTTCTCTTAGAAGTTTTGTTCTAAAAGTTCACATATTTAAAATAGACAAAACATTTCCATCAAAATCAGTTTGGGATACAATCTAAACTCTGCTTCTGTACTACTCTTGTTTGTTCATTTTGATTAGTTCTGGACAAGAGAAACACTTAAGTTGTTCCGTCAAACTAATGGAAGCCTTAGAGTTGGAATAGATTTATAGCAAACTTCTTTGCTGGGTTAAAACTCAATTTGTAACTACTTCAGATAATTCAGGAAAGGCTGTGACTGTTCAGTGATTAACTGCAGTTTAAATGGTGCTGAGTGGTATGGCAGAAACTAGTAAAAACTTCAGAAGATACTGCTTTGAAGGATCAGACCAAAGCCTGACTAGTTCATTTATCTCTAACAGTGACTCCCCCATTGGCGCTCAGTGTTTTGGAAAGTGTCTGGGGCAGCAGTGCACCTCCCTGCCGCCCCTTCCCCCGGAAGCGGCCGGAAGTAACATCTGTGTGTGAGCCTGGTGCAAGTTGCATATGTCGCACGCATAGATGTTACTTCCGGCCGAGAATGGGGGAAGGCAGGGAGGTGTGCTGCTGCCCCAAATGCTTTCCAAAAAACCGAACGCCAGCAGGGGAAGAGTGGAGGTGGGTAAGTGCACCCTCCACCCACACTTAAAGAGCTACCCCCCACCCCCACCCGGCGGTTCTGTGCACACCATTAATCTTATGTAGCACCACAACTTCATTAGTCAGGAAGTTGGCTTATTTTAACTATAATAGCATGTGAGGACATCGGCATTTCTTTATTGTCAGAGATTATCTTTATTCCTATTTACGTTTTGCAGTAGGAAACTGCCGTTTTATAGCAGTTTTAGATGTTACTATTTCCTGTGTGCAATCCTCGGCACACTTGCTAGGAAAATGTACCTAGTAGTGTGCCTAGCCCTTCACACAGTCAGAAACAGTGGTTATGATTCTGGCAAAGTCATGCTAAGCTTGCAGCAGTCTTCAAGGGCATGGCAGCCCAAACAGTTTGGCTTGCTGATTGGCAAATTCACCAGTAGTACCGCAGAAAAAACCTGTAATAAGTGAATAGCAGCAGCTATAGAATTGAGTATTGCCAGGGTCTGCAGTGGTTAGGTCAGTGGATGAACAAACTATGTGCCAGAATGTTTTTCTGATGTTGTATAAATGGATTGAGCACAGCTCAAGGGCAAGAGAAATTTGATGCAGTTTTAATTCACTAAATCGAGTAAGGAAGTTAAGAAGCATTGACTATTTAAAGAACAAATGTATCTTTGTTTCAGGATGTGCTGGAACAGACTAAAATATCTTTAACATTTTTTAAAAATCTAGAACGCAAAGACTATAAAATACTTTTTGATGTCTTAACTGTACTTTTCAGGAAAACAATGGTAGTTAAAACTTATCCTTGCAGTCTAATTAAACAGATCACCATAAGAGTTCAGTTTTTATCATCTGAAAACTTTGATCTAAAATTCTGAATTTTGAACACAACAAATCTACACAAGTCAGTAGTTGGAAGCTAATGGTTTTCTGGCCCACTTGAGCTCCCTGAAGGCTGCTGCCACCAATTAGCTACCTTGAGTTGCCTTTTCCACTCACTGCAGAACTAAACTAAAAACATATACTCTCTGTTACTGGAAATATGCCTTAACAATTTTTTTTAGGCAGTAGCCATTGTGAAGAGAAAGAGTCATTCAATGGCAGTATAGAACAGCATATGACTTGCCCTGGTGGACCCTTAAAAAAAAAAAAAAGATCTCTGGAATGATGTTGATTAACTGCTACTTCTTGTAGACTGTTTTCATCCAGCTTGATGTCACCCTTAAAGGTAAAGTGTGCCGTCAAGTCTATTTTGACTCCTGGCACCCACAGAGCCCTGTGGTTGTCTTTGGTAGAATACAGGAGGGGCTTACCATTGCCTCCTCCCGTGTAGTATGAGATGATGCCTTTCAGCATCTTCCTATATTTCTGCTGCTCGATATAGGTGTTTCCCATAGTCTAGGAAACATACCAGCGGGGATTTGAACTGGCAACCTTCTGCTTATTAGTCAAGCATTTCCCCACTGTTTCACTTAAGGTTATGTCACCCTTACAGTAGTGCTTTTTAGTCCACATTATTTATGCTTTCTCTCAAGGAAGTCATGTAGAACCAATCTCTCTCTCTTGCTCACTCTCTTTATATTATATATTTACATATTTTTCTTTTTAATGGTTGGCCACCTGTGACAAGCTCAGGTATTTGCCCGAAGGCCATTCTGATTTAAAAAGAGGAAACTTAGAAATGTGTGCCTCTTCACTGCAATGAAGGGCTGGGCTGTTGCTCCTTTTTTATCTCATAGCTCCTGCTGCACTGAGAACACAGGTTCTTAGTTGATACGAAGGGGCAGATCCTAACATGGGACTGAACCTAGAGCATTAGTCTAGAACTGTAGGAAAAGAGCTAGTAGATTGCCCGACACTGTCTTTCTCCACAGCCATATCTCAACTATCTACCCCAGTAAGTCCACATAACTGCTTCGCAGTCACTTTTCCCCAGACTCTGACCAAGCCTTGTCTCCTCTTAGTGCATGCCTACAAGGAGGAGAGGGGAGCAGATGAGAAGGCTGTGGGGGCAGACTCTCCAAGGGTCAAGTAAGAGCTTATGGTGGGTCAGAGCCAACCTGCAATTATTATTACATTTTTGCTTTATGCCAATTGCCTTCTGCCGAGACTGAATTAATAACCTTGTTGAACTTCAACCTAATTCCTATGGGTCCTTTCTGGAACAAGATACACAAACACACATATAAATATAAATAAGATGTGTATGTGTGTATAAATTTAAAATGCAGGCTTTTGCTAAATGCAATATAGTCATCCTATGAATAATCATAGGATGACTTTACGTTGCACTTAACAGCAAAAGTCTGCAGTTTTTAAAATATGCATAATACTGTTTACTATGCATGGAATTGCACATGTAGTATTGCACTTGTAGTAAAACACTTCCCAAGCTCTTAATTAACATCAGTCACTTTAGAACATTTTTATATGGTTCTGTTGGCTTTCATCCTGTGCGGCTGTATTATAAGCACTATATTTATTAGATTTAGGCTGTCTTATTATTTTGGTATGTATTGTATAACCTGCCTTGAGGACTTGTTATAAAATGGAATGGCAGGGTAGATTTTTAAAAATATTTATCAAGCTAAGTTGCAACTGAAAATCAATACCATGACTGCTCTAGTGATGTAACTGTAAGGCCATTTCACTTTTACAGGAATAGTGGATATATGCATAAGCAGTGATGCGCCCTCTAATGCATGAGAGCAGTTGGTCTTAGGTCCCTCTCTGTGGTCTGTGCATACAGCATACATTTATGTACATGTACTGGAATAACTCTGCATATTCTAAGGAGCAGCAAAACATGATTTAGCATGATGTCTGAATGTACAAACTGTAGTTTATGATTAGCTTGGATACCAAGGGCTAAAGTGGTTTTGTAAAAGATGGTCTACCGTGATGCCTGAAATGATGATGTAGGTATCACGGAGCATATGTGTATGCTGTATAGACATATGTCTACTAATTTTTACAATGGGTAACTTGTCGCTAAACACACTACCAAAAGTACGAATGCTGTATGCAGGGTTCAGCACTCATATCCAAAAGTACATGGTTCTGGTGTAATAAGTATATGTGGGAAGCCACTGTCTTACTGAAATCCGTAGAAAGTTGTAAAGGCTTTGAGGGCATTAGCTATGGGCTAACATTGCCTTGGTTGGTATATACTTAATGAGCTGGCAGTGTTTGAGAAAACGCAAAGAAAGCTCTTCTTTAAAAGTGCATATGTGAAGGTTGAGGATCATCCACTAATTGGTGTAAGCCCCTGTTTTGTGTGTGTGGTGCATGCGCAAGAGGTGGTTGGAAGGAGAGTTTGTGGTATTGGAGAGGCTGGCAGCAGGTATCTCCAAGGCACACAGTGACAGCTAGGCTTGTGCCCGAAACGTTTCGGAGGCCATTGTAAAGGCCTCCGAAATGTTTCGGCGCTGGGGCGGGAACAATAGAACAATATCGGACCTCTGAAAAGTATACAGTGTACTGTGCTTGATTGGCCAGCAAACTCACGTGACCTGACCCCATAGAGAATCTATGGGGCATTGCCAAGAGAAGGATGAGAGACATGAGACCAAACAATGCAGAATTGCTGAAGGCCGCTAATGAAGCATCCTGGTATTCCACAACACCTCATCAGTGCCACAGGCTGATAGCATCCATGCCACGCCGCATTGAGGCAGTAATTGCTGCAAAAGGGGCCCAAACCAAGTACTGAATACATATGCATGCTTATACTTTTCAGAGGTCCGATACTGTTCTATTCTACAATCCTTGTCTTCTTGGTTCCATGTAATATTCTAATTTTTTGGGATTGTGGATTTGGGGTTTTCATGAGCTGTACGCCATGATCATCACAATTATAACAAATTAAGGCTTGACTTATCTCGCTTTGCATGTAATGTGTCTGTCTCATATCAGTTTCACCTTTTAATTTGCATTACTGAAATTAATGGACTTTTGCACGATATTCTAATTTTCCGAGTTTCACCTGTACTTGCATTTCATGCTGTAGATCAGGACTGCACAACTTCAGCCCTTCTGCAGATGTTGGACCACAACTCCCGTCATCTTGGGCTATTGGCTACTGTGGCTGGGGTTGGTGGGAGTTGTAGTACAAGAACAGCTGAAACACTGAAGTTGTGCAGCCCTGCTGTAGATGCATCATTCTGCATTGTGGTGACACTTTCTGCAGAAAGTGGGCAGGATTGCATCACAGGTTATAGTCCTCTCAGCACAGTATGATGTGATCTAATTACATGAAATCAGCAAGGCTTGTGCTAAAAGTTTGCAGTATCTGCATCGCGAGGTTAACCCACTACAGAAGAAAGCTCTGTGCAGGCCACAAAGTGATGTTATGTCAGCATGCAGTTGAAGCTAGTCAGGCTGCCATTATATGACTTTGACTGTTGCTTTTGGCTTTGTGAGTGGATTTTTTTATTCTGCCTTTGCACTCTGAACAGAATGCTCAAAGCAGCCCATATCACATTAAAACAAAAAAAATAATACTAATACTAAGCTCAACAAAAATAAATGTGGTGTTAAAACTATACTCAGGAGTGGAGGGGGAGCAAAATCTAAAACCAGGCCAAAGGCTTGCACCAAAAAAAAAAGTCTTCAGCCTATGATAGAAGCCTAGCAAAGAGGGTACTAAGCAGATCTCCCAGGACAAGGAGTTCTACCTCCTGGGCATCACAACTGAATAAAGCTTTAGTAGACCCCATTTTTTCCTCTTAACAGTAGAATAACGTTTTATTTGTTCATGATTGGTAGGGCTGTTTTCCACATTGTATGTGTACAGTTATGCACACTTATAGAAATTTTGTCTTCTGTAGATGGTGAAGGTGATGGTGCAGCAGGGAAGAAGAAGAAGAAGAAGAAAAAGAAGAAAGGACGTAGGTGTTGGTTACATTTGCACCATGTGGACTTTATTTCTGATCATGTCCTGCCTTTAAATCTTACACATGATAGTGCTTATATAGAGTAGATCAATGGTCTGTCTAGCCAAGTGTTATCGGCAGTGATCCTTTTTGACCTGAGATCCTTCCCAGCCCTGTCTTCTGAGGAGATTCCAGGAACTAAATCTGCATGCAAAACATGTACTCTATTACTGAGCTTTGGCCCCTCAGCTAGACATGAAATATTTACTTACAATTTAATATTAAAGGACTTTAGTTTTTAAAAGAGGGGTAAAACCAATATATTATAAAGGAAACGATTTAGATACTGAAGCAAGGGTGTTAGTATACTGACTATAACCATGTTTTCAAACGCAACACTGATGTATACCATATTTTCACACACACATGTTCACACATGGGTATAACCTGCATCCAAGTATAACCTGTGGGAAATTAGCATTTATGTAAAAAACAAACAGAAATGAGCATAGCTTGTGTATCTCCCACACTGACCTGGAGGAATTCCACTTAAGGAGGATAAGCAACTTCCCCACACAATTGGGGAAAAGGGATGTCTTGCTGTTCCATAGGGATGTGCCCGAACCCGGTTTGACCCCTTAGGGAAGCACTGAACTGGTTCAGGCACCTGCATTCAAACTGTGTTAGCAGGGTGGGGGGTCGGTTACTTTAAAAAGCAGGACCTTACCTGCTCCTTGGATGTTTTTCCGGGCATGGTGCTCACTGTTCAAAAGGCCATGTGCGACTGCAGCACTGCTCCGGCATGCACATGGCATGTGGGTTGGCCATGTGCATATGGTTCCTTTTTAAAGGAACCAACCCCCGCCCTTGGCTGTATGAGCTGTTCATGCACATCCCTGCTGTTGCAGATGTTGCATGCAAGGGTCAGCTGGAGACTCCTTAGGTGATTGCATTAACCAACCAGCCAGCGTCCTTTCATGTGCGCTCCCAGATCTTACACACTCGCGTAGTGAGAAGAAGAGCAGGCATGCCCTGCCCTTTCTGTGTCTCTCTGTCTCTCATATGTGGGGTTAGTGAGGGGCGCTGGGTGTGGTGAGGGCAGGGAGGAGACCAGTGCTCTCTCTAAGGCATGCACACATATGCATGCTCACAAGTTTTTAAAATCTCCGCTCAGTTCACTTTAGATCCCGCTCAGGTTGAATCAGGAAGGCCCCACTAGGGATGTGCACAAAACCAGTTTGCCCGGTTCGGTTCGAATTTGAACCAGGTTCGAACCAGGAGGGGGTGGTTCGATTTTGGTTTTGCTTGAACTTCCCCCTGGTTCGGTTCGAATTCAAACCGGTTGGGACCTCCAAAAATTGATAGGTAGCTGGAACCCAGGGGTACCTACCTTCCAAACCCCAAAGCAATCGGACACTCGTATGGTTTTTTATGTACGTTTGAAATTTATTTTTATTTAATTCTCATAGGTTTAAATGGAACTTGAACCAGCCCATTATTCCCTATTGTGGAGCACCCATGGGTGCCAACAACCACGCAACCCCCCGAAGCAATCGGACACCCCTATGATTTTTTATGAATATTTGAAATATTTTCAATTATTTTTCTCATAGGGTATAATGGGACCCGAACCAGCCCATATCCCCTATTGTGGAGCACCTAAGGGCACAAAAGGTGGGGTGGGTGGTAGACACCCAGGGGTGCCTACCACCCACAAAGCTCCAAGGCAATCGGACCCTCCTCTGATTATTCGTGAATTTTAAAATTATTTTGGAATTTCTCATAGGGTATAATGAGGATTGCAGCAACTGTATAGCTTCATTTCGGGGGGGTGGGGTGGGGTGTTCTAGAGCGGAGTGTGGTAGGTGGTAGTTCCCAAGGTGGGCAAGGAAGCTATCAGAATTATTTGAAAGGAATTGGGCAAAAGGCTGGTTTTTAAGTGATTTTTGAAGTTTACGTGACTTTAAGGTTTTTCTCCATAAAGAAGCATGGAGGTGTCAGCAAATGTATAGCTTCACGTCGGGGGCAAAGGGTCGGCCTAGAGCAGAGTGTGGTGGGTGGTAGTGCCCAAGGCGGGGGCAGGAAGCTGTCAGAATTATTTGAAAGGAATTGGGCAAAGGGATGGTTTTTAAGTGATTTTTGAAGTTTGTGTCTAAGGTTAGCAATGAGAGTGGATTCATGGTTTGTCATTGAAAATCTTATATGCTACCAAAGAATCTACACTCAAAACACTTCAGAAACAACAAAACCCAGTACCCCATGGGTTAGCAACTCATGGGGGTGGTTGGCACCCTCGCTCTGGGCCATCCCAGCACCCCGCAAGTGCAGTTATGGGGCTGCTGAAACCTCCATTCTTCCCTATGGAGAAAAATCTTAAAGCCACTTGTGGGGTGCTGGGGTGGCCCAGAGTGAGTGGTGGTGTAGTGAACAGAGGATGCTAACCACCTCCATAGGTTGCTAACCCATGGGGTACTGGGTTTTGTTGTTTCTGAAGTGTTTTGAGTGTAGATTCTTTGGTAGCATATAAGATCTTCAATGACAAACCATGAATCCACTCTCATTGCTAACCTTAAAGACACATAGACTTCAAAAATCACTTAAAAATCAGCCCTTTGCCCAATTCCTTTCAAATAATTCTGATAGCTTCCTGCCCCTGCCTTGGGCACTACCACCCACCACACTCTGCTCTAAAACACCCCTTTCCCCCTGATATGAAGCTATACTGCTGCAATCCTCATTATTCCCTAAGAAGAATTCCAAAATAATTTTAAAATTCACCAATAATCAGAGGAGTGTCCGATTGCCTTGGGGCTTGGTGGGTGGTAGGCACCCCGGGTGTCTACCACCCACCCCACCTTTGTGCCCCTAGGTGCTCCACAATAGGGGATAATGGGCTGGTTCGGTCCATATACCCTATGAGAAAGATAATTAAAAATATTTCAAATATTCATAAAAAATCATAGGAGTGTCCGATTGCTTTGGGGTTTGGGTGGTTGTTGGCACCCATGGGTGTTCCACAATAGAGAATAATGGGCTGGTTTGAGTCCCATTAAACCCTATGAAAGAAAAATAAAAATAAATTTCAAAAATTCATAAAAAATCGTACGAGTATCCGATTGCTTTGGGGTTTGGAAGGTAGGTACCCATGGGTGCCAGCTACCACCCCACCCATTTTTGGACATACAAACTGGTTCGAACCAGTTTGAACTGGTTCGAATCGAACCACCCCCAGTTTGGTTCGAATTGGAACCTGCAGCTTGAACCTGATGGCTGGTTTGGTTCGAATTCAAGCCATCGAACCACCCTGGTTTGCATTCGAACCAGTTCGCACATCCCTAGGCCTCACTCTGAATTCATGTTTGCACACACTGCCTTGATAATGCCGCCCAGAACAAAATTCATCCCACACACACGAAAAAATTAGAGAGAACACTGGAGGAGACTAGCACTGTGGCTAGCATGGGTCAAGGTGACAAGGCTATGTAAAAAATAGTGTACATAACCTGCATTTACATCACCTGCAAAAAAACCCCACCAGTGGGAAACAAACAAAAAAGGATAATCTGCAGAGTGTATATAATAATAATAATAATAATAATATAAGAGTGTATATACAAAAATATGGTAGTCAAATAGTGCATATACTCTCATGGTATCCATCCTAATGTAGCTCCTCGCACTGTAACGTACAGAGAGCTCTATAGAGGGTATTATAATCTGAAGTGTGCGCGCGCATGTGCATATTATATACAGGAGAACCTCGTTACTTGCAGGGGTTCTGTTCCTTGCCTACTGCAGCCAGTAACGAGTTATTATTGCTATATGGAAAAGCGGGGTAGGTTCTGAAGTGGAGGGGAAAAGGCAAAATGACGCCCAAAAAAACCTTTACTGTGCCGTGCTCGGTGTGGTCTATATGTGGCCAGGAATCCCCCGGGGGGCCAGGAGTGCACTGAAATCCTCCCCCCCCCAAAAAAAAATCATGGGGAAAAGTCGATTTTGGTAAGGAAATGAGCCACAAAATGGCTCCTTGGAGACAAAATGGCAGGCAGAAGTTATTTCTGTGGTCACTTCCGGCCCTCTAGGAACTGCAGATACATGGGTTTTTAACTCTTGTATCTGTGGATGCTGAAAAGAGTGTCAGTGAGACACCCCGCAGGTATGAGGAACCACGCTATTCTTATAACAAACATGGAGACACACACAAATTTTATCTTTGGGAAATGCCATTTAAACAGGATCAGTGATTTAGCAGGGACTGTCTTGGTAACAGGTCAGTTGGAGTGTGAGTAGATATTCTAGTTCTCTTAATGTTTAAAGGCAGTTACTGGCCCACAGAAGCCAGGCCTTTTGGCTAAGATTGACTCAGTCCTGCTCATTTTGGCAACTGTAAAAGGCACTCTGAAAATCGGCTAGGTTATTTAAGGATAACTTGGCACACTGTTCTGAGTGTGAATGTAGGCAGGAGGAAAGTTGTTTTTTTAAATACTTGCTCATATGTGGAAAATGATAGAACTAGATCTTGCAATATGAGAGATTCAAATTCTGCATTGTGTCCAACAGCTAAAGTCCAGACAGATCCTCCATCTATTCCAATATGTGATTTGTTTCCCAGTGGGATATTTCCAAAAGGCGAAGAGTGCGAGTATCCAGCAACACAAGATGGGTATGTTATCCTGTTTGAAGTTTAAAATACAGAAGATTTGCCATATGTGTTAACAGAAGATGAATTTTTGTAGGATGTATTTTATACACGTTGTATCTATAAAACACCTATTGTGTGTTAACTACTTTTTAAAAAAACTTCCCAAATTGTTATTTTTTTTTTTAAAGTTAGGTTATCATTCTGTGCACTTGACATTTTATAGTTTTGTTATATTGGTGTATCATTTTCATTGCAAGTATGTGACTCTTGGAGGACTTCTGTCTTTAGATCTCTGAGTTTGCTTCTGCATTGTCAGTCTGTATTCTTGGAAAGTGTACAGCTTTGCTTAATGAGTTAAGACCACTTTGATGTACTATGTGTAGTGGAAAATTCTCTTAAGTATGTGATACATATGAATTTTAGTGTTGTGTTATCAGTGGTATACATCTGGAACTGTGGCTTTGCTGGCAAAATACACTTGAGTATAGGGCCAAGCTTTACCAGGCTTGTACTTGTGTGTACTTTGCTTGCAAAGATTAGTTTATTCATGTATATGTAGACCATTCACGGACAATGTCCATATGTATATTAAGTTCTCAGGACAAATAGTCATAAAAACATAAGAACATAAGAACAGCTCTGCTGGATCGGGCCCAAGGCCCATCTAGTCCAGCATCCTGTTTTGCACAGTGGTCCACCAGATGCTGCTGGAAGCCACAGGCAGTAGTTGAGGGCATGCCCTCTCTCCTGCTGTTACTCCCCTGCAACAGTCATGTGTGGTTAAGGGTATTCCATCTTTCAACATTAACATTTCCATTTAATGTATGAAATGGGTCCTTGGTGCTTTTGCTTCAAGTGTATTCATCTGTTTTTCACAAGTTTTTGGATTCTCTAAGGCAGGCATGCTCAACTTAGTCCTCCCCAGCTGTTTTTGGACTACAACTCCCATAATCCCCAGCCACAGAGGCTAATAGCCAGGGATTATGGGAGTTGTAGGCCAGCATCTGCAGGAGGGCTGAAGTTGAGCAGCCCTGCTCTAAGGTCTGTACAGTGGAGTCCTTTAAGCATGTGATAGGTTCATGCATCTATTGTTCTTGTCTTTAACACTTGCCAAATTCTGTCTAGAGTTGTGCATTTGAAGTGCTCTGTCTTTCAAAAAC
Organism: Hemicordylus capensis; assembly: GCF_027244095.1. NCBI lineage: Eukaryota > Metazoa > Chordata > Lepidosauria > Squamata > Cordylidae > Hemicordylus > Hemicordylus capensis. Next base: position 205,564,831 of record NC_069661.1, read on the forward strand.
CTGAGACAAACAAAGCGTGTTGTTTTGTGTGTTAAACTTGTTGTTGTAGGCTAAGATTCAGAGGGTTTTGTACACATGACTCCCAGTCACCTGAATGATTTCTGCTCAAAAATAACCTTGCAATTATTCCTCAAATTCTCTGGAGTTCAAAACAGAATCCTGGAAACAGACAGGCACTGTTCAATGGTGAGAATGCTGCCAGTGTGCCTGCATAATCTCCTCCTCCTCCTCTCCCCTCAGTGCAATCTTTAAAAAGCTTTCACACCAATCTCTAATTGCTTTTTGGACTTGGGAGTGAAGAATAGTGGAGCAGGGATGGATTCTATCATAGCTCTTTAGGAGTAAATCGGCAGCAGACATTGTGTGCCCCTGGGATCTTGACCATCCTGAGCTAGCTAAAAATGGATAATTTGAGTCCTTGCATGTAATTTGCAAGAATATTTCTGGTAAGTTAAAAGTGTGCATTAAAACAATTGCCCTCTGTCTGTCTCTAACATAGTTAACAAATACAAGCTTTTCCCAGTCATACTGATTAATGAAGTTTTGATTAAATTATGACATATATCTCCTTTTTTCTTGTATTTCAACATTGAAGGCGAACTGCTACTTGGCGAACCACAAGTGATGAAAAGAGAGCACTAGATCAGGCAAGTGAAGAGATCTGGAATGACTTCAGAGAGGCTGCTGAAGCACACAGACAAGTGAGGAAATACGTTATGAGCTGGATCAAACCTGGAATGACAATGATAGAAATCTGGTGAGAATAAAAGGTTGTTGTGAATAGTGTTCCCTCTAAGGTGTGCGCAAGTGTTCACACACACATTTTTGATGTCCGCTCAGTTAATTTTAGATCCCCCTCAGGTTGAATTTGCGCACACACTGCCTTCATACTGCCACCCAGAACAAAACGTATTCTGCACAGAGATGGAAAAAATTAAACAGAACACTGGTTATGAAGGAGACTTTGAAGTAAAGATTTTTAGTAAGGTAGTGCAGACAGTAGAATTTTACTTTAGTACCCTAAATGAATAGAGGTCTTCGTGGATTTAATAGAATGACCTGTTCATATTCTTATTTAGGAGATTAGATGTGCTGTTTCAGTATATCAGTCCCTTCTCCCTCCCATTCTCATGGTCATTGGAGTGACTGCAGAATCATCCCAGCATAAGTAAAGCTGTTTTTTAATCTGTTCTGCATGTATTGCTTATGAATAAATTGATCTTTGCGGTGATCCATGTTCCCTCACAATTTGGGTTCTGCACCTGTGCAGTAAGCCCCACAGAAGAATTCCAAGCTCCATGAGGTGCTCTTTGGCTTTGTTGAATTGCACACGTGGCATGACCATTATTCTTGGCAGGCGAGTGCCTTCTCAGTTCCTTCTCGACTGCTGCACTATTCGCATCATGAAGGATTTGCGCCATTCATATCCTATTCCTGTGGAGAAAACATTTTGCTTCATTATATTCTGGCTTTGTCTATGGACAATGTGATGGTTTACCCCTTGGGTTTCGTTTTGGATACTTTCTCTATCTCTGACCTTTCTGGCCAGAAATTTGTTTCTGATTTCTCTTTAACCCTATGTTTTGGCATATGTTCTAATGGATGCTAAGAATATTTTTTAAGATGTGTACCTTGTATAGAGGAATACTACCCTCTTTGGATAGTCATGGTGAGTGCCTAATTTGCCTCGGAGAAAACTGTGTCACTTTCTCAAAGCAGACAAGAAAGAGCAGGGAACTTTGCCTGCAGTCTGTGCTGTATGAAATAGTACTCCATCCCCCTGACTCCAGTGCCGAGTCACCGCTTTCATCAACGTTGGTAGCATCAGTGTCGACCAATGGTTGGGTCAAGGGCAACTTCAGGGATTCGTCCAAGTCTGGATTTCAAGCTCCTTGGGATGGAGAACGAGGAGGCTTGACTTTCAAGAAGCCAGAGGCACTACGTAAGAACGACAGATGCCAACACAATTAAAAACGCATACATCAGATAGAGGACTCTCCGGGATCGTTAAGCTCCAAATACTACCATCTCTTGATGATGACATCATGGCCATCAATATTGACCGCATTGGCACTGGTGTTGAAAACATCTCCACACACCCCTTCTCCATTGGCACAAGTGGATTGTTGGAGCCTACACAGCACTCTGCAAACTACCAAGCCCTTGACATCGAGCACATTACTGATGTTGACCTCAACACCAACAGCTGACAGGTAGGGGTGTGCATGGAACCGGCTGGTTCAGTTCAAGTCCAGACTGGGACCGAACTGGGCCGGTTTGGTCCGGCACCCCCTTGGACTCCCCCCCCCCCCCGGTTCAGTTTGGTCCGGGAGTGGGGGGTGGGGTTGCAAACATTTTTATAACAACAACAACAACAATTTTTTAACTTATCTCTTTTGGGGGAGTTTCTGGAGTTCAGGCCTTCCCCCTCTGGCGTGGTGGCCATTTTGGAGATTCATCTAACCTGTTTGCACATCCCTACTGACAGGTCAACCTCAACACTTCTAACTTCAATGTTGGCAGCTACTGCACAGGCGTTGACTATCGCCACACCACCTTTGATTTCCATGACAACATTGTCGAAATTGATGACACAGAGAGCATCACCGTTCAGGATAGAACTTTCACCAGATGACTCTCGAGTTTATACCATCCATTCAGACTCCAGTAAGGGAAGACACTCCTCTTCAAAAGAGGCATCCCCAATTTTACACGAATCCCCAAGGAATCTAGAGTCTGATAGGAATCTACAAACCCACCCCCACATCAGACTTTATCTTCTGTGGTTTTTCTCTGCATGGACTAGATGGAGATGAAGATTCTGAATCTGTCCAAGTTCCTAAAACTCCATTGGACCCTTACTATCTCTCATCCCCTGTGCTACCATTTGACTTTGATAATAGATTATGGAAATAAATGAAACTTAGAGGGGATTTTGGAGCAGGCTTTGCCGGGGGGGGAAAGAAATCGCACCTCGGCCCGTAACTGACTTTCCCTTCAAAAGACTGAGGATTCCAGATGCAGCTCCCCAAAAAGGGAAGCAATCATCTCCCACTCCCTAAAGATTGTCCACTACTCTCCAGCATCGGGAAAATCGCCATTCAGACAAGAAGAGCACTCTGAAGGTGAATTATTAGTTTAGGTCATCTTCTGAAGGAGCATCCATTCAAATGGAGAACCCATTAGACCCTTCCCCAGATGAGACGGTAGAGGACCCTCGTTCCAGTTCACCTACACAGGAGACCAAATCCTACAGGATACAAGTGACAGACATGGCAAAGGCATTGGGATTGGAATTAAAAGAAGTCAAGGAACCAGTTTATGACTTCATGGCCAGTTCATTATCGTCTCAGCCAGCATCTCTTCCAGTGCTACCAGTTCTAGCCAACTCTGCCAAAGTATCTTGGGATATGCCATTGGCCTCCACAACAGCATCTAAGTGACTGGAAAGCCTATATAGAATCCAAAAGGACTCCTGCGCTTTCCTCTTCAAGCACCCTCCTCCAAACTCTCTGGTAGTTGACAGTGCTGTTAGCAGCTGATCAGGCAAGATGCAGTCAGTCTCAATAGATAAGGGAGGAAACGATGCTATGGGATGAAGGTTTTATTCTTATCTTGTGTTTTGTCATTAATGTTGCCAACTGCATGGTGAAGTACCATTAATTTGTCAGGGATAATCTCAAAATAGACCTGAAAGATGTCCCAGAAGAGTTCTGGGACAAACTTAAAATGACCCTGAATAAATTTGCTGATATCACCAGGCAGCATTTACGCACAGCAAAACACCTAACTGAAAGAGTCCCATGAACTCGCAGGGGTTAAGATTAACATCCCTTCAGAATCTCCATCCCATTATGGACTTGAGACAATTGAACAAGTATGTCAATGTTATGAAATTCAGGATGATTTCCCTACAAGGCATCTTTCCCCTACTAGCAAGGGAAGATTGGTTTATGACTCTAAACCTAAAAGACACCTACTTCCATGTGGGGATAAGGGAGAACCACAGGAAATATTTGAGATTCGCTCTGGGTCCCAGAGTGCAACATGTCTTCATGATGTGTGTAAGCGCCATCATTGGACACAGGGCATGTAATTGTGTAAGTGCCATCATAGCACATCTGAAGACACAGGGCATCTCAATTTTTCCTTGTCTAGATGACTGGTTACTGACATCAGAGTGCAAGAACACCCTAATCTTTCATGTCCAGTGCTTCCTCAGTTAAAAAACTGAGTAATGCAAGTTCTGCTCGACAATACAACTGCAACCACCTACATCAACCGCCAAGGAGGGACAGTCTCCCAGCCCCTTTGCAACCTAGCAGTACAGTTATGTGAATGGAGCGTAAACCACCATGTGCATCCAATTGCCCTACATACCAAGGGCACAGATAACCCCTTGGTGGATGCCCTGAGCAGGGACTTAAACCTCTCCCACCAGCACGAGTGGGTGATAAATTTGGAACTTTTCAGAATGTCTTTCAAACCTGGGGAACCCCATCCATGGACCTGTTTGTGACATGGGCCAAAAGAAAACCAAACTATACTGCTTCAGGGCAGGCATAGAGAAGAACTCTGTGGGAGACACCTTCCGGATGCCCTGGATGAAACACTTGTACTACCTGTCTCCTCCCTTTCCCCTGCTCTCCAAGATCATGAGCAAGATACTGCTGGAAAGGACTTGGTACATTCTACTGACCCCATGGTGGCCCAGACAGCCGTGGATTCCCATCCTTCTGTATCTGTCTCAGGGTCAACACAAATGTCTTCTGCACCACCAAAATCTGTCACAGGGAGCAGGCCACATCTTCCATTCTCCCCTCCAAATATTGAACATAATGGCCTGGAGGCTCAACTATTAGACGTTATCCACCTGAATGAAAGAAAAGAGTTGACCAGGAGGAACTATGTGTGCAAATGGAAGAGGTAAACACTATATGCTACATCCAAGGGCTCTGATCCTTCAATCCATCAAATCCTTTTATACTTGAAACAATCGGGACTTTCAAATCCTTCTATCAAGATTCACATGGAAGCACTCTCTGCAAGGCATACAGGCTGGGACCACTGTGTGTTCCCATCCTGACTCCAAGAGATTCCTTAAAGGAATAAATAACCTGTTCCCACCAATCAGAGAACCCATCAAACCATGGAGTCTCTCATTAGTTTTATCCAGGCTTACACAGGCACTATTGGAACCTCTTGCCTCTGCTTGCCTGAAGTCTCTGTCTCTGAAGGCCACCTTCTTGGTTACCCAAGAAGTTACTCATCAGTGAGCTAACAGCTCTATGGGCTGACTCCCCTTACACCAAATTCTATCTAGACAAAGTCATTTTGAGGACAGATTCCTCTTTCAGACCAAAAATAGTTAAAATCCATGCACTCCCTGGATGTGAGGAGGTCTTTTCTATACTACGTGGATAGGAGAAAGCACAACCTGTTCATCTCCTACAACGGAGAGAATAAAAGGACTACCTATTTTAAGACATGGACTGTCCCACTGGCTCATAGAGCTTATCTTCATGTGCTACAACCAACAGGGGGCAAAGCCCCCCTCAAAGGTCAAAGTACTTTCTACTAGGGCTATGGCCCCTTCAGCAGCCCGTGTTGGGCATCAGCATGAAAGACATCTGCAAAGCTGCTATGTGGTCATGTGGTTATGCTGTGGACATCCACTCGGTGGCGGCCAACTTTGGGCGGTATTTAAAAAGGTCCTCTAACCGTATCCTAGCAGAGCCAGTGTGGTGTAGTGGTTAGAGTGCTGGACTAGGACCGGGGAGACCCGAGTTCAAATCCCCATTCAGCCATAAAACTAGCTGGGTGACTCTGGGCCAGTCTCTTCTCTCTCAGCCTAACCTACTTCACAGGGTTGTTGTGAAAGAGAAACTCAAGTATGTAGTACACTGCTTTGGGCTCCTTGGAGGAAGAGCAGGATATAAATGTAAAAATAATAATAATACTAATAATCTAGGTGATCGCTAATCACCCAAGTTGTGAGGGAATGTGGATCATCTCAAAGATAAACAGGTTGCTTATCTGTAACAGGTGATCTTTTCTGGTGATCCAGGTTCACTCACAACACTTGCCTGGACTTCCCCTGCTGCTAGTATACTTCACCAATAATACTGATTCACCTAACTTCGTCCATCCACATTCTTCGCTCATCGCAGTGGCTAAGCAGGAACTGAGAAGGTGCTCTCCTGCGGAAAATAATGGTTGCGTCATGTGCGCGATTCACAAAGCCGAATTCGGCAAAGCTCCTCCTGGAGCTTGGAATTCTCCCGCGGGCGCAGAACCCAAGTGGCACGTGAACCCAGATCGCCAGAAAGATCACCTGTTACAGGTAAGCAACTTGTTTTTTCTTTTGCAGAACTGCTTCTATAGGTCATGCGACTAACATTGCAAAGCTTTTTAACAAGTGTGAAGTAGCTGGAGATATGGCACTTCTTCAGCAATTTATATGCTTGAGGCAGAATATGTTAGTCTCAAACTGTAAGACTATTATTTGCATAGCAAAATAAAATATTGTTTGAAATGTGTAAAATGTAGCTTCTGCGTAGGTATCTGTTATAAAACAAACTCTTTCATGTAATGGAGAACTTTGCTTTCCTAGTGAAAAATTAGAAGACTGTTCACGAAAGCTGATCAAAGAGAATGGCTTAAATGCTGGGCTTGCATTTCCCACGGGGTGTTCTCTGAATAACTGCGCAGCCCACTACACTCCCAATGCTGGAGATCCAACTGTATTGCAGTATGATGACATCTGCAAGATAGATTTTGGAACACATGTTAGTGGTGAGTTTTCTCTTGCTTATTACACGGTTAGAAATGTAGTTGAAGGCAAACTATTTTATCTAATTTGTATCTAATTTCAGGTCGTATCATTGACTGTGCTTTTACTGTCACATTCAATCCAAAATATGACAGGCTGTTACAAGCTGTAAAAGATGCAACTAATACTGGAATAAAGGTATACTCACCAGGGAAATGTAACTTTAGTTCTTATCTTAATACTTTGTGAGAAATGATTTTTATCTTCAATTTCAACCTGTCGTGTATAATATAGTGTGCTGGAATAGACGTTCGTCTGTGTGATGTTGGTGAAGCTATCCAAGAAGTTATGGAATCCTATGAAGTTGAAATTGATGGCAAAACATATCAAGGTAAACATATTCTGTGTAATGCATTTGTTTATCCCCATGATATTTATGCTAAGTTTAATTCAAACTTGGGTGGGTGGGTGAGACAGATTTACAATTGATACCCACAAGGAAAACATTTGAAAGACCGGAATGTTTAAGGTTTTAATTTGTGAGCTCTTAGGAATTCTGTATTCTAAAAGTTGAGGGCAGTCTAAGCAAAACAATTGTTTAATATGTGAGTTACCTAAATGCATGATTTTATACTGTTTTGCATTTTATGTAACAGTGAAACCAATTCGCAATCTGAATGGACACTCTATTGGGCCATACAGGATACATGCAGGCAAAACAGTGCCCATTGTGAAGGGAGGAGAAGCAACAAGAATGGAAGTAAGCAAATGACTGTTCTAGTCTGATCAGATGACTGCTCAGAAGTCCCACTGAGGTTTTTTTTAATACACTAGAGCTTTTTTTACTGTAATTCCATGTACGTTCACTGGGAAGTAAGTACTATTGAACTTGTGGGACTTGCTTTAAAGAAAACGTGTTTAGGACTATTGCTAGCTTATTGTCCTTTGGAATCCTTCCTATTTGTACCCTCATTTTGGTTGGGGCTATACCCTCATGGCAGCTTACATTAAAATAATGTATTAATAAAGTCATAAAATACTAAAACTAAAAAATGCTCAAAAGTTTAAGCTGCAAGATTTTTAACATTTCCTATTTGAAATACAGTAATGATAAAAAGTACCTAAATATGTTTAGGATTTAAAAAGAGCTGGGTGAGGGGGGAGAGACTTAATTCACCCATATGAACATTGGGCATAAATTCCACTGGAAATAGTGGGGATTGATTTGTTGTTAAGTGTGGGAATGGTGTCTAAAGCTGCATATAGAAATAACTTTGGGGAGAGGGCACTTAATTTCAAAATTTTACTCTTGGAATGTCAAACTTTTATGGCATTGGCTTAATTCTTTCTTCAGGAGAAAGGGTGTTGGTTTCTAGTAATTGATAGCCAAAAGCATGTGGTTATGTGGCTGATTTTTAGATCAAAATATTGTCCCTATGTATCCATTTTGTGCAGTTAGGAGTATGGTTTCATTAACGGGAACAATGAACTGTATGTTCATCTAGGCATAAGAGAATATAGTAATATAAAAATATTAATTAAAAATAGCAGTGTTGTTCAATTTTTAAAAAAGACTACTAAAAGCCAGTCTCACAGTTTTAGACTACTGAAAGCCACAGTTGGTTGAGGATCAACCAAAATGACACAAAGTTGTAAGCAGCAAGCTTTCAAATTCTCCAGAGTTCTTCATCAGACTGGATGTTAAACAAAGCAAAATAAAGGGGGTAAATGTGAGGAGAAGCTGACCATGGTGCAGTCCAAATACCTGCAGCTGATTTATTTTATTTATTTATTATATTTATACCCCACCCCTCCAGTACACTACTGCTCGGGGTGGCTAACATTTATAAAATAGTTACAATTTAAAATCAGACTAATAAAATTAACCAAATTAAGCTAAACAAGTTAAAAAGCCAAGCTAAAACCATAATCAGAATTACAGATTTTAAAACTTCAAATTAAAAATTATTTTAAACTAAAAATGAAGAATTGTAAAAACTAAAGAACCTACTAGATATAAGCAACAGGTGAAACATTTAAAAGCCTCTAAAAAGATGTTTTTAGTTTTAAAAAAGCACTGTGGTGGGGGGAGCATGACGAAGCTCTACAAGGAAGGCATTCCGGAGCCAAGGGCCCACAACTGAAAAGGCCCTGTCTCTAGTCCCCGCCAGCTGGATCTCTGTCAGTTGCGGGGCCTGAGATGATGAGCGGAGAGCCCTGGCAAGTTCATATGGGCGAATGCGGTCCAACAGAAACCCCAGCCCCAAGCCGTGTAGGGCTTTAAAAAAGACCAGCACCTTGACTCTAGCTCGGAAACAGGCCAGTAACCAATGAAGCTGCTGCAGGATGGGTGTGATACTTATGAAGCAACTTGCACCCATGAGCATCATTGCAGCAGCATTCTGCACTAGCGGAAGCTTTCGAACCATCTTCAAGGGCAGCGTCGAGCACATTGCAGTAGTCCAGTCTGGATGTTGCCAAGGCATGAGATACTATCCAGTGTGTGCATGTTGCCTATACTTCTGCTTTTAAAAATCTTGTGCATTTATTCTGGGACATTCTAGAGGGGAAGTCATGTTACTCTGCTGTGGTACTTTGAAGACTGTCAAATACATTGTGACATAAACTCTTAGGAGCCAGAGCCTGAGTATACTTCTGAGACTGATTCTATTAATGGTAAATTCTAATCTGTTTCACTTTAGGAGGGAGAAGTGTATGCTATAGAAACCTTTGGTAGCACAGGAAAAGGTGTTGTTCATGATGATATGGAATGTTCTCATTACATGAAGAACTTTGATGTTGGACATGTGCCAATAAGGTTAGTCTTGCTTTTACTATACCAGGCAATTATGCCACTTTAGGTTTTGTCTGCATGGTGGAAAGAGATCTCGTGACGAATTCAGAACTTGAAATAAATCACAAGTAGATATTGTTTTTATGAAACACACACTAGGTGTGCTATGAGATGAAGATCCATGAACCTTTTAGAGCTGCTCTTCTAGTTACTTTTTAAAGTCATTCTATGTGAATGGACAATAATATTCATTTGTATCTTTAATATGAGAAGCTGCTTTATCTCACTGTTTAACTCCAGAGCCTTTAAAAACAGCGAAGTCTGTAACATACTAGCATGCCATCTTAAATAGTTTGTGAATGATATTCTTTATATGTTCGTCGTTACAGCTATAGAGCAAAGCTATAAGGCATTAAATCAGAGTGGCAGTGTCATGGAGACTTTTAATCAGGATCTTCTGAAACACAAGCATACTTACATTGAAGATCTTTCTCCAGTTGCTGGAATTCTAATTGCTCTTTAGCAATCTTTCTCCAGTTGCTGGAATTCTAATTGCTCTGTAGCAAAGGAACTTTGTAAAAAATACTTTGCCAAGAAAACATTTTTCATCAAGGAATCACATTTTAAAAGTTGAATCAGAGTATAAACAGGTGAGAGTTCTAGTTGGTTAGACTGAAGCACTTTGGAAATTGTCAGTGTAATGAAAATGGCTTTTATTTTCTATTAACAGAAACTTGGCCTGTAAGAAATTTTGATGCCCTGGATTTTAGTCTTGAGTGATGAACCATCTTGGCCTGATGGCTGTCTTTGCTTCAGAAGCAAATGCTCCTGGTTCATCAGCCTTTCTTCCTGCTAATGTGGTGCATGTTTCTCCCCCCCCAGGCTTCCAAGAGCAAAACACTTGCTGAATGTTATCAATGAAAACTTTGGCACTCTTGCCTTCTGCCGCAGATGGCTAGATCGTCTGGGAGAAAGTAAATACCTAATGGCTCTGAAGAATCTGTGTGACTTGGGTATAGTGGATCCATACCCTCCCCTATGTGATATTAAAGGCTCATACACAGCACAGTTTGAGCATACCATATTATTGCGCCCAACATGCAAAGAAGTTGTCAGCAGAGGAGATGACTATTAAAACTTCAAGGCCATTACCTCACCTATGTACTCTAGGCTCTGTTGGAACACATTATGCCAGAATAAATTTGCAATCTGTTTTAACAGTGGACCCAATGTGATAACTTTCCATGTTTGGAGAGAAAGGAATTTAATCAAAGGCAAGTTCTCTGATGTAACTAACCAAGGAAAAACAGCTTTTGGGGCCTCTAGGATATTTCAGAAGTTACTTCTATTTTTTCTTTTGGGGAAATATGCTATAAAGCGCAATTTTTAGTTTGGAATGAGTTATACATATTGTTTGGAATATTTCTGAGGAAGGCTTTTCAAATATTTATATTGCCATATTCCTACTTGAATGCTTTGAATGACTACACCTGACTTCTGCGCCTAAGTTGTCTCTGGTATTGCCTTTTAAACTTCCTGGAATCCATTTTGTAAAAAAAATAAAGACAGATTTTCAGATCTAAAACCAAATATGCTTTTTAAAAGTCTGTTGCAGTCCTAGGCAGGAGTGTCCTGAAAAAATGCCCTATTAAATCTTGTTTTAAAAACTTGCTTGCTGTACCTACTTCTGGAAATCAACACATAGTACAGCAGCTTAGAAAAAACACAAGAACTATGCACTTTGTGATGAAAGTACAAAACTTTGTATAGAGAAAGCAGTTGAGCTCCACTGAGCTCAGTGTGATTTCTGAGATTAGGAATTAATCTCTACCTTATTTTGAGCTTCATATGGGGCCCTTGCTATTTTTGTGCTTTAATTACAAGTGTACTGCTATCTCTTATAGTGGCTTGGCCACTTGTGGCAAAACACAGATCTCCATCTTAGCTCAAGAATGCCTGATACTTCCACTGGCCCCTGAATGTGCTCTTAATGGGGGACATGCCTCCCTTTTGTTACTGAATGAGGACAATCTCTTGTCATTGAGGGGTCAGAATCGTCAAGGTATGGTCTTAAGTCCCTTTTCACAATAGGTAACATGTCAAACCAGACCTATTTTTAGACTTCAGACCCCTTAAGGAAAAGCCCCCAGTTTGGAGGGACAACCTCAACCCTGGGTTGGTCTAAGACCAGTGTTTCAGAGATATCCTGACTGTTCATTGGATGAAGAGTGGGAAAGCCTTTCTCTTTTTTAATCTCTATAAAATAGGGGCAAAGACCTCACCCACCCCCAGCCATTTTGTCACTAGTCCAGTCATGAGCTGTCCATAACCAGGCAACCAGATGCTACTGGTGTCCAGAAAGGGAGATGCTGTAGCACTGAACCTTGCTATTTTTGTGCTGTTATTACAAGTGGGGAGCTATACTCCACTCGAGTTTTGTCTTTCTGTTCAGCATGGGACTTGCCTTGCTTTGAATCATACACCTATCACCTTTCTGAAGTGCAGATGCTTTTGCCTGTGGCACACTGGTCTAGACAGCATAGGTCTGGAAGTTCAGTGATATTCTTACTGCACATCTGCTGTTCCTTTAGCCCTACTAACCATTTGACTGTGGTGGATTACTTATTTAAACTTTCATGTAATCACTTGCAACACAAACTATCAACTTGTATATGAATAGTTGGTGATCTAGACATTTATCAAGCTGTCCATAAGTTTGATAAATTGTACTGTTCACTGGTACTTACCCATCTAGTGGCAGAATGGCTGAGGCTCATGAAACAAAACTGAAATTCCTCATCTTTTTGATAGGATTGTTGCTCTGTTCTTAGTATTGTTCAAACAAGTGCACACATCAATTGAGGCTTGGACATGGTACTGGATTAATGGACTGCTCATGAAGTAGACTTTAGTAGGTATCCAAAGTTATACTGATCAGTATTGTAAATCATTAAGGGTGTTCTTAAAGAACTAGGATGTACAAACTACAGAGTTTGCTGCTTATGACTACTATCTATGTATAAATAGATTGGATGTGGGATTTATCCTACTCTGTAATACTGTTTAGCTTATTACCTGAAAATTGCCCAAATGTAATGCAGATAGTTGTGCCTTACCAATAGTGATTAAGTCTTTGTCCATGTGATTATACTTGAGTTCATTAACATCTAACATTTAAAAGGCTTACAAGTATCAATGTGTCTTATTAGTCAACCACCAATCTTTCCCCAACTCCCCTCATTTTAAGTACATATGCATCCACTCCAAATATCTTCTCCCCACCAAACCCACACCATCTGTCTCCCAAGCATACTTCAATCACCCCCAACTGGGTGTGCGTGCACAGGGTGCACAACCGTGACATCCAAGCAGTGCCAACAAATGGAATGAAGCTACAGTGGTCCCTCGACTTACGAACTACTCGACATAAGTATTTTTCGAGTTACAAACGGCAGTTTTAGATCCGGTTTTAGATGCGGTTTTTTCGACTTACAAATTTTTAGATGGGGTTTCCTCGACTTACGAATTTTACATGCGGTTTCCTTGACTTGCCTGCCTGTTTACTGCCTGTTTATTCTTGAAAAGAAATGTTCCTGTGCAGTTTGCAAGCCTTACTGGGGGTCTGGGTCTTTTTTCTAGGCTCCGGAACGCATTAATCCGTTCCCAATGCATTCCTATGGGAAACCGCTTTTCGACTTACGAACTTTTCGACTTACAAATGTGCATTCGGAACGGATTAATTTCGTAAGTAGAGGGACCACTGTATATTGATTCATCCTGTTATCTAGGTGAATGAACAAAATGGTTGGGCAACATCCAGACTAGTCACTCATGACTAAGCTCCACTGAAATTAATGAAACACGTTAGTAATGGCAAAGTCCTATTAATTGCAGTGGGACTTAAGCTACATTTTGCCCACCTTTTACTTATCTTGTTTTATGACTATTTTCATTTTCTTCCTGCAGATATGTAAAAAAACATTGTTTCCATTTTCTGCTGCAAAACCAAGATGTGTGGGGTGTATGGATTTGGCTAGTAAGCACTGTTCCCTCTAAGGCATGTGCATGCTCACAAGTTTTTTTTAATGTCCACTCAGCTAGTTTTAGATCCCACTCAGGTTGAATTCAGAAGGCCCCACTCTGAATGCAAGTTGCCCACACTGCCTTGATTCTGCTGCCCAGAACAAAATTCATTCTGTACAGAGATGAAAACAATTAGCGGGACCACTGCTAGTAAGGTGCTTATTTAATTCCCAGTCCATTCATTTAATAAAAAAGTGAAGAATAACACACTTTTTGAAAAGCAGGAGGATTGCTGCTAAGGTGGCACACATACCAAAAAGCCCTGCAAGAACACAAGATAAAATTTGCAGTTTTGACTTTAGAATTCTTTCACATGGACTGCTATCAATTTCTTCCTTTTTATATGGAGGTTAAAATGAAAAGACTACACTGGTCTTAAAATCCAGTCTGAAATTAAGAGAAATGAATAGAGGAAGTGTAGCATTTGGATCTGTAGTGTGATCCATAGGACATCTGTTTGTTGCCACTAGGCACAGAAATGGGAAACCAAGCAAATAAAAGTTCCTCACATATACTCAAGCTCTACCACATTATGCCTGTCCAAGTGTATGTAAAGGTAGTTGTGTCTAACTTAGAATTGCCTTGTCTCTGGCTAGTTCGCGTCTCTTGCGTGCTCCTCTCCTTTTTCTTTGTAGAGACTTTTGTGTCCTTTCCAGACAAATCCTAGTGGGCAACATCCAGACTAACTTGCCTACCAAGTCTTGTCAATACCTGGAGTACTAAAACCAGGGATATTAGAATGGTGCTCTTCTCTCCCCCACCCCCAAACCCTGTGAGCTAGGTTAAGCTAAGACAGTGGCTGACCAAAGGTTATCCAGTGAGCTTCATGGCTAATTGGAGATTTGAACCTAGCTCTCCCCACTCCACCTGACATTCTGACCACTGTGACTCGAGCTAGATATCTGATCCAATTATGGTGGTTGGACGTCAGTGACTTCATAATGAAAGTTAACAAGGTCAGTACTACTGTACTCAAGACAAAGTCTGCAGTAGTACAACTTACCTTGGCTTTATATAATTGCCTTACCTTCAAAGAATCAGGGGAACTGTAGTGGGGCATGGTGTACAGAATTCTGTTCAATCCTTATTCCTACCCTCATTGGATTAATTCAAAAGGTTGAACATGAATATTAAACCAGTCTACAGTGTAAATACACATCAGTCATTCTATCAATATGATAAATAAATATGCCCAAAGTCTCTTCTCCCTCTACCCTAGCAAGAACTGGTATTTATAGAAGAAATTTGATATGACAAACCTTAGTACTTGCCTACTGCAGTTTTCCATATGTAAGCTTATGACATTGGCATGAAAAGGCCACTGAATAACCTGTATTGGCTCTATCTTCACACTTCCCAGTAACCGAGTTTCTTCAGAGATTAGGAAAGAAGTGTTTGAGTTCACTTCAAATCTGGTTGAATATGTGAGTAGACAAAATTCAGACTAGAAATATGGACCAACATACTGCACAATGTTTTGTCTGCCTTGTAACAAAATGTGTGCACATGTGGGACATTGCACAGTTGTGCAACCAATAGCCATCAGAAATAATGTATGTATGCATTTTCCTACATTGGGCAACAGTGCTCTTGTGCAAGTGCACACACGATTTGTTACAATTTGTTATATTTGTGAGTCACTAAGTTTACAAGACCATCTATATCACCACCATTAATCCCAAACAGAGAATTTTACCTGCATTTCTGCTCATTTGTGGTTGGTGAAGGATGCAAGCAGGAAAACATGTTTGCACAGATGAGTTGCTCTGAATGTAAGAATTATCTGAGTGATATGGATGTAGTTATCTCAAACAATCAGAACATAGAGAGATACATGAAAGGGCAACTAAAATGATCACTGAGCTGGAACACCCAGGGCTTCTTCAAGTAGGGAAGAGACATGCCATGACAGAGGCTTGTAAGAATTAAGAGCAAAGCGTTCAGAGAAATGTTTCTCCTTTTCTCAATGCTAACCAATTAGATAAGCAGGCAATGATTCAGGGCTGCCAAGATGACATACTTCTTGCACACTGTAATTAACTTAGTGAATTCTCTACTACAGATATAGTGATTGTCACCTTGGAAATAGGATGTGTATCAACAGGTGTTGGCCATGACAGCTAAATGGATGGTTGCTGGGTTCATGCAGCAAGGCAGTTCGTGTGTGTGTGTGTAAAATCCTCACTGAGATTTCTCTTGCTTCATAGTGAAAGCAGTTAAGAATCCAGCTACCATGCTCAAGTAGTACTACCTCTGTCTACCAAGTGCTGGGAAACAGCAACAGGGTAGAGATGTCATTGCTATTATTACCTGTTTGTGACTTTCCTAGAGGTTTATGAGTTGCTGCTAATCTGGTTAGGAATGCTGGACGGATTCCTAGTTTTGGGCAAGGGAATCCGTATGCGGCAAGAATTAACAGGAGGAAGCAGTAGTCCTCATGATTTTGCTTTTTCTCACTCCCCACACAATCATGAAGTATGAAAAACTGCACTTCTTATGTTTCCACAACCAGTAAAAATAAAAGAAAATGTTAGGCAACATGTAAAAACATTTCTAGATTAAAGAAGCTCACTACCATCAATTTGTGTGTATTTGTTTTTTAGGAACAAGATAGATTCCTACAGACAGGAAATGATACTTTAAGAAACTCAGTGTAAAATGTGTGCAATTTTTTTTTATAAAAATCCAAAATTACAAAAAGTTGCCCACTGAAATTCCTCATCTTATGTTTTTACAACAAAATATTAAAATATAAGAACACTGAAATACAGCATGAGGTAAGATTTAAAAATTCAAATGGCAGTTTTCTTTTAAAAATAGCTATATAAAAACCTAGTTATTTTGGAAGTTACCTATCATCAATAAAAAGAATTTATACTAAACTTTTCCCCAAACTGAATGCTTCTTTGAGTTAATACTGTACCCTTTTGCATGAACACATACATTGTTTCATAAGAGAAAAAGTTTAGTACAACATTGTACTTGCACATCTGAAATACATATACAAGTGATAACTCTACTCATACTGTATACAGTAAGTTGGCTTTGGATTAGCTGTTACTGGTCGCCACAGGAACAATTAAACCTCAGTATTTGGCTGTTTTCCAGAAGGTGATCCAGGACCTGATATTCTATAATGTCCATTTGCCTGAGTAACTCGTTGCGTATAAAACAAGATGTAGGCCTGGGCTTTGCATACTTCTCCCATAGTGCATATGCTGAGCTTGGAATCATTGCAATGTACCCAGAATCCTAGAAGAGAAAACAGTAAAGTAAAATCAACACAACTTTATTTTTCTCACAAACACCACCGGATTGAATTTATAGTAAGTAAAGAAGATTACAGTAACAGAAGTGTAGCTGTATCTCAATATTATGGGAAGAACATTCCCCAACATTTGCAAAATGGGATTATATAAAGAGCAGGACCAAGACCTCCTTAGGTATTAACTACAGTTTGAGAATATTCTCCAATTACAGTGTCTAAGGGTTTATAGAGTCTATACTTATAGCAAAATAAATCCATCTTCAAAAACTGCTGCCTCAAAGAGACAAGCTTATATTGAATTTTTACATTTAAACTCCTCCTTTATACCTCCTTCTGAATTATAGCAGTAGGCAGTGTAGTGTCCAGAGCCAAATCCTTTCCCATGATGCATCACAACAGCAGACAAGTCATAGATAAAGCAATCTGGTTCAAGGGACTTTAGAGATTCTCTGCAGCAATAGGGCTCCATGTTTAGCATCTGATCAAAGCCAACATGTACACCAATCTTCTCACGATGATTACGTCCTGACCATCTTGGAGAAGGAAAACATTAAACTTAATTAAAAAGTCAGTGTTCTTTTATAGTAGTTCCAACAAAATTAAACATCCTCCATTGTGGACTGTTTTGTCAATTAAAGCCTGGGAACATGAGGCCTGAGCTTGGCCAGGCCAGTGCGCCTCCCTCAGCAGAGGCAGCAACAGTCTAAGAAAAGCAGAGTGGCTGTCCCAGGGGAGAGAAGTACAGCCTGCCACCACAACAGCTGATTCCATACGCTCCGTTCAGAGAACCTGCCTGAAGCACCCCAGTTCAGTTTGCCTCTCCCACCATAGTAATATTTGCTGATTAGTTCAAACCCAATTCATCAGAACTATATCTCTGCCCCATACCTGTAAGAGCTGCATGGAAAAGAGAATTTCACCTGCTGCGGCTTTCTTCGTCATTGTGCTGCAGTAACAGGAAGATCACAACCTTGTGGACGTTTCCTTCCCGTGCAATTCTTGAGGAGGTAGAGGGGCCTTCAGCTTTTGACATGGCAACTATGTGCCCCCTTGACTATTCAACCTATGCTCTTTTGCTTTCCCAGCCTTTAGTTCCTCACCTTCTTGCCAGAAGTTCACTCTCTCCTGTCCAAAGGCTTTGTGTAGTTTTTGCCACAGCCTCACTTTTTCCTTGGCTCTTCATTGTTCAACTTCATGTGTCTGCCACACCATTTCCTCAGATCCCTAGTTTCTGTTCATGCTTCCTTTAGCCATGCTGACTCCTGCCCCCCCCCAAAGCATTTAGTCTTTCTGGTTTTAGGTTTGCGAGAGCTTCTCCCACTGCACCCTTTTTCATTAAGGTCCCTCACTCTCGTTCACTCTTTTCCCCAAGCCATTGTCTCTTTCACCTACTATTTCCACATATGCTGGTCAGTGTTCCCTCTAACAGGGATTCTCAGATGTTGTTGACGACAACTCCCAGAATCACCAGCTGCAATGGCGTTTGCTTGGGGATTATGGGAGTAGTCTGCAGTAGTCAACAATATCTGGGAATCCCTGTTCGAGGGAGCATTGATGCTTGTATCTTGCTCCCCTGCCTCTTTCTTCAGTCAGCTAGCCTATGAGCTCCCTGACTTCTGGGGAGCCTCTTCCCACTCAGCTTTCCAGTCCTAGCTTGCCTCATTTTGTTCATCCTATCCCAAAGGCCTGTGTGAGCTCAAACAATCATGTCAGAAAATTATTCAATGCATACGGTATAGACAATGGGCTATGTATACCCCACCAACTGGATGGAGTGCACCTTTTTATTGGAATCTCAAGAAATATTCTTTCTAGCCCCATTAAAAAAAATCAGTATGTATACACACATTGCTCTTTTAAAAAACAAATGTTCTGCAGTGCAAGATGGGTGATTATGAATTGCCTGTATTGCTGCTGGCTTCTAAAGAGCCATTGGCAGTCTTGCCCAAGAGAGCAAATACTTAGTGTGCCTGCACTTCAGGAGTACTACTTGCATTATTTCCAATCTAAGTAGCACTTCCAAACTGTAGGCACACTACTTAAGTATCTGCATTCTTGCAAAAGACCACCGGCAGTTTCTGAGGAGCCCGCAGCAGTACAGGTGGCTCAGAACCACCAGCATTACACTGTGAAACATGTTGGCTTTGTTTCCCTCTGAGAAGGTTGCCAGCCCTTATTTTCTTAAAATACTTACTAAAGCGATAGTTCACATTATTACCTGAACCGCTTAAGGTGTAGCCGCAGAACCTGAGGTAGTCTACAGACCATTAGCTGCTTCTGTGCTTCTGTGAGTATAACTGGCTTGGAGGAAAACTTCCTTCGTTTTGCTGTATCAAGAGACAGAATCCCCCAGTCACACTCACAGAAAAGATAACATTCTGAACTAAATGAACACATTGGACAATATACAAACCTTGCCTCATTGTTTCATTCTAGAGCTACTCAGAGAATTCCCAAGTAGACAGAATCAATTTAGTAAATATCAATTTTAAAACTATCCCTCAAACACTGACTAACAAATTTACAAAATATCACTAAATGATATTGGCAGATATGCAAATATTAACATCAGGAGCTCTAGTGGGGTACGGCCAATGTAACGATTTAGTAGTTACAGGTGGACCTCGTTATCTGTGGGATTATGGGAATTGGGGGGCTGGGTTCCTGGAGGTTAAAAAAAAATACTTTAAAAGGCTGAAAAAGGCAGAAATAATAGAAGTTCTGTACCATGTTCTGCGGGTCTCTAGCTGCCAGCAATGCCCCCCAACCACCCAATTTTGGCAATTTACCATGAAAAATCATGGAGGAGGAATTCCCCATCCCCAAGAAAGAACCACAAAATGGCTCCTTTCAGCAAAATGGTGGCCGGAAATGACCTTGGAGGTCACTTCCAGCCACCTAGGAACCATGGATTTTAACCCTTTTAAAAACCGTGTATTGGAGATTGGGTCTCCAATGCCCGACCATGGGTTCACAAAACTGCATGTGTCGGGACCATGTGCAACAAGGTCCATCTGTATACATTTAGACTGAAACAGGATATTAAGTATGATGTGAAAGTTCAAAGTTGTATCTTTTCACATCCTATTTTTAGACAAAAATCTATTTTTCTAAATATACTTTCAAAAAATTGTGCTGACAGTATCTGTGCTCCTAACTAAAGCTAGCTCATATTTTACATGGAGAACAGATGCATTAGTAGATACTGCTTTACTCACTGTTGCACTGATCACAGGCATATATCTTTCCTTCCAAGGCTTCAGTCTCTGTAAACTTGGCCAACATTTCTGTCAACAAGCATGGATATTGACAGGTTGTCTCCTTCCCATTGCAGTGGTATCTTTCAGGAAATTCCAGTGACAGATCCCAGAATGGTTCTATAGTATTTGACTTGTTGTCACATGCAAGACATGTAACCTGTCAAGATAAGCTATCGTTTAATTTGAACAACCCTGCTTTTCACCTAGTTCCCTTCCAAAAAATATACAGCAAGTGATAAGAATCAGAGATGCACAAGTACCACAGAATCTTTTTTGAAGCTGCAACACTGCTATTATCTTAAATTCTCTGTTCTTCAATTTTGATTCAGGCTGCAATCAAAATACTATTTTCTAATTTTATTTTTAATACAGTGTTAATGTTTAAGTTTAGTGATAGTTCCCTTACAGTGTCTACAAGGTTAATTCAAAAAGTACCAAGGTCTCTATACATCTTTTAAAAACAAATCTAAAATCATTGAAAAATACAAAGTGTAAGGGAGAGCTAGGTATCAGTTTTAGCTAGAAGTAGTTAGGAACACTGTACCACCTAATGGTGCAGCAGGGAAATGACTTGAATAGCAAGCCAGAGGTTGCTGGTTCGAATCCCCGCTGGTATGGGAAACACTTATATTGGGGCAGCAGCGATATAGGAAGATGCTGAAAGGCATCATCTCATATTGCACGGGGGATGGCAATGGTAAATCCCTCCTGTGTTCTACCAAAGAAAAACTACAGGGCTCTGTGGTCGCCAGGAATCGACATCGACTCGAGGCACACTTTACTTACTTAGGAACACTAAGGAATTGCAGGGTGGGGAACAAAGAGTTGTCTTCCTGCTGATTTTACATCGCCCTCAGCACTTTAGCACTATAGCACAATTGCTCTATAATGCTGACAGGAAGTTGCTCATCTAGCTCTGAACCTGAGTAGTGCAGCACAGTAATGGAGAGAATTTTACTTCCCTCTCCCTAAGAAATATGGGACAGTTGGGAGGAAATTAGGGTCAAGGGATTCATACTTCATGGTTCACATCCCAAACCTATATACTCACCTCCCAATTCCTGGATAGAAGAAGCTCTAACCAACCCTCTCTGTCCCCACACACAGTTACAAGTCTCCTGGGGGTAAAGAAATGAAACAGAATCCCCCCAGGACTCTTACTGTCAAGGGAATCCGAGTCCTTAAAAGTTTACAGCATCCTGGCTATGGCTGGGGAGATCAGTGCATACATGTCATCCCTGAAGCCTTAGCATCCCTCCAGGATACTTGTTGTTAAGGGGGCAAGTAGGTTTTCTCCTCGTTTTGTGTTTTTAAGTTTACAAACGAATATTCTTCTGCATTCCTGGAGAATCCCTGAATATGCAGACACCCTTACTTTTTTGGAGGTGGGGTGGCTCCATTCCATTGCTCTATTGATTAGGCACTTAGTAGTTCAATTCTTATCCTTATCTATAAAACGCTTGGTGTCCGTCCGTGGACGGACACCAAGCGTGTGTCCGTGCCTCCCTGGCCTCTTCTGGGCATGCGCGAAGCACGTGGCCAGAACAGAGCCAGGGAGCCAGGACCGCCAGCACCCGGCGGCCATCTTGGGCGGCCAGAAGCGGCCGCCCCGAAGAAGCCGGGTAAGCGGCGGCGGGGGACACTGGCCGAGGCGGCAGAGCCATGGCCGAGGCCTGGCCGTGCTGCCGCTTACCTGGCTTCTTCGGGGCGGCCGCTTCTGGCCGCCCAGGATGGCTGCTGGACGAGGCGGCGGAGAAGAATGCGGCGGTGGGCCCGGGCAGCGGTGGACCAGGCCGGAGCCGTGGGCGGCGGTGGGTGGAGGGCCCGGCCAGAGCCGTGGGCGGGAGGGGTAATGGCGGCGGTGGTCTGGAGCGCAGAGCTCCCCTAGCGCCCGTTATCCAACGGGCTACAAAGCCACTAGTAATATATAATGCTGATAATCTGTACACATGTGCACAGAGATTTTCCTCCACAGTATGGTATTTCCTTATTGAAGCCAGTTCTGCTTTAGAGAACTTTCTTGTAAAATGAACAAGTCTATTTTATTCACACTTTACAGCATCCTACATAGAATGAACTGTTTCCTCTATGCTGCATGTGCCGCCACCCCACCCCCATATCAACAGTGGCTTGGAAAAAAGTCATATGATCTGCTTGATGAGTGCTACATGATACAGATGGCTTACCACACAGAGCTGAGGTAGCCCCCACATGGGAGGCATGTTAAGCACCAGCTCTGACTTTCCTACCTGTACAACAGTACAGAAGAGTATGCAATCTGCACAGCTCTTTAGAACTATATTCTCTGTGAAGCATCTGATAGTGTACAAAGTATGTCATTTTTCTATTAGCCTATACTTTCACATTCCTCAGGTAATTGGCAGCTGCTGGCAGACTAATTAGGTGAGTGGAGGCTTTTGCTGATAATACTAGGCTCTCTAGGGTTCTGGACTCCAGAATGTGAGTAGTAGACAGCCCCAACCCAGTGATCACACCAGATGGCTGTCCTCATACTGTACCAAGAGTTCTGAGGCTAATACCTCAAAAATGAATGGGCCCATTATCACAAAAGGAACCCAAGGGTAGTTCTTATGGAACACTGTGACTACAGACACAGATTTCCATGAGCTCTGCAGTACCACAAAGTAAGTATTAGAACATATCAACGAATGCATCATCCAGAGACACACTGTTAATGTCAATATTGCAGGATATTATCCTGGTGCTCAGACAAGATCACTAATACAATCACTTAGGAGTCAATATGCCAGAAATACAGAGGGAATTCTGACAAGCTATTATAGTTGTAATTCACAAACTTTTTATTCCAGAATAATCTCAACAGTGAAGATGCTAATTGAACTGTGGATTAAATCTCCTGAAATGCTATTAGTTATACTCACTTCCTGAGTAATAAGCAATAAGATTCTGGTTACATAAGTTCCAAGTAAAATATATATTATTTTCCTGTATTACAAAATATAGGTGGTTTTAGGTGAAGAGATTTTCCTGGGTAAATAAACTGAAATACTTCAGACATACATTCTGTGGCCATACATTATACAAATATCCCAATTCAGAGATGGAAATTTAAGCAAGCTTTGACCACAAACACCTCTCTTGTTCCAGAATATCTCAGCTTCCCCAGTATGTATCTCAAAGCACAACAGGTTACAAGAAGTTGTGTACTTTTGTTATGTAAAACTATTTCTAGATCATAAGGAAAGGTTGGTCAACTCCTGGCAACCACAGAGCCATAATAGGTCAATAATTAAGCTTGCTTGCTGTTTCCTGAAGTATTAGATTACAGTTATGTTTATGTTTATGGTGTTCATCAATTTTAACAACACTGTAAGTGAAACATAATTTAAAAGCAAATCTAATCTAGCATGGTATATATTTTGCTACTAATAAACCATTACTCACTGAAGCAAAAGGCCAAGACATTAGCTTTAGAAGATATTAATTTACAACTGTGTTGTATGATCATCACTTAGCAGTCTTATGTGGTCATGTCATAATCAGTTATGCGCTCCTGAAGAGAAATTCCCTTACTATCAACAGTCCTACTTAGGTTTCTTTCAAGCCCACAATAAATTACAACTGCCATAAGATCAGCATTTTTTGTATCTGACAGTTATTAGCATTCCTTAAGTCTGACCCATTGTTGTTGCCAGGCTAGTTAATGATGAACTAACTAGTATCACTGAGATCAATGAGCAAGTAAGTCTCATAGTTCATCACTAATTTAGACTCAATGCTAACACTTTTAAGTTATAAGTTGTTTTGATAAACTGCAGAATCCATGGTCAAAACAGTTATTAAAAGGATTGAATAAATGAAGATTAAACTTCATTCCACAGACAGACGAACACCAAGAGTCTTCAGTTACTAACTAGACTGAAGTTACACACACTGATCTCAGAATCGAGAATCCTATCTATGGCAGGACTCATTTTCCAAGATCCCTTATTGAAGTCCCTAATGATGCTATCCTATTACTGCCAACAACCACAGTAAATATGCGCACCAAAAAATCTGAACAAGATATCAGCATGAGATTGCTAAACTGTTATGTATTTATTTTTTTAAATTTTTTAACCCGATTTCTCTCTCAAGCTTTATAGCAGGTAAACAGTATTTAAGAGTGATTGAATAGACAGCCTTATTATAAGAGTATGTATTTAAATATTCTAATCTAACACAAAGGCTAATATTCTTGGGATATTAAAACATTAATTTGGAAAATCCTCACTATTCTTGGAAATGGGAACTATTCACTACTAGTGCAGTGTGTTTGTGGTATAAGGATTTATAATATCCTTTTTTATTCTAACCACACAATACCCATTCACAAGGACTGGGTTTTTCATAATTAGTCATTAAAAATATATGGGGCTAGGGGCTGGTTAAGCTTACCTTCCCTCCAGACGAGCGATGGCTTGTTTATGGGAGTGTGGACCTTCCCCCCAGACCAAGCAGCACTGTGTGCCTGCAGCTCTGGATGATGGAACAACATGTCCCGGCCTCTGGAGGTCCCACAATGCACATGTGACATGTGTGATGAATTGGGGGATTCCCCCAGGAGACGGGCACTCTAGGCGCCTGTCTCTGTGTCCACTGGGGCTAAACATAGCCCCAGCGAACACATGACCCTGAAGCCTGGTTTAAGGGCAGTGTTCTCTAATTTTTTTCATCTGTGTACGGAATGAATTTTGTTCTGGGTAGCAGTATCAAGGCAGTGTGTGCACACATACATTCAGATTGGGGCCTTCCTGGTTCAATGTACACACATGTGCAGGCCTTAGAGGGAACAATGGTTAAGGGCTCACTCAAGCGCTTAACCCTGGCTAAAGGCTGGGGTTTAAAAATGGGGCTAGGTGATGCTGCCCCGTCAGGATCAGGCCCGATCCCAGCAATTCTCACGCGCAGCCTAAACCAGGCTGGGCTTCCCTAGCCTGGGTTAGGCTGCGGGTAAGAACAGCTTCATTGTTTGGGAAATAGTTTACTGCAGAAACTGCAGTTATGCTTGAGAACGATTTATGATGTACGCCACACAGCAGCAATCTTGTTTGTCAAGCATAGCTAACAGTGGTTATATTCTAGATCATTTCAGTTTATTTGCATATTTACACAAACGTACATACACAGGGCTCCCCCCCCCCGGCCCGCCCACAGTAAATATCTAAGCAAATTTAAGTATGTTCCTACCTCTGTTTTATTCAAATAAAACGTCTGCCTAAGATTTTTCAAGCCCCTGTATGTCAGATATACAATGCTGGGCTTTGGTGGACATTAGTCTAACTAGGGCAGCTTCATATGTTCAACTCCCCAAAGTTCAAAGATTTCTTATACTGCATATAATTTCCTATAATTCACTTCTTTAGCATAACGCTCCTATTTAAACTGTCTTTTTTTGTTTTGTTATAAAGCTTTGTGAACATCCACAACATACCTGACTTAAAAGCTGTCCATGAAAAACGGTATTGACCACGTTCAAAACCTGTTTAATGAGTTTTCTTTGAGAAGTGGGAATGAGAGCTGGGCACTTTGTCCGAGCTGTCTCCAATTCTTGTTGTACTTTATCTAAAAGTTCACAAAGAAATTCCTGAGCATCTTGCTGGGCATAACCACGAAATGCTGGGATTAGTCTCCAAACAGAATGGAGCATGGCAAAAGGAGACACCAAAGCCCACTTGCCAGACCACATGACTTGAAACAAAGTATGTAATTCATGACAAAGAGAAATGTATTTTGAGCTTGGCTCCTTAGGCTGAACAAGTTCCATATTTCTACTATTTGATGCTCCGCCACTTAAACCTGATGACACACTACATCGCCTTGTGAAAGAGGCCTTTCCCTTTACTTGGCTTTTGTTCACATGAAAAATAGAGCCAGCAGGTGGAGGATGGTTAGAGGACGATCTTGTTTTGCCACTGGCTGCAGCTGCTAGCAACTCTTGAGTTTGGTTTAAATCAAGTTTTAAAAAACATTCCCGAAATATGAACAAATGACTCAATACCTGAAGAATAGAGTTCATATAGCATGTATTTCCCAGGTTTCGCAATCCTGTCACACCAGGAGTCACAGTAGGTCTTCGTTTAACTGGAGAGTCATTAATTTTTTTTAAGTTTACTTCATCTGAGGTAGCTGTTACTTTCAGCTCTACAGCAGAGTCCAAATTTTGTGGCATTTTTAGTGCATAGAGTGATATTTTTGAGGATTCTTTATTTTGATTTTGCAAGCGAAAGCTCTTCCTTGGAGGCATTTTTTCCATTTCTTCCTTCAACTGGCGTTTTCGCTCTTCTCTTCTTTTCCTAGCACTGATCTTTTTTTCTTCTGCCTCTTCCCTTAGCTTCTCCTCTTCAAAAGCCCTCTTCCCACTTGGTGTCAGTCCAAACCAAGATCTAAACACTTTGCCCATGAGTGCATGCCTCCTATGCCACAGGGCTGTGAACATACGATCTTGATTACGAAGCAAGGCTTGAGCATTGTTATGTGAAATATCATCACTTGTCCCCATTGATCGCAAAGTCCTGCCACTACGAGTAGTACACTCATAGTTTTGACTCTTGATCGCACTTAGTGTACTTCGCAAGAGTTTTAAATCACCAGTTGCATTATCATTAAGAACATAGTCATCACAAAGGTAGCAGAAAACATATAGCTCATTCACTTCCAGTGCCACTGGATGATTGCTTTCCTGAAAGTGCTTTAGTGCATGTTCTTCAATGTATCTTCCACAAGCAACATGTGAGCAGCTGAGGCAGGTCCATACAGATTCTGTAGTATTGCATACCATGCAATGCCATTTTTGAGGATTTACAATGGAATGATCCTGGGCAAGCCGCAGCCGTCCTACATGTTTACATTTATCCATTGTTGATACTGCAATGCTGACAATGTATTACAGAAATGCATCACTCAAACAGTTTTCCAGTCTTTGCATTCTGACCTGCAAGCAGCCAGCGGGTGGGAGACAAAAAGGATAGTTTCACTTACTTTTAGCTTCAAATCCTGTATAAGATAGTACAAAATTGGTAATTCATTTTTTAAAGTGCAGTTTTGGTCAAACCAGATACCTTGAGGAAAATGTTAAAATCAAACACCTGCTTTCAGAAGTTACAAATAGCAGCTTAAATTAGGACATAAAGCTGTTATAGCTTCCCATATAATACTGAGGGGCATCAATAGAACAAGGTTATATTACTACAACCTCTCATATTAGTGATTGCTGAAGCTCCTTATTAAAACGTCCCAAAACGTAGATAAACAGTGTTCTATTCAACACTGTTGTTGAATATGCTATTTGTTGTTGTGAATATGCTATTTATACAGACCCTGGCAGAGCCTTTTCTGTTACACAAGGGGCGTGTGGCAATTCTCCCTTCCTCCTACAGCTGCCTGTGCCTCCCAAAATATCCTGTGTTGGTTGCCCTTCAGAGGCAACCCTGATGTTTGCAGCATTAGAGCACTGTGTTATCTTATGTCACCACTGGAAGTTAAGTTTCAGGAGGCTGCAGAGGGATCGCCAAACACCTTGGTATGTCAGCACAAGGTTAGATTGGATATTGACCACTTGTTTTAAAACCAACTATATACTGAGGCCTGTTTTTTTAAAGTCAATCCAAAGTTAAATATTCATGTGCAATGCTTCCAATGCTGACATAAGGTAACACATTGCTCTAATGCTGCAAGCCAGCCTTGCCTCCTTCTCTGGGGCAGCAGCCATCACTCATGCTATGGCACATGGGGGGGGGGATCCTATGATGCACAGGAACAACTATATGAGACAGAAAGTCTTCCATTCCTAAAAATATTAATTTCACATAACAATGCAACATAATGGGTATCAAAACCATACAATACAGGATTTGGAAGTTTCAAAATTGTAATTGGTTTTTTCAGGTGATTAGCCCTAGGAAGTAAGTGTGAAGTGTTCATACCTCACACAGATAGTCCTGTTGATTTGTAAACAGGAGTACAATAAAACCTATATAATAATCCAAACCAAAAATCAAGTTATAAATTCACCAGATTGGTTTTTATTAGAGATGTGCAGAATGTTCCAACTTGAAATAGCCTGTTTTGAGTGTTTCAAGCTCAAAACAGATCACCCTTTAAATAAATGGCCTGTTTCGAGCTCGGAGCAGAACCCCCGTTTTGACTGGAAAGTTTTGACATTCTGAGCACCATTTCGGATGCCTGTTTTTCCCTTGTTGATTGGTTTTCTGGCACTGGCTTCCAATTGGTTTATGATCTCCTTGCTTCTTGGTTGGCTTATCATATAAATCAAGTGTTGTCATGGGCAACTGTGCCCCCACTGGCTAGAGGGGAGGGAAGAGGGAACACAAAAGGAGGGAATTTCAAAATATATTCAAAAGGGTCACAGAGGCAAGGAAAGGACAGATCAGGAAAGGAGGAAGAAATCAGGGAAGGTTTGATTTTGTGGTTTTCTTTTCTCAGAGTATAATATGCTGTGCTATTGCTCCTACAACTATCTGGTTTTGCTCAATCTCAAATTGACAAAGGCAGAACTTGGGTGCCTGTCTTCTTTGAGTTGTGGTTTGTAGTGTTGTGATGAGAAATGAACAGTGGCAGGTGTATGTTTCTTGATGACTGCTGTGATGAGCTCCATGTCTGGCCTTGAGACTAACCTGTGCATCTGCTCTGCAATCTGCATTGCAAGGTGTACGTGGTCAAAGTGTGGCTGAAGTTGTTCCAATTGAGCTTAATGGCTATGCTTGCTGTGGCAGCAAGTAATGCAAGGAGTCATAACTGTGTGTGAGAGCAACTTGTGCAGTAATGATGTTATTGCAGTGAAGGCACTGTGGCTGGCAGTGGATTCTGGGTCAGCGATTCTTTTTTGGCTATTTCTGGACTGTGTTTAAAATGTGTGTACTGTGCTGGGAGGGACAGATTCTCTTTCGCTGTGTGCTTCTGCAGTGTTTTTTAAGGCAGGGCTGCAAAATGCATTGCAAATTGCAATACAAAGCTTGTGTGCACTCTGTGAGTGCAGCTTGTGCCGACCATAGGGAGCAATGGGGAAACTTAACACCCCATTGTTCCCCATGGGTAGGTTAGGGCACCAACGTGGGTTGGGTGGTAGGGCATCCTGGGTGCTACCTACCACCAAACCCATAAAAGAAATGGGCAAGCATTCAATTTTTAACAAATTGTTAACCTTTCCCCACAGCTCCTATGGGGGTTTGGGGAAAGGTTAAAAACTTGTTTAAAGATCACCCATTTGCTCATTTCTTTTGGCAGTTGGGTGGTAGGTAGCACCCAGGATGCCCTACCACCCAACCCACTTTGGTGTCCCTAGGAGCTACCCATAGGGAAACATTGCATGTTTCGAGCTTCCCCATTGTTTCATATGGCCAAAACACTTGAAATGTTTTGAGTTTGTCCCGTCAGTGGAACATTTTGGCCATCCATGCTTCATTTCAAGCTCAAAGAAAGTGAAATCCATTTCCTCTTCAAGAGAGGCACAAGGGCTCTCTCCAAGAGAGGCATAAGGGCTCTTGCCTCCCAGTCTCCATTTCATGTACATCCCTCGTTTTTATTTGGCTTGCACTGCCAAAGCTGAAGTTTGTATCATATCTGACTGCAAGTGAAAGGAAAACTAAAACTGTAATTACTTTTGGTTTCACTGACAAAAACAATGTTTGATTTGCTTTACTGAGGAAGCTGGAAGTGTTTGGGCACTATTGAGGAGGATCCAAATGTCCTCTTAAGGTTAACGGGACCAGTGTTCCCTCTAACAGGGATTCCCAGACCTTGTTGACTACAACTCCCAGAATCCCCAAGCAAAGCCATTGCAGCTGGGGATTCTGGGAATTGTAGTCAACAACATCTGGGAATCCCTGTTAGAGGGAACACTGAATGGCACTTAAGCTAGTCATGACTAACTTGTCTCATTTACTTCAATGGTGCTCAGTCTTGACTAGCATGAATGGATGCTAATATATTAGGCGAACTTGGCAATTTCAAAGTAGTAATTAATGTTTTTAGGTGGTTATTCTTAGGAAGAGTACACATTTGTTTTATTGATTTGAGTATTCCAATAAAAATAACTTGTTTCCACATAAAGCTTTGAACTACAGGAGCCGAAGTGGCAAGTTAGACAACTAGAGTGTAAATGGAGGAAGACTTCTTGTGAATTCGACAGACTGCAACACAGAGTACATTTGAAAAGCTATGCTCTGGCAGCATGGGTGGCTAAGAAGAGGTTCTTTTCTGCCCACACTGCTTCCACAAATTCACATCCAGCTGAGTTGTCTAGGATTGTGAGGGAACTAGTTCATGCCCCTCCCCCTTGAATTTGAAACCATCTGTCACTTGCTGTGATGTCTTTAATGACTTTTTTGCGGATAAAATCTCTCATTCTTGCCCAACCAGACTCCACAGTTACTGCAAAGTATATTGTAGATGTGTCCGGCAACTCCTCTTGTGGGACTGAACTGGATCACTTTCAGTCTGTTACTCCTGAGGATGTGGACAAACTGCTTCAGACTGTGCATCCCATGACTTGTTCACTTGACCCTTGCCCAACTTAGCTTATTTCCTATGGAAGTCACATTATCAGAGACAGTCTAGTACACAGTTTCTCAACCACTGGTCCCTGGACCGCTGCCGGTCCCCAAAGGGTTGAGTGCCGGTCCCTGACTGGGAGTCAACCCCCCCCCCAACTGCAGTCAAGGCACTCACTTCCTCAATTTTGCACATGGCACGGAAGAGGAAGAGGAGTAGTATCGCGGAGGCGCGGGACCCTGCTTCCGCCTTGCCTCCACGTGTTGCTGAGATCTTCCTACAGCTATCTTATTCCCTATCTTTATAGCTTCAAACTGTATGCAGCGCGGGGGCATCAAGGAAAAGGTATGGCATTGGGTGCCACTTGAAGGGCTGCTGGTTCTTGCATGCTCATTGTTTGCAGCCAAAGGTTGATTGATTGAAACCCAGCTGCCTGTTGCGGCCGAGGCGCCTTGAGAGGGAACGCTGTTTCCCTCTTGCTTCGGTGGGGCGTTGTGGTCTCTCAGTCCCCTGTAACCCCCTAGTCTGCACTGCTGGTGGAAGACGGCGGTCCCCTTTGTGACCTCGCCAGGGGGTGGAACCTCTGGCTGGGATCATGCCGCAGTGAAGGCTAAGTGGCAGAGGGAGAGAGGAGGGCCACCTTGGCTCGGGCTTTGTAGAAAGGGAGTGCAGGTGGACCTTCCACCGGGGAGTGGGAGCAAGCACACGTACCAACGAGGGCTAAGTAGAGGAGGGAGGCGGCGTGGTACAGGGAAGAGGCAAGATACCATTTTTTGCGTTCATGCAAAAGGGTCATTGGATGAATGGCACTGGAATGAAGTGATCCTGGGGATTTGATGCCCAGCACGGTTCGTGTCTGATCCAAACTGATTTAAAACCAGCTGCCTGTTGCGGCCAAGGCACCTTGAGAGGAAACGCTGTTTCCCTCTTGCATTGGTGGGGTGTTGTGGTCCCTCGGCCCCCTATAACCCCCTGGTTTGCACCACCGGTGGAAGACAGCGGTCCCCTTTTTGACCTTGCCGGGTGCGGGGGACAACCTCTGGCCGGGATCATGCCGCAGTGAGGGCTAAGCAGAGGAGGGAGGGAGGGAGGAGGACTGCCTTGGCTCGCCTAGCAGGTATGCGTGGGCAGCATGTGAGACCACATGAGCTGCATGGCCCCTAAGGCAGGCTGGTGTGATTGGCGCATGCAAGGGAGTTGGGAGGGGGTCACAGAAGCGCGCATTGTGAGAGAGGATGGGGGAACACCTGCTACACTCTGGTGAGCAAGCACAGTGGCGGCAGCTCTTGGACCCAGGCAACCTTCCGAGCGTGGTCCGGTGCACCATTGCCTCACCCACTCTGAACAGTGCCTTGTCTCCCCAGCGAGGAAGATGAGGCATCCACCACTACAACGCCCCATGCCCTCCACCATCTCAGAATCACCCCCTTCCCTTTAATGCCAGGTCCCCTCCTCTCTTCTTCACATTTTCTTTCATCGTTAAAAAAAAAACCCATTCCCAGCACCTGCCATGTAACTGTTTTTAAGGAGCTTTGGAGGAGCTGCGCGGGTTTCATTAGGTCCACCTCACAAAGTGCACATCTAAGAGCAGGATCCAGATCAAGCCAGGTGATCATGACCAAGCAGCATTGACACAAATGAGAGATGACTAAATAATTTCAGTAGGTGGTCCTGACTAACATCGTCTGGATCCGGCCCTGCGACTACACAACTCCCGCTAAAACTCCACCTCCATCATGAGAGGGTTAAACTGTAAATTTCCAGCTCTACTGAACTTGCCCAGCTCTCCTCTCCTCACCTCCTTTTTGCTTTGCTTGACATCCAGCCTGATGAAGCGTTTTGGGGAATTCAAAAGCTTGCTTGTGTGTTGTTTTCATTGGCCCCATGTAGCTTTTAAATTTTTCTAATGGCCCAACATCCCCTCTCCATTGAGTAATCACAAGCACCCCCACCCCGCACATACTGAAGACAAATTTTTTCACCCAGGCTTTTAGATTCAGGGGTTCTGAACCTTGGGCACCCAGATGTTGGTGGACTTCAACTCCCATAACCCCCAGCCATAATGGCCAAATGCCATTGTGGTTGGGGGTTATGGGAGTTTAATTGAGGGACCCAAGGTTGAGAACCCCTAATATTCCATGTTTGCAAAAGATTCCAAATTTAATTATTTTAATGCTTATATTATTTTAATTGTAAACTGCCCAGAGATGCAAGTTTTGGGCAGTATAGAAGTCTGTTAGATAGATAGATAGATAAACTTGAAACCCCTTTACTAACTGCTGGTCCAAGAAACTGCACATGAAGAATGTAGCAGTCCTTGAAACTCTGCATGAAGAATTTAGCGGTCCTTGACTCCAAAAAGGTTGAGAAACACTGATTCTCTGAGGGAGGGCAGGATGCCTACTTGCCTTAAGAAGGCTATTATCAGACTTTATCTGAAGAAACCTGCACTGGACCCCTCAGAGTAGGCTAATTACAGACCTGTTTCTAATTTTCCTTGCTTGGTTAGGCAAGGTGATTGAGCAAGTAGTCGCCTCTCAGCTCCAGGCAGTTTTGGAAGACACAGATTATCTAGACCCATTCCAAACCGGCTTTTGGGGGTGAGTGACTGGGGTGGAGACTGCCTGGAGGATGATCTCCAATTGGCTATCAGGGAGTGTGACTCTGCTGATTCTTTTGGATCTCTCAGTGGCTTTTGATACCATCGACCACAGTATCTTCCTAGGTCGCTTGAAGGAGGTGGGATTGGGTGGCACTGTTCTACAGTGGTTACGTTCCTACCTCTCTGGCAGATTCCAGATAGTATCACTTGGAGACTGTTGTTCTGCAAAGTGTGAGCTAAAGAGAGGAGTCCCACAAGGCTCCATACTGTCTTCAATGCTTTTTAACATCTACATCAGAGGTCCCCAACCTATGTTCCTCCAGATGTTGCTGAACTACAACTCCCATCATGCCCAGCCACAGTTTATTGTAGCTGGGGATGATGGGAGTTGTAGTTCAGTAGCATCGGGAGGACCACTGGTTGGGGACTTCTGATCTACATGGAACCTCTAGGAGAGATCATCAGAAGGTATGGTCTAAGGTGTTATCAATATGCTGATGACACCCAGGTCGATTTCTCCATACAAGCTTCATCAGGAACTGGCATGATCCCCCTAAATGCCTGCCTGGATGAAGGATAACAAGCCGACGTTGAATCCAAACAAGATGGAGGTACTGACTGTAGGTGGTCAGGATGGTTTCAATCTGCCTATTCTGGATAGAGTTATACTCCCCCTGAAAGATCAAGTATGGGAGTGATCCTGGATCCTAAACTCTCCCTCAAACTGAGAGACCAGGCAGTGGCCAGCTTTTTATCAGCTTTGGCTGATATGCCAGATACGTCCATTTCTGGAGGTAAATGAATTTAAAACAGTGGTACATATGCTGGTAGCCTCTAGGCTTGACTACTGTAATGTACTCTACATGGGGCTGCATTTGTACATAGTTCAGAAACTACAATTGGTACAGAATGAAGCAGCCAGACTGGTCTCTGGGACAAGTAGAAGGAACCACATAACACTGATTTTGAAAGAATTCCACTGGCTGCCAATATGTTTCTGAACAAAATAGAAAGTGCTGGTTATTAGCTATAAAGCCCTTAACAGCTTGGGTCCAGGGTACTTAAGGAAGCGCCTTCTCTGCCATGAACACTGTCACCTATTAAGATCATCTGGAGTGGTCTGGTTATGGTTTCTGCCGGTTAGTTTGGTGGCGACTTGGGACCAGGCTTTCTCTGTGGCTGCTCCAAGGTCCTGACATATGCTTCCTGCTGGAATAAGAGCATCTCCTTCTCTGTTTGCTTTTAGGAAAAACCTCAATACATACCTGTTTTCCTAGGCTTTTAACTGAAACTTAATTTTAATATGTTTTTACTTATTGAGACTGTTATTATCTGTTATGAATTTTTAACTCTCTTATATTGTTTATATTATGTTTTAACTTTTACACCCCTGGATATATCTATATCAGGCAATTTATTAAATAAATAAATTTGTTTCAGTATAACAGTTAAACCACATTAAGTGTCTTTATTGATCCCCCCCCATTAAATGTTCAACTACTTGGAAAAAATTAGATACAGCATGGGAAATTAATATGGTGTTATATGCCAAATCAGATCAAAATCTATGTTATCAGGAAAATTTGCATAGTAAAATTTTCTGAGAAAAAAAGCATGAAAAATTTGCATAGAAATTTTCCTATTCACTTTTCCCCCCTGGAAAACTCACATCTCTACCATTTAATAAAGTGTTATAATGTAAAAGTAATAAAACAAAGGTAAATGTCAAGCTGTAGTTGTTGAAATAAGTATTGTTCTATCTCAAAAAGGGCATGATAAAGCTAGAAAAGGTATAGAAGAGGGCAATCAGCCTGATAAGGGTATCACTGGAGTATCTCTAAAAAAAAGGCAAAAGTGTTTGGACTTTTTAAATTACAAAAGGTGGCTAATGAGAGTGGTGGGACACGTCATAAGAGGTTTATAAAGTTATGAGTGATGTGAACAGAGATCGCTTTCTTCTCATATAATAAATACTAAACTTGGGAGTCACTCAATGAATTTGATTGGCAAGAGGCTCAAGGAAAGTTAATCCACACAATAAGCTTATGAAATTCACCACTGCAGATTTACACAACTGATATGCTGCAGAATATTGGTCAGCGTGCCACAGGGCAGTCCCGCCTGGTGCCAACGCCTATAGACCAAAGGTATCCAGTCTTGAGCAAGTTATACTCTCAGCTTCCCTCCAATTCCTCAGTTATGACATGGAAATAACAGTGACTTATGCTACAGAGTTGTTATGAATACCAAAGATCGTAAAGAATACCAAAGATTAAAATATGAAATATTATAACAAAAATTAAAATGTGCTACAGAGATAAGTAGCTGTAATTTTCTGTTTATAGGATTACAGCCCTTATTTTTCTATCAGCACAAAGGAAAACAGGAAAAACGGATGGCTAAGAATAGGCAAAAAGGGGTTTTGCTTCTCATCAGCAGCAACGATGCAGTTTCTTTTGAAAACAAGCCCTTTCACATATGCAGACTTGATGTATATAGGTATGAATGCAATACTACAGTTTTGTTTTCCAAATCTGGAAATCACTTGTTCACAGGAAATGTCCCAAATATAAAATCTTCACACATAAACAAATGTGTGTGTCCCAAATATAAAATCTTCACACATTTTCAAGGGGTTGGGGAGAAGAGGCAGATTTTCGGCTGGAGAAAGGGTTAGATCCCTCTCCCAACACACTGCAAGCCAATCTGGAACACCCTGTCAGGATGGATAAAAATTGATTTTAAAAAATCAGATTGTATTTATATCATTTGGTGTGTGTGTGTGTGTAAATAAAATACTAAATTTCAAATTCTCATTTAAGAAATAAAATTGTTAAAATTAAATCTCATCACAAACATGCTACACTAACACTTACATTCTCCTAAAAATAAGCCAGTGTGGTGTAGTGGTTAGAGTGTTGGACTAAGACCAGGGAGACCCAAGTTCAAATCCCCATTCAGCCATGAAACTCACTGAGTGACTCTGGGCCAGTCATGTATCTCTCAGCCTAACCTACCGCACAGGGTTGTTGTGAGGATAACTATAACTATGTACATTGCCCTGGGCTCCCTGGAGTAAGAGCGAGATACAATTTTTTTTTAAAAAATTGACTATCACACACTGAGCTACCCATAAATCAAATGTGAGCATGTATTTCAGTTTTATCTCCTGAAAATGGTTCTAGTCTGCCCAGCAATAACCACCTCTTGCTTCTAGAAAATTCTGGGCTTTTACTCCGTTTCCAAGCAGACTAAATTCACATGTGCAAACACACAGATTGAATAGTAGGATTGCATATTGTGGTGTGACTGGACCAAAGCAGAGGATTTTGTTAAGAAAGAATTTCCTATATGAGGAAGCAGGCAGAACAGAAAGAAACAGTGGAAAGAAAAAGGGAAGGCAGAATAATTCAATAGTTTTCTATGTACCCCACCCCCTTTGCCATCTATCTGGGAATACTCTGAAGAAATTCGTTCCCTGGATTAAAAAAAGGTAGACCTGCGAGATGCAAGCAGTGCAAAAAGAAGATGCTGGGCCTAGCTGCAAGAATAAAGACTAGACAACTAAGATTAAGCAGACCGTTGCAATTGCAAATGTGAAACATTTATGCCTTAAGATTACTTAATAGAATAAGCACTATTTTTTGTGTGTACATGATTTACTTTTTACCATTCATTAATGCACTGCAGTCTGACACAGATAAGTAAAGGCATCCAATACATAAACAAGTATTATGTACTATTTCCTAAATTAGTAAAAGTAAAATTATTTTTGTTTAAAAAAATCACACCAAATATCTTCCCAGACGTTGTAAATGCTCCATTTCGTAATCAACATGTTTTAGTGATCAGATATGCACCGTTATTTAAGAAATATGGTAAATAGTATCAATGGGAAACTATTTAAATCAGGTTTCTATCTTGGTGATTTAAAACATTTAAATCAATCCACCCTCCCTTTCCCAAATGGCCATTTCTAAAGAACAAACTTCACATTCCAACTTTTGATCTGTCCTAATTCCCCTCAGTCACGTTGAGTGGGGTGGGATGTCTAAGAATTGGCAAGTTCTAGCAGTTAGGGCTGGGCAAACTTGGCCCTCCAGATGTTGAACTATAATATGGCTGGAGATGATGGGAATTGTAGTTCAACAACACCTGGAGGGCCAAGTTTGTCTGGCCCTGGCCTAGCTAAAAGGTTTTCCCTATTACTATTGATATCATACGTGTAGGAATACTGCAGGCTTCCCCATGTCTGTGCACAGTATTATTAGAAATATATACCACTTCTTTTAAAAAAAGGAAAGTGCAAAAGAAAATAGCATAGAAAAGAAAAGAACATAGCAAAAGAAAATAGAAGATGGTCCCTTATCCACAGTCTAAACACACATCAGCCACTGCAGATAAGCTATATTGGGTTGAATAGGGACAGTTGCTCTCACCTCTGCTAAATATAAATAAGAAAGAAGTGCCTCTCGCAAATTGGTAGGGGATTAGGAGAAGAGATGTATTTTTGATGTGGCCTGATAGTCTAAAATTAATAAGGACCTTGTTCAGTACTGCACATCTGACAATGAAAAGTATTTTTTGGTACATCACATGCAAGACTTTATCATCTCCTCATGTCATACAGATTCTGGACTACCACAATAATTTAGGTATTTGAATTTAGCATTTAGCATTTTGGCCACTTGGCCAAAAAGCTGACCAGACCTCACCTCAGTAAGATACACTTAGGCTTCCCTCCACCTAATCTTTGTTAACAAATTTTCTGTTTGAATTGAAAGAACACCTCAGAATTCCAGAAATAATGGGCTAGCTTTTTACATAACACTGTCTTGTTTCAACCCAATTTACATTTAATTGCAGCTCCTTGCTGACCTATTAGCAAATCTGCTAGTTTCCTCTCAGATTTCTCTCCTCCATACTTATTCAAACTCCCTCAATGAGATTTATGCATCTAGAAACTAAAGAAAGGAGATTTTAAAATGTATACTTCTTATTAAACACACAACAAAAGAATGCAAATGGGGGACACATTGTTGCATTTGACTGCTCATTCTTTCTGATCTTAGAAAATAATGCACCTTAACACCTCAAAAACCTAGCAAAATTAAGAAATATTTCCTGTACCCATTTGGTAACAGGCTCTTGATCCTGAACAGATTGTGAATCTCTCTTATTTTGAAAAATTGTGCTAAGGGTCAGGTGCATACTCAAGATAACCTATCACATATTTACCAGTCTTTTTATACCCACAATCAAAATATTTAAGAAATAGTAAAAATACAGGTTTCACCAACTTTTCCAGTGCATGTTTACTATTATTCTAATCCATTAACCTAATCTGTTAGTGAATGCATGAAAGCAAAAAGTATTTATTTTAGATAAATCAATCAAAAATAAACAGGTATCTCGGACATTGGGTGTCAACTTTCAACACAAGAGTTCACGAGGTGGAGGGGTGGGAGAAAGGGTAACTTATGGTTTCAGTTAAGTTCCAACTAATTGTGTTCTCCAATATATTGTTTGATTCCCAACAACCTCCAATTCCAGAAATTACAAATCTATTTCAGCTGCAACAAGTGCTTCCTTTTGGAAGTTGTCCCAGCGCTGACAATGAAAAGCCTTTTAACAGGTCAAAAAAAGGTTCCCCCAGCCAGCACCAAACAAAATCCTTGACACTCCCCTTGTCTCTAATGCAGCCCCATACAGTCCGACGTAAAAGAGACATCTTCTTATAAGACATAAAAGCTTCACACACGTCCTTCTTATCCAACCATCTAAAAAACCCAAAACTTGTCGTTATCCATGCCAGAAGGACTTTCACTTAAGGAGGTCGACCATGCACGGGGGAGCCATCTCCTTAGGAGATGTTACCCTTAAAACGATCTGTGAGGGATGAACTGAATAGGAACAGCCACCCACCCCATCTCACTTGGGGGCGGCGGGGGACTGTCCTGGCTACTTCGGCACCCCTCTTTCTAGGGCGGCCGCGGGGGTGTGTGTGTGTGTCCCTCCTTCCCACCCCAGCCCCGGCTACCAGAATTAGCGGCGCCTCTGCTCTTGGCTCTCTCGCGACGGCGAGAAGGGGCGCTTCCTTCCCCGAAGCAGCGTGGGAGAAGTT
The DNA here is from genome assembly GCF_027244095.1 of Hemicordylus capensis. Taxonomy (NCBI): domain Eukaryota; kingdom Metazoa; phylum Chordata; class Lepidosauria; order Squamata; family Cordylidae; genus Hemicordylus; species Hemicordylus capensis. The sequence goes on from NC_069661.1 coordinate 205,604,267, forward strand.
CCCTCCGCAGCTCCTATGGAGGAGCGCCAGAGCCGGACTCTGCAGCTACCCAAAGGATGGAGAGAGCGGCGGAGCGCAGCTGGAAGTAACGGAATGGTCTTTACCCCAGCAGCTGCTGGATGGCTACTAGGTACCCGCCGCCTCCCAGAGACTAGACATGCCAGCGTCCGCCTGCTCTCACCCGCCCAGCACAGCCTTGCCTCGGGGAGAAGCTCCTTTGGCCACTCCGTACCTCACGTTGCCGTCGCCCTCGACGCCACCGCTCACTAGCCGCCGCCATCTTGGCCTCGCGCGCTTCTCCACCGCCTCACTCAGCTTCACAGGCAACCGCCGTAGAGACAAGGAAAAAAACAGAGTGACAAATCCATTGACCCCGCATAGGACTTCCTCGTTCCCTTGAGTGAGAGAGTGGGTGTGTTTTCTGGCTCACAGTATGTAAAGTGGCTCAAGGGAATAAACTAAGGAATCTAAGAAGGAAGAACTTCCTAGTTTCTAATAAAGAAAAATCTTAAGTTTTTCTCTGCTCTGACTCGTCTTAACTCATATGACAGATATGATTGTAAAATGTTTTTAGCTTTAAAAAAACCCCAAAAACTACCTTGCCAACAAAAATGCAATTTCGTCCATGTTATTAGTCCCATATTGCAGGCTGGTGGGGAGAACTGTGGCTGAGAGCGGAGGCTGAGGGTGATTCACGACAGTCCTGCAGTGTAGTCCACTGCTAATATTGAAGGTTAGAGGTGGAGATGAGGCCGGTTTGATTTCCAGGAAGGTATCACAAAGCCTCTCTCAACTTGCAGAAAAGTTCAATATACTTAATTGCCCGCTCAGACGCCCTCCCAGAGCGGGTGCACATACGTGCACACATTTCACACGACACGAAATGTATATGAGGCCTAAACAGGAACTCCTGCATTTGCTGTTATCTTTTGGTGGGGACAACGGACACGCTGCTGCCTAATCACAGCTATCCTAGAATCGTGGATTTCTCAATTTTTAATCCTATGTGCAGTTCTCACTTCTGCCCGAGGAGACCAAACCATGGTCGTCCAAGTTATCCCGGAAACTCGACACCGTGCATGAGTCTATGCATTATAAATCTATGCCAGGCGTCCCCTTGGCAGGCAGCCGTGCTTAACTTACTAATACTTGCCCCCTTTCAGGCTGGTTCCAACACATGCCTGCCGAGAGAGAAGCGCTTTCATGCGGGCTGTAAGGACGATATTTGCCTCGTGTCACTTATAGCTACGGGGCCAGCTCGAGTTCTGCTCACCTGCCCCGACAACAGCCCCTTTACCTTGCTTCTCTCTTTCTCGCTTCTTCTTGCAGGCGCGCCAGGCTTCCCCTTAGCAAGTTTGAAAAACTTGACCATGTGCGCGCGCTCTTGTCTGCATCTCCCCACTTTTTGAAGTTATTATTGTCTCAAGGTGGTGAGGTCTGGAGGCAAAAATCCCGCCTTTCTCTGGCTGCCGCTTGACACCGAAATACGAGAGTCCGTTTCACTTCTCCCACTGCGTTTCGAAGGAGGTTCTCGCAGCACTAAGGAGGACGGCGGGGAGCGAGATTGCGGTGATAAACGTGCCGAGTGTGAAGGGTAGACACGTGTCTTTAAACACAAAGCAGACGTGCTCCAAGGAGCCGCAGGCAACGGAAACGCCTGCTTCAAACTCACATTACGTCTCAAAATGTTTGCGGACTTACAGCTTCCTTTACACGCTACTTTTTAACTGCTGTTCTTCAGAAAAAGTGATGAGTCCTTTCAAGTCAACAGAGCTCAGCTTACGTCTGAATCAAAGTGGCTAATATGACAACTGATATTTATGCAGCACATTGCAAGGAGTTGATAGTGCTGAAATTTGCAAATGATCTGGCTCAGTATATGAATTGGACTGGCTCTGGCTGATCAAATACCACTGAATTTCTTTTGTCTCAGAACGTAAAATGAAGTTTCAATTCCATGCATACACACAGAACTTGCTTACTGCATTTTACCCCGGCTCCCAATGAAATAATCAATTGCTGTGAAACCAAAAAAACCACACCCCTTTCTAAATGAGCCTTCAATTTACAAAATACTGCTGCCTTCAAGATCCTGTTTCATTAACGTGACTTTGGCAATAGCACTGTTTCAGAGGATCAGATACAGGAGGATTGTTGTGTACATGTACAGCAAAGAACTGGATTCCTAGACAACTCCTCCCTTTCAGCCTTTCAGCCTTTTCAGCCTCCCTTTCAGCCTTCTTATTGAAGAAGTTTCTTTTCCACCAGGCATTTGCCCTTTAAATCTCCCTGCCTCACCCTCTCAAATTTTAAATCTCGGATGCTGTTCTTCTCTGTACACCGCCCTGAGTCTGTGGATTGGGTGGTATATTAAATCTCTCACTAAATACATAAACAAACAAACAAACTTACTAGATGGCCTTGAGAAAACCACTCTCTTGTTACTCCGTCATCTGTGCTATATGGGGACAATATTTGCTGTACATGGTTGCTCTAAGGATCACAAGTTAATGTATGTAAAGCTCTTTGAACCCTTTTAACATGCTGTAGGTAAAGTAAAGGTAAAATATGCTCAGGCGTGGAGCCTGACTGCCAGAGGCCCGTGTGCAGCCGTGGTGGTGGCTCCGCTCACCCCACCCCCTGCTTCTGATGTCAGACGCGGGGGGCATGGTCTGGCTCCCGAATGGAGCCCAGCAGCTCCGATCGGGATTTGGGAGGCAGGCCGGTGCTGCATTCGCAGCGTTGGCCATTTAATTCCCAAAGGGGCCAAACGGCCCCTTCGGGAGATAGTCAGGCTGGCACTGCGTACACGACGCTGGCAGGAGAGCCGCTCCTGGCTATGCCACGAATGCAGCGCCAGCCATTTAACTCCTGAAGGGGCCATGCGGCCTCTTTGGGAGTTAGACTTGTGCTGATGCTGCATTCGCAGCACAGCCAGGAGCGGGCTCTTCTCTGCCCAGGGAAGAGCCTCTCATGGCCAACACAGTGGCCATTTAACTCCCGAAGGGGGGCCACATTGCCCTCACTCGAGCACTAAACCAGCACCCCCGCATCTGACGTTAGACACGGGGGGCGTGTCAGGGTCGCAAGGCGTGGCCCCTGATTGGGCATGGCCCAGGTTCTTTGAACCCATTCACCCATTCACCCTTCACCCCTGAATGTGCTGTCGAGTTGATTTCGACCCCTGGCGGCCACAGAGCCCTGTGGTTTTCTTTGGTAGAATACAGGAGGGGTTTACCATTGCCTCCTCCTGTGCAGTATGAGATGATGCCTTTCAGCATCTTCCTATATTGCTGCTGCCCAATATAGTACCAGCGGGGATTTGAACCAGCAACCTTCTTCTTGTTAGCCAAGCATTTCTCCACTGTGCTATACATATTATTAATATTTTATTGAATTGTCTAGATCTAATATTGCTTTGCAGATTAAACGCAAGATTAATGCCAACTGCAACCCTATTTGGAGAAGTTGGACCTGACCTCAGTCGTTCATGCTTTGGTAACATCCAGATTGGACTACTGCAATGTGCTCTATGTGAGGCTGCCCTAGAAGATAGTTTGGAAGTTTAAGCTGGTCCAGAATATTGCTGAAATGAGTGTCATACTCATCCTCCAGCAGTTTCATTGGTTACTGGTCTGCTTCCAGGCTAGATGGTGCTGGTCTTGCTTTAAAGCTCTACATGGCTTGGGGATGGGGTATCTGTCGGACCACATTTGCCCTTATGAACCTGCCAGGGCCCTGAACTCATCATCTCAGGCCCTGCTCATGGCCCTGCCACTAACAGAGATCTGGTTGTCGGGGACTAAACAGAGCCTTTTTTGTTGCACCCCTTCAGTTTTGGAGCACCCTCCCTGAAGAGCTTTGCCATACTCCCTCCCTCAGTGTTTAAAAAAACAAAACAATTTAAAACACATCTTTTAAAAGAGGCTTTTTAATGTTTTATCTGCTGCTTGTATCTGGTGGGTTCTTTAGTTTTTATATTTCTCAGTTTTTAGCTTTTAAAATAACTTTTAATTTGAAACTTTTTTAAAAAAAATGTAATTTTAATTGTGGTTTTAGCCTGGGCTTTTAAGTTGTTGAACTTGTTTAATTTTATTAGTCCCTTATTTTACATTGCATCTGTTTTATGAATGTGATGAACCGCCCCGAGCATTAGTGTACTGGGGGGCGGGGTATAAATATTTTAAATAGTAGTATTAGTAGTAGTAGTAGTAATTGCCATTTGTCTGCAATTAAATATTATTATTATTACTTATTTATTACAAATATTTATATACTGCTTTTCAACAAAAAAGTTCTCAAAGTAGTTTACATAAAAACAAAGAAAATGGTTGCCTGTTCCAAAAGGGCTCACTATCTCCATTATTTGTTTCTCTGTTTATTATATATTTGTGCATTGCCCCAAACTTCCATCTCTGGGTGTCTTAAAAGGTAAAGTTGTGCCGTCAAGTCGGTGTCAACTCCCGGCGACCACAGAGCCATGTGGTTTTCTTTGATAGTCTTAAATCAACATAAAACAAATTAAAACAGGAATTAAAAACTTTAAGCAATTTAACACCACAAATCTAGTTAAAAGCTTGGGTGAATAAATATGTCTTTAGAGACTTTGAAAAAGTTGTCAGAGATAGAGAGGCTTTTATTTCAGCAGGGAGCATGTTTCAGAGTCTCAGGATGGCAACAGAGAAGGCCCATCCTTGTGTTAGACACATTACATAAAACATTTATCAGATGTGCAGTATTAGTCTGGATATCAGCTACAGTAGTTATTTTCTGGAAGGCTTTGTTTAGTGGCCCTGTACTTTTGAAGTTGAAAATTTTCACTTATAGTTGCAAAAATGTGATAAGTCAGTATTATGTAAAATTGGAGCTCTGTTTCTTTAAATGTAAATACATTCAATTTAAAGCTTAGCATCCATTGTTTGGCTTCCTGGATCTCCAATTAGGAATAATTGAGAAGGCTATTATGCCCTAAATTGGTGCTTTTACCAAATGTTTTCTTTAATGCCTCTATGGCTCTGCCTGCCAATGGAAAAATAAGCAATATAGATATATACGCAGTTATATAGGTAACCCTGCCACACTCTTCCCATTAGTTTTGAAGTTCCTTTTCTTTATTTTCCTCTTTACTGTTCTTGTTTCAAAAGTACTCATACACAGAAAGGAAGTATTTTATGTTTGGTTCTCTAAAACAAGGTGAGTAGGGGTGAAATTATTCATGGGGCTTAATAGCTAGAGTTGGTGGCAGTTGAGAGACTCTTATTATCTGTGGCAAGTTGAGGAGAGGCTTGGAAGAATTTCCCTACAAGCACAGGCTATGAAAGATCTTCAATAAAGCAACCAGAACTTGAGGGGAAACAGGTTTTTTACAATCAGCAGGAGAGGGAGTTGCCAGAACCTAAGGGGTATACTCGTGGGTCAAATGGGCCGTAAGCCAGAATTTGGCTTTTTAAAAGCCAAATCTGGCCACACCTAGGAGGGAACCACTAGCATTTATTTCTACTACTGAAAAAAAAAAGTCCACATACAGCAGAAAAGCAGTATGATCTCCCCCTCCCTCTTCTGTAAAATGATGGTGGTGGAGGGGAATGCCTGATATATAGCTCCTACAAATACAAGTGTGATCCTTGCCAGAAACAACCGTTCTGTAGTACTACAAGATACTGGGGCTATTCTCACGATCTGCAAAAATCGGGCTAGGAGAGCCTAGCCCAATTTTTGCAGATCGTAAGAACCACTGGGCTCAGCTGTGAGCCCGGTGGTTCTAGAGCAGGTAACCTGCTCAAGAACCCCTGCCCTAAAACCAGATTTGCGGAGTGAGTGCTCACACCATGCCTACTCACGAGGAGACCCCTGGAGGGGAGGCGAAAAGCTGCCTCCTGGCTCTGGGGGTTTCACCAACATGCCCTGTGCACTTGCGCAGGGCATGCTGGAGCTTGTGGGGGCTAATCGGACCCCGCTCCCCCCAGCCCCCATCGGCTCCATCACAGAGCCAGCAGTCGTGTGGGCGGGGGTTCCTGGCTCCTTTCCTGCTCACCCTGCAAAACTGGGTCTCACAGATCGTGAGACCTGGTTCACTGACTGATTGAGTGCCATCAGGTCAGTGTGGGCTCTTAGTGACAAGATACTACAAGGTTTTTAAAAAATTGTTTGACAAGTAAATTGTGTTGTAGAAGTTAAAGTGTGTACTTTATTATACTTGGTGTTACAGATTCCTCATTTGGAATCCAAAGAACAGACTGATCCTAGGCATCCTTAGTTGTACTAAGCACCACAGAGTTCAATAGGGTTTACTCCCAAATAACCGTGCATAAGATTGAAGCCTTACATGTACTTGAAGCACAATCCAGAATTTGCAGAGTGGTGCCCTTTTTGTATATTCCAAAAACTTTTAAATTATCCTTGTTCTGAGTAATGTCTAGAAATTATCCAGTGTTCCCTGGATAATGTGCCTGAAATTATCCAATGTTCTGAGAATATCTGGACCCCTGAGTACATCCTCTACTTTAAATAGAAACAAATTAGAAAATCTGAACGATTAAGGATGTAATTATCTTCATATTGAATTCTTTAGCAATAATACTACTAAATAGAAGCTGGTACTCAAATAGCACATCCGTAATTGTGCTGCTCACAACAAGTAAGTTAACTTTATTCAATGGAACTTACTTCCAGGTAAATGTGTTTAGGATTGCAGACTAAGAGTTTAAGCATTCTATAGCTTTGAAAACATGATTGAAGTGTTCAGATTGCTTGCTGAATGTCACTAAGCACAGCAATTGAATAGCTGCTGTATTTTACAGAGATCTTCCTGCCTCTTCCACCTAAGAATAAAGGAGAATATAACAACTCCATTCTAATGCTGATTTGAATGGAGCCTAATTAGTGCCCCTCCTCAGCAATTTTACTACCTCTTTTACTTTTGTTTCCTTTCCCAACAGTCCTGCTGAGAGTTAACTTTTATCTTTGCATTTAATTCATATTCTTAACAAGGACAGAATGATTAAATTTTGCCTTGTAAGAGATCTTACTCATGAAGAAAGCAGTCTAGAGGTTTTATGGTTATAAACCGCGATTTGCTTAAACTTGGGTTCCTGTTTTTTCTGTGAGCTTATGAAATCCAACTCCTACTTATGCTTTTCCCCCCAAATAGATTTGCAGCCTGTCATATTAATTAAATTAATTATAACCCTAGGGAGGAAGCCAGAGACAGATTCTAATGCAATAGGAATGCATCCATCATAGTTCTCGATTGTTGTTTGGGTGTATAATTTGATTTGAAGTTCATTTTTAAAACTAAGGAATTATCTAATTGCTTAGATGATTCCTTGATGTCAAATATACAAATTGAATCCTGCTGTAGTCGTCACTCCAGCAGTTAGTGAAGCTCTACAGAGAGGTTACAGCAGGTCTGTATTTATTTTTTAAACTCTATTCAGAATGTGTAAACATATTTTATTTAGCCTATTCCCTTAAAGAAATTAAGCTTATGAGATCACCGAGCTGTGTGTGTGTGTGTGCTTATCCCTATCAACTTCGCAATGCCTGGACTGATTCAAACCAAATTTGGAACAGCTGTAAGGACACATAGGGACACCGCAACAGTGTAGTTTATGATGATGTCATCCACCCAAATTCAAGATGGTGAATGTTTGAACATTTGAGGTGCAAGTGGGCTAACTTGTGAACCACCTAACCAATTTGAACCAAATTTGGAACAGTTGTAAGGACACATATGGACACTTCAACCGCACAGTTTGTGATGATGTCCTCCACCCCAGTTAAATATGATGCACACTGATCGTCTGAGGTGCAAATGGGCTCACATCAACCACCTAACTGAACTGGGCTAAATTTGGTACAGTTGTCGTGACACACAGAAACACAATGGTGTAATTTATGATGATGTCGTCCACCTCAGTGCAAGTTGGTAGATGCATTAACATTTGAGGCGGAAGTGGGCTAACTTGTGAAGATGGTAATTATCAGTTAAGATTATAGTGAAAGAAAAGTATACAGATTAGTTCTTACCAGGACTTCTTGTTTAAAACTGTGACAGTTACTTTAATTTGACTCTGCTATTCTCACGACCTCCGGGAGCCACATGGCTCCCAGCAGTTAGCCGGCTTAAGTTCCCCACCTTAAACATCAGTGGCCTCTGATCCTAAGCCCGCTCTCCCTGTAGAGCCCGGTAAGGCTCTCCACACTGCTTACGAACCATGGCCTGGATTGGCCCAGTTTTTCCCAGATACAGCTGCATCTCCCTCCATATATAGTGGCTGAAGCCCTTTTCAATGCTTTTATAATTACAGACTATATGTATTCCCCAGCCACCTAATGGCACAGTGGGGAAATGGCTTGACTACTAAGCCAGAGGTTGCCGGTTTGAATCCCCGCTGGTATGTTTCCCAGACTATGGGAAACACCAAAATTGGGCAGCAGAGATATAGGAAGATGCTGAAAGGCATCATCTCATACTGCGTGGGAGGAGGCACTGGTAACCCCCTCCTGTATTCTACCAAAGAAAACCACAGGGCTCTGTGGGCGCCAGGAGTCAACACCGACTCGACGGCACACTTTACTTTATATGTATTCTTATGCTTTTAATATAACTGTATGCTTTATACATCACTGTACTTAAGCACTTATATGCATTCAATTGCTTGTATTATACTGGTTGTATCTCTGTATTTTTCACTGAGCTTTAAGCAAAAGTTGCAGACTTTTGGTTCACTAAGCACCATGGGAAAGTGAAGCAATTTTCTGTTTTAAGCACTCTGCATTATGAGTGTGTGAAGAAAGTCTAGAGGCCTTGTTACTACCGGGATGTGGTTTCTACCTTCTGTACATTCCAGAATATACAGGATGACAAATGTTAAATAATGTGAGAAAGAGGCAACACGGATAAAAACAACTGTACAGTTAAGACCATAGGTTGAGGTGTAAACTGACACTTCTGCATCATTGCTGCATATTGCAAGGCTCTGGCAAGCTTTAATTGTAAGGCATATGACTTAGTTCCCCCTCCCCATTGTCCCCTTCCTCAACCCACTCCCTATCTGGATATCAATAGCTAAGGGCTGAAGATGAGCCAAGAAGACTAGAAGACTGACAACCCTGTTGACAGGCCAAAAGTCTCTAACGGATAACATCTAAAGAAATCATCCTGACATGGAACATCTTGTGAGAGATAAGAACCTTAAGTTTGAGACACTTTGGGCCCAAACTTGGCAAAGGTATGAAAACACCTGCTGGAACCCCAGATTTGGACATTTTGGGTGTATCAGAGTGACGTGGTCCAATGGAAGTGGCTGACCTGGTGACCCAAGAGCTGATTGATCCCAAGAGGCAAACAAAGAAAACCCAAAGGTATAACTACTTCTGCCCTAGGGCAAGAAGGCAGAGGAGGAGGCCCTACCCTCTCCAACACACATGTGGTCTTCAGCATATCTGCATCCTTATCTGCTCTGTGCATCCGAGCTACTTTTGAGCCATGGATTGGTAAGGACAGGAACCATCTGGGTTTGGCCCACCCTGATATCCTACACTGTTAATTGGACTTTCCCCTAATCTCTATTTCCCCTTCCCTCTTCCACCATCTTCTCCTTTCAGAATTGTTATATTAGTAGGTCAGCTTACTTGCTTAGCTTCTTCGTCTGTCACGCTTATTTTTCTTTAGTAAAATTAACAAAAGATAAAGCCTGGTGTGATCCTTGTCTCTTGTCTCTGTGATCCTGTGGTAGAAATCATTACTCGTCCCCTTTGCTAAGCAGGGTCCACCTTGGTTGCTTATGAATGGGAGATTACATGTGTGAGCACTGCAACATATTCCCCTTAGGGGATGGAGCTGATCTGGTAAGAACATCTAGGTTCCAAGTTCCCTCCCTGGCATCTCCAAGATAGAGCTGAGAGAGATTCCTGCCTGCAACCTTGCAGAAGCCGCTGCCAGTCTGTGTAGACAATACCGAGCTAGATGGGCCAATAGTCTGATTCGGTATGGCGGCTCTTCTTATGTCCGTAAGTAAAGAACCCTGACCATGGATGATTTGGCAGAGTTAAGGGATAGCTAATCCGTGGGATCAAGGAAAAACTGGGCAGGGCTGGTAAGCCTTCTTGATAGGAAGCAAGCTTGGGGTCCCAGATGAAGTGGATACATTGGCATAGACTTAGGTTATCCCCAATACAGAACCCCACAGATCAGTATCTAAACTGGATAATTAGAACATTTAGCTAACTGGCATCTAAGGAGGACTTTTGCTGTTAACTGAAAGTGCAGCCGTTCAAATTGAGCGTTGCTGCCATCTAGTGACAATTGAGGCAATTATTTTTAATTAGTTCAAGCTGGAGGCTCACTGACCTAGGTAATTCTGGAGCCTGGGCCTAGACCTTTGGAGGCCCAATGCCCCCTGCCCCCCCCCCCCCGTTGCAAGTTAAGCATCATTTTTTAACATGTAGATTACTGACGGCACAAACTACACCACCCAGGACAGACTAAAGAGGATTTGGGGGTCCCCAGGGAGTGTGGAAGCCCTGGACTTTGGGACCAAAGTCCAGGGGTAAGACCGCCTCTGGTTCAAGCATCAGTTGATATGGTAAGAGTTTGAACTTTTTAATTGGAAAACATGTAGACTCTTAGTTTGTTTCCTAAACTCATTGTCTTAGACTCAGGGGAGTGTACAAGAAAGATCAGCATGTGCAACTGGGTGTTCATTTTTCCTCCAAACAAAATATGCCTCTTCCTGTACATCATTTCCATTCTCTGCAGTATCATAGTCTCTAACATTTCAAAGCTGAAAATAAGGACATGATTGTGTACACCCCAATTCTTGCTCAAGAATCACTGCATGAGCACCACCACCTCCTTCTGATTAAAAGATATTGTTGTTATTATTAGCTGCTTCTTCACGTTTCCCAGGGTTTTGAAGCAGCTTATACCTTAAAACGTTATTATTATTATTACTATTATTATTATTATTATTATTATTATTATTATTATTATTTTACACAGTCAGACAGGTGTTATTGACTGGTTTGTTTTATCCAGACATCGAGTCCTTCCCAAGGACCTGGGATTCCAGAATTTTATTGTCAATGTTGTTGCTGTTATAGATATTGTCGCAGAATACAGGCTGTTCCCAGTAAAGCTGCTTTTTGTAATTGGCTGATGGTGATTTCTATCATCATCATCATCATCATCATCATCATCATCATCATCTAATTCAATTTCTATACCGCCCTTCCAAAAATGGCTCAGGGCGGTTCACACAGAGATATAATAAATAAATAAGATGGATCTCTGTCCCCAAAGGGCTCACAATCTAAAAAGAAACATAAGATAGACACCAGCAACAGTCACTGGAGGTACTGTGCTGGGGTGGATAGGGCCAGTTACTCTCCCCCTGATAAATAAAGAGAATCACCACATTAAAAGGTGCATCTTTGCCAAGTTAGCAGGGGTATAATATAATATAAACAAACCATAGTACAGAATTTACATAATTAACAAACACATTGCAGCAGAGAGAGAGAGAGAGAGTAATAACTTTTAACTTTTTGTGTAAATGTATATAAATATTCATGATAAAAGTAACAATATCTTCAGTTTAAGGCATTTACAAAATCACTTATGCACCAAAAAGTATAAAAACTGTTAATCAAGGTGCCTGCTCCTACACAGTATAAGTAGTAAGAATGTTTTAATGTCCTATGTTATGCTTGCCTACAGCTTGGCCTCCACACACCTATATTTTATCTTGATTTTTCTGTTTTGGTCCTCTTCTGCAGACTGGGGGAACCATGTGAGCCAAACTAGATACTGCAAATCAAGTGAAGTTGTGACAGCTTCTCTCTCATTTTCTCAACAGCACACCATACACAAAACCAGCAACATGCAGAGGATGCGTGTGCAGGAGCACACTACTTCTGCTGCAGCATACCATACACAAACATATGGCAATGTCTGGTGTGCAATTGTACAGCAGCACATTGCACATAGCTACAGGTCAGAGGCAACTTTATGGAAAGAATGGGAATGAGAATACCCTAGAAGGTCTTCAAATTCTTGGATATGATACCAAAGTGCTTTTGGAATTTGTTGTTAAGGTATAGTGTGGACATGTGAAAAATTATCAGCAAGAACCGATCTCACACAAGCAAGATCTTGAAGCTTAAGATGTTAGCATTCCAAAATTAGTGATGGTGGCATTGACAACTCCTTCTTCCTATATCCACCACTTTGCAGAGAGCTTCTTAACAAACATTTCCTTGGAGAAAAGCTGTGAAAAGTGACCCTAAACCTCCTTCTGATAGTTACAGGGGCCAGAGCCACCATTGGGCTAACGGGAACCCAGGTCTCCACCAATCAGGGGCCATGAGCACAGCCCTAGACAGGCCTCCTGCATCTGACGTCAGATGTGGGGGGGGGGGCGTTATTTCAGTCCCAAACGGGGCAGCGCAACCCTATTTGGAACTGAAATTGGTTCGCGCTGCATTGGCAGCGTGGCCGGAGTGACACTCTGTGCTTTAAAGGCAGGGAGAGCCACTCCTGCTCTTGCTGCAAACGCAGTGGGGCCAATTGGTCTCTATCCCAAATGGGGCCACGTGGCTTGTTGTAGCTTCCTGGTCAGGTGTCTACTTGTATGTTGCCGCATGGTGCAAAGCCACATGGTGGCGGCACACAATCACATTTAGGCGGGCTAGCCGCTGATGAATCACTGGGCTCACCCACAAGCCTGGTGGTTCTCACAATCACTGGAAAGTGGGCTGGGCTCCTTTCCAGCGGTCGTGAAAACAGCTTCACTATTTAACAGGATCAATGAAAGTCAAACCTCATTTTAAAAGGTCACATTTTACCTCAGCTCTGTCCTCCAGGTTTCCTGATCTAGCTGTAGCCCTGCCTTGAGGGTCGGGGAGGGGGCATTGCAGTCATCTATTGTAAGACCTTTCCCCTTTCCAGGTTAGGAAATTTCAAAATTTTGAGTGTTTGTCCTTGAGGGTGGGCCTCCGAGATGGGTTGGGGATTCTGCTGGTGTACTGACCACCTCGCTCCACTTCAGTCTCCCTACCTGGGTTGGCGGGGGTGGTCTCAGAGGTGGCTTTGGGTTCCCCCTAGCTTATAGCCTTGGGGGATTTCACTGTCCATGCTGATGCCCCCCCTTGTAGAAGCGGCTCAAGATTTCATGGCCTCCATGGCAACCATGGGTCTATCTCAGCTGCTAGTGGGCCATACCCACGTGGCAGGACATACTCTGGATCTGGTTTTTGCTGGCCAGGAAATAAATGATCTGGAGGTGGGGGAATCTGAGATAACTCCCTTGTCATGGACAGATTCCCATCTGGTGGTGAAGCACACCCCCCCCCAAGATCCGCCTCCTGCATCTGATGTCAGATGCAAGGGGGCAGGGCAACATAACCCACCCAAGCCTTCCCCTTCCCACTTCTCACCGTGCTGCTCGGGGATGGTCTTGTTCTTGCAGCTACTGTTGTGGTGGCACCCACCGCCACGCTGTTGCCAGAGAGGCCTGCTGCGGCTTGGAGTTGTTGCAGAGTGGGATGTGGTTGCCACAGTGGCTAGCAGCAGTGCTGGCTCATCGGCGTGGATTGGAGCCGGGCAGCCCCTCCTCCAGTGGCTCCTGCATGGCTGCAGCAGCCAGGGGTCGGGGCGTCATTGAGGGGCAGTCTGCCGTGGCCATCTCCTGGGAGGTGGAAGCGTGGGCAGGGGGAGGAGGAGGAGAACTTCTTCCCATTGTGTGTGCCCCAAAGCTGCAGAGCACCAGAGCTGGCACGGAAAAGGCGGTGGTGGCAGGGTGCACCGCGAGACTTGTGGGACTCCAATACTCTGGGCCTGGAGACAAATGTTCCCCATTGTCCAACAGACACTACACCCATGGATGGGTTGTATGTGAGCTAACAAACTGAGATTGAATCTGGGCAAGATGGAGGTACTGTTGGTTAGTAGGAGAGCCAATCGGGATGAGGAGATTCTACCAGTTCTGAATGGGGTTGCACTCCCCTTGAAAGAGCAAGTGCACAGCTTAGGGGTACTGCTGGACCTGGTTCTGCTTTTGGAAGCTCAGGTGGAGATGGTGGCCAGGGGTGCCTTTACATGGCTTCGGCTAGTGAGCCAGCTGTGTCCCTTTCTTGAGAAGGCAGATCTGGCCACTGTTACCCACGCCTTAGTCACATCATGGCTGGATTACTGGAATATGCTCTATGTGGGGCTGTCCCTGAAGAATATTCAGAAACTGCAGCTAGTGCAAAACGCAGCAGCTAGGATGTTATCCAGAGCTGCCCGCTGGGACCATATTACCCCCATTTTGAAAGAGCTACATGGGCTGCCAATCTGTTTCTGGGTCCAATCCAAGGTGCTGGTTTTGACCTTTAAAGCCCTAAATGGCTTGGGCCCTGGATACCTGAAGGACTGCCTGCTCCCAAGGGTTTCTGCCTGCTCAGCGAGGTCATCAGAGGGGCCCCTGCTCTGTGTGCCAACAATGAAGGAGGCTCACCTGTCATGTACGTGGGACAGAGCCTTCTCAGTCATTGCCCCCAGACTTTGGAATGCTCTCCTGGTGAGCATCTGCTTCATAGTCTCCATCACAGTCTTTAGAAAACAAGTAAAATCTTGGCTTTTTACTCAGGCTTTAAATGAGAGTGTTTTGTTTGCTGCTGGTTTGCATCTTATGGTTATACTGTATAAGGTTTTAAAAAATACTTTTAAATTTGTATTTTTATATTTAATTTTAATTTCTTATTTGTGTATTTTTAATGGTTTTATATTGTTGAATGTTTTGTAAATCACCTTGAGATTATTTTAATGAAATGAAAATGAAAGGTGGTATAGAAATCTAAAAATAAATTAAATAAATTTGCCCCCAAGACAGAGTGACAGTCTTGGAATGTGAAAGCCCTATAAGTTCCACATAGGACTCCAGCATCAGCTTAACACCAACTTTCTACTGGTCCAACAAAAGTCTTCCTTCTGGTCAGCTCCTGGTCTTCATTGGGCAGTTAACATTTTAACTGTCAGGCTTTTGAGATTTTCTAATCTCCTTTGCCTTTTTGTCAGCTCACTAGTTAATCCAAGCTGATGATGTTGCTCTCATGGCTAGGTCTTCCAGCACTGAGAAGCCCAATTTCTGTTTGAAGAGTTTCAGAGTCAGATCAACTCAAATCAACCCCTTAAAGGCATCTTGAGAAGCTTGGCCTTCTAAAAGATTTATTTCTTTGCAGTCTGCTCTCTCTCTCCTTCCTGGATCTGCTTGTCTCTGGAACTGGCAATTAGGGATATGCACAAAGCCACGTGGCTTTTTAGAACTGACAGCGCCACCGTGAGGTGACAGGGGGCGGTGGTCAAGCAACTAAGACCTGCGTGCCTCCTTTTAATGCTACTGCTCTCCTCCTGCTGAAATGATTCAGCTGTGGCAGCTTATTTTGCCGCCTCCGCTGTAACGAGGCGCCAAAACAATTCAGCAGATCCCTAGCAGCAACTACTTTCTTGGGTCCTGCTCTGCCCCTCTATCTGTACTTCTCTCCTTTGAGATGTTGGGAAATCTCAATCACAAGATAATCCACCCTGGTTCAACCTCACTGGTGGAAAGCATACCTGTCTTGGAGTGACTGGGCTATTTGGGATTCTCTTCAGCCCTATAGTTTGAACGCAGAAGTGACTGCCTTTTCATAGACAGCTATCAAACCAGCCAGCCTCATGTACAACCTTTAACTGGATACATAAGAACAGATTCAATTCAGCCCAAGAACTTCCATCAATACTATATACAATGTCTCAACACCATTATGAACAACATTTACAAAATGAATTCCACACAAGCATACACAGCAATTAGGTCCAGACCAGTGGCAGCCGGTGAACGTGCCTCCGGGGTGGGGGGGAGGCGGGAGGCAGCTTTAAGAGTAAAGTAATTTGGGACTCACCTCCGCCACGGTGGCACCTGAACGCTATTCGGAGCCGCAACGCGCTGCCCAGCAGCCCCTACGGCAGCAAAACGCTTCTGCCACTCACCTGGCTTCCATGGAATGGAGCCCTGCCAGCAGCCAGGTGAGTGGCGGAGGTGCTTCCCTGCTGTAGGGCCTGCTGGGCCCCTGACTTAAAGGCAGGGAACAGCCACTCCTGGCCACACCGCGAACGCAGCGGCCATTTAACGCCCGCGCAGCCCCTGCTCAGGAGCCAAACCAGCACCCCTGCCCCTGATGTCAGATGCAGGGTGTGTGTCGGGGCTGCGAGGCGTGGCCCCTGATTGGTCACAGCCCGGGTTCTTTGAACCCATTCACCCAATGGTGGCTCCACCCCTGTTAATGGCCTGTTAAATTAAACACAATGCAGAACCGCATTTAGCACATACTATGGTATGCACAACAATCTTTGAGTTAGCCCACATTTTAACTGCATTTTTATTTGGCTCTTCCTCTCAAGAGCTCATGGTAACACACATGATTCCTCTACCTCCTGGGAGTGGCATTTGTAGCTGGTCATGCCAGGCACAGGCCCAAGGGCCCACAGCCAATGCCCCATGGCCCATATGAAGGGTGCTGTTAATGAAACTGCTCTTGGGGTATTGGCAAACTGACTAATTTTGGGCTTGCATGCGGAATCAGCAAATCTTAAAGTGAGCAGCTCATTGCAGAATAACTTTGTGCAAAGTTTCGATCTTGGAAATGACTGACAGAGTTGAAGTCAAATGCAATCAGGCTCATTTAGGCTTTTAGGGGTACAGAAAGGAAATCTTGATTAGAAAGCAATACAATATTAACTAACAAAACTAACCAGGCTAATAATATCAATAATATTAGACTTCAGCTCACGAAGAGGCGTTTTAGCTTGAGATCAGAATTAAGTCAGCCCAAGGCTGACCAGAGAAATGGTCTGAGCGAACAGCTTTAGACTTTAAAGAGAACAGGAAGAGATGGGAGCAAGAGATTTCAGAGCAGAGATTAATATACTTAATTCTTTTAATTGAATTTCTTCATTCTTTTAAATGTTGCTCAGTCGATACTGAGGGAACTTTCTCTCTAGGGACAGGCCAGAAAGTGGGAGATCGGTCCTTTTGCCCGGCCCAATCTGTGCAGCCAGCCTTGTCGCCACCAGAGGTTGGCAACTTGAGAATAGACTCCTTTTGGATCTAACCCTGCTACCTAACCCCTTGGGTTTCCCACCTCTGCCTGCTGCTTCCCAGTCCCTCTCTGAGGAAAGAGGTCCTTCAGTTGCACCTGAGCTGCAAGGATCCACCCACCAATCAAGGAAGGTACGAGGTTGTATGAAAGCTGCTCTGCTCCTATCTGGGCTCCTTCTATCCCTGTTTCTTCTGAAACAGGCTTTTTAAATCCAAGAGCCTGTTTCCCTGAGCCTCGTTTCTCTGGTCAGTCTAGAAAGCTACTCTAATTTTTTACTCAGTGAGATTGTTTTTACCTGTTTTATGAATTTTTTCAGTTTTAATACAATTAGTAACACATTTCTGTATTTGCCCTTTGAATTAAAACAGACAGTACATGAAAAATTCACTTTAAATGTTGCAGATTAACACAGGGGCAGATCGAGCGGCACTCGGCTTAAATTTCTCAGTCAGTCCTGTTGTCTCTGCCTCCATTTTGTGTACCTACTGTCTTCCTCTGTTGTTCCCTGCTGCTCTTCCTTACAGCCTGCTGCTGCTTTAAGAGTTCTGAGGTGGGCAACAGTAGCACCCCACCAACCTCAAATAAAAAAATCTCAGATCTTTTAAAATATTAATATTAACAAGGCAGGAGCCAATAAGCATGCTCACTTTTGTTTTGCAAAGTGGGTGGTCCTGAGACCACCATATAAACCACTCAGAAAGGGACCAGGCTGATTGACTCCTCAGGCAGCCAATCAGCGTGCCCAGAGGGTGGGGAAGTCATTTTCTTTTATCAGCCCAGAAGAATCCAGTCACCATCTCAGACAGAGAGCAGGTAGGCTGGCTGGCTGTTGGTAAGTCTGATTTTTTGCTGGCTTCTTACTTTGTGTTTGGAGGGGAGGAATGCAACCTCTGCTTTCTTTCCCTTGCTTTCTGATCTGATCTGTATGCAAAGCATTATTGTCCATTCCCAAAATGACATGCCAGAAAACATTGGAAGGAACAGCAAACTGAAAGACCGGACTAATTAAATTAGAAATTGGCATAAGAAGCCAGAAAGTTCTTTTAGGGCATATGCATGGATTTCTGAGTCCAAACTGGTTTTCAAATAATTGCAGAAGTGGCTTTCCATGTGGGTATGTTATAGAGAAGGAATGGGTTCTAGTTGGAGGAAAATATATTTTTTAAATCCATTTGCTATGCAGAGAGCTAACCAGGTTTTTCTTTGGATTGTGGCCAGTACCTGTACAATTAATATATTCACTGGAGGTTATGGTTCATTGGGCAAAGATTAAGGAAGTGATCTCTATTAAAAACAAAACATTTGTTGCTTGCTAGGATGGACACCCAGGCTAAGTAGTGGGCACCCAAGATGGGAAGAGAGTGGCACCTGGCTGTTCAGCAGGAATGAAGTAGGGAGAGGGTGTCCCCATGCATCTTGGCTTCTCATGGTGTCCTCTAAATTACAGGAGATGGTGTATAGTTGCAGTAAGCATCATTTAAAAACCTGTGATTTTTCTATTATGTATGTATGCAGTTTTTAAACAGGTAGGCAGAGCTGCCCTTGTAATAACAGAATTCATTTCCCCCCACATTCATTGGATCTGGTCTCTGCTTTACATGAAACTTATTTAGATGTATTTACTTTTACATGTATAGCCTGTGCTTCCTCCAAGAAGCCCAGAGTGGTGCACATAGTTACATTTATCCTCCCAACAGCCCTATGAGGTGTTGGGAATTCTCTCTGGTAAGAGAAACCCTTTTTCATTATAGCAGAGTGCACAGAGGCACAACACAGCAGAATTTAGTTAGGCATGCGTGTATGCTAAGAGAAAAGTAACTTGGAGCCAGTTCATAGTTTCAAATCAATATAAATGATATTTATTAGAGAACTCCATTCTAGATAGGAAAGTGAGGAGTTAGGATCTCTAATCTAGCTAGCTAGCTGGATGCAGATGGAGTCTTCATCTCTGCACACATGGTGCATGGAGAAGAGCTTGCATGTTGCACTTGCAAGGTAGAAGGAACAGGAAGAGAAGGGAGAGAGGAAGGAAGTGGCTGGAAGGAAGGAAGTGTCCCTGAGAGTAGCAATCTTCATTCCAAAGGGATAGTGTCAGAGCAGTAGAGAAGGGGTGACCAATGTCCTGACCCTCTAGCCCTCTGACTCACTAGTATGTCCTCCTATGTCATTGAGACAAGAGACAGAGTATAGTCCTTCACTTCCAACATGAGGAAGGTTATGATGAGAGATAAGTGACTGTTGCAGAATCACCCAATGAGTTCCATAGCTGAATGGGGATTTGAACTTGAACTAGTCCAGCACACTAACCACTGTACCATGCTGGCTAAGAGTACTTTCTTCTTGTTGTTATTTATTAGTAATAGTATTCATTTTTTAAAATAATCAGGCAGACAGAACTGCCCTGGTGACCTGAGAATGCATTCACTCTCTACAGAAGCAGCCTTTTGCAAATGGTCTGTGCTTTACTTGTGGTTTGTACAGTTCTTTTCCTCTGTGTGTGTGCTTGTGTTTTGATCCTGCTGTGTTATACAAATGTACACACTACTGTAGTCCTGTTAAGCACTATAAAGCATCTGATGTTTTCTATATTTCTCTGTATCTCTGCTGATGAGCAATTGAGATTTGCATGCTTGTGTGTCTGTGTTTTGATCCCACTTGTTAGCTACAAATCTACTCTTTGCCAGTTATGGTTAAGGCATCTGCCTAGTCCTGGCAGCTCTGCAGCTGCCCACAATTGGCTTCACCTCTCACTACTTGTGGCTCCACCGATCACCTGCTCTTTCTAAGACCCCCCACCCCCAGTCCCAGGAACACCAGGCTCCACTGGATTAACAGTACACACAGAGTAGGCATAGCTTCATCACAGGAAATAGTATGCCTCATATTTAATTTATTTTACTGAACATCTTTAGCTTCCTCATAACTTGTTTTTTTTTAAATATTCAGAATGTTTTCATCCACATTAAACAGAAACAATGAAGAAAAATTACTCATTTTCCCTGAGTAATATAAAGAAATTCAGTCTGTCAGTCTTTATTACGGTCTTTGACCAATACCAGAACATCTAAAACAAATGTATAATTTAAACATAGGCATATTAATAACATATCTGTACACTGGATCTAACCATTAGCGACCAGAGTGTCTTGAACCCATATTGCAGAGCAACAGAATTTCACAACTGCATGTGTGATTGACAAATTTGCATCTATTAGCAAATATTTACAAATTTGTCCGATTGTCCTGGCAGGTTATGTAAAACAGGGTCAATTAACCTTTGGTGGCGCAGTGGGGAAATGCTTGACTAACAAGCAGAAGGTTGCCGGTTCGAATCCCCGCTGGTACTTCCATCAGGCAGCAGTGATATAGGAAGATGCTGAAAGGCATCATCTCATACTGCACAGGAGGAAGCAATGGTAAACCCCTTCTGTATTCTACCAAAGAAAATCACAGGGCTCTGTGGGTGCCAGGAGTTGAAATCGACTTGATGGCACACTTTAGCTTTTTAAAACCTATGTAAAAGACACATCCCAGGAGCACATGTGCAACCGACACAATCTCAAATTCCCAGTGATTAAATGTGAATGCAAGATATTTTAAATATAGATAAATTGAAAAACAGAATTACATTTTTTTCAAATAATAAATCATGAAAGAAAATCCTGGTTTTGTCATTTAGAGACACATTGGGTCTTTCCAGACATTGTTTCCCATGAGGATTCACCAACCATCACTAATCTGCCTGGAGGGCACTGATGCAGCAACAGCATGCCTATTGCTAGAAAATTAGTTTCCCACTAGCCAACCCCACACAGAGTATCTGTGCGGTGCTTTGGGGCCAGCTGTTACCCCCTCCCTCTTCCTCCTGCCCTGGTCTCTCCTCTCTTCCCCCCGTCCCCACACTCTCCAGCCCTCCTCCCCTCCCATTCCTCCCCCCACACAGAGCCATGGTGGGTGGCCAAGACGGGCCCTGCCGCCGTCGTTTTTCCTCTCCCCTGTCCACCTGCCGCCACGGCTTTTCTCTCCCCCCGCCCCAAGCCTGCCGCTGCCTTTTTCTCCGCCTGCCTGCCTCCGCCTTTCTCTCCACCCGCCTCCCTCCGCCTTTCTCTCCCCCGCGCCCGCTGCTGCCTTTCTCTCCCCCTGCCCGCCGTCCGCCTCCGCCTTTCTCTCCCCCCTCCTCCACCTGCCCACCGCCGGCACTTTCTTCCCCCTCTCCTCCTCAGTCCTCACTTCGGAACTCTCATAGCGTGCTGCGAGAGTTCCGCCGCCAAATCCTGGGCACGCATGTCCCAAGAGAATTAAATATATAGATTTCTGATATATATTTTTAATGCTATAGTTCTGTCTTCTGCATTGGGATCTTCTCTTTATGTTCTACTTCAGGGTTCCTCAACCTTGGGTCCCCAGATGTTGTTGGACTACATCTCCCATCAAAGGCCAAAAGCCCTTTGTAGCTGGGGATGATGAGAGTTGTGGTCCAACATCTGGGGACCCAAGATTAGGAATTCCTGTTCTACCCTACTTTGACTAACTGTGCCTTAGAAATTTGTCTGGCAGCTAGTTACACATCTCACACTGCAGTGGTCAGTTTGCCAGAAGTTGGGGTTGCCAGAGGGGCTGAAGAATACTCTTAATGTGGTGAGTTGATATATAAGGGTGTCTCCACCATACAACAGGACAGAAGTTGTGCAGATGACAATTTTGCATCATTTGTTTATATTTACTGCAATATCCCCGGGCCACCAGTGTGTTTTAAATTTAGAAAAAAGAATGCATATATTCTGGATTTTTATTTTTTATTTAGTAGCAGGGCATAACTAATTTCTTAGGCTGGCCTGCACAAGAAACGATGAAGTAAGACAAGCATTCTACTCAGGTTCAGGAGCTGTGCACACTCCTGTTTTGTGATTGTGTGTGAGTAAAAAGAAAGTTAGGAGGTGGGGAAGAGATCGTGTGTGAGGCTTGTGCTGGGTAGGAGGGCTCCGTCCTACTCAGCAGCTCTACCTAGCTGTTTAATGAAGAAAATCTTCCTACCCAGTGGCAGCCTCACACACAATGTCTTCCCTCGCCTCCTACCTTGCTTTTTTACTTGCATATGATGGCAAAATGGGAGCACGCATAGCTCCCAAACCTGGATAGGATGCTTGTCCAACCCAGTTTTCAATTGTGTGAACTGCCTTATTGTGTTGAGTATTCCTAAGTGTGCACTCATTTAAAAACATAAGAATTGCCTTGATGGGCTCAGATCAAGGTTCACCTAGTGCAGTATTCTTTGCAACCAGTAGGTACTAAGGGGCCCATTAGGAATTTGCCAGTGGGCCACCACTGCAACACAGTATATGCCATCTCACATCCCTGCCATACAACATTCAGATCACATTGCTCCAAGAAGGTTTATTTTTCACTTGCAGCTGGCCAGAAGATGGCACTCCAAGATAACTACCCCAAACCTTTCCTTTTTCAGATTGATCAAGCTTGTTTAATGTTAATTCCTTGAAGTATACCTTATTTTAATACATATTAGGATCTTGTTAAAGTCATTAGCTAAGTTAAGTTAGTAAGTATAAATTCCCAGTTTACATGTGCTGGGGAAAAAGGATTGGTCATAGATCTTCCAAACATATATTCCTCCATTCAAAGCTCTGTGTATGTTTTGATATACATACAGGCTGCTTCCTAAAGTTCCTGTCCTCCAGAGATGGGAGTCTTCCTTCAGAGGAGGGGAATCTCTTGGGTGCAACCCAGAAAGGCTATTTATTTTTCAGTACTGATATTACTCTTACAATATTGTACATTCTTTGTTTCTGTTTGTTCAAACAAAAATTATATATCACATTTCTACTCCAGTCTAATTGGAAGGAGCTTGGGCTAAAGATACATTACAGCAACTTTGTGAGGTAGGGTATGTTTAAGGTTAATGACTCGCCCAAACCTCTCAGATAGGAGCCTCACCATGACTGGAAATGAAGTCCTTCCCATCCAGGCCAAACAGTTCCTCAATTTCACCACCCTGATTTCTTTATGATAACTTCCAAAGGCAATTGTTGCAATAAAAGCAAGAAGGGCTGCCAGTGCTTATTAGATGGAATGCCTGACAGACACAGATGTCTTTGTCTCTCTCTTCATCATAGTATTGTTTTTCTGGAAATACATTAATAAAATGTGGGCTATCTACTATAGTTTGACTCAGATCCATCCTTAAGAGAGCCTTGGCAGGGTGTGGGGCCTGGGGCAGTGGCCTCGTCCAACTAATTTTGATGGTGGCAACAAGTGTCTGGGCCCTCTTTAAAGAGCGGGGACTGGGTGGTTGTTTCCCTGCCCTAAGGACAGCCCTTGCCCATTTAGTTTCTCAATATATCTCCAATATTTGTACATTGGGCTATGAGGGCCAGCCAAACCATGAATGGCAAACTAGGCAAACCCTTTAAAGTTCCAACATTCTAAGGGTAGCATAATTGAGCTGTGTAAATATCTTGAAGCCAATGCCTCCACATTTGGGGAGGCACATAGACAGCTGAGCAATAGCCCTGCTCTGCCCGAGTAAATTCCATGTTCCACTGTTACCAGGGGATTTCATAGTGATCCTATCTCTCTCCAGCTGGCATTATTTAAAGACAGAATTGCATTGCTAAACTGGTTTCATATCATTTCCTTTGACTGGGAATCCTGGGAAATGTAATTTTTTGAGGGAATCACTCACACAATTCTCATCAGAATTCTCAGTTAGTCCCCTGCTAACTGAGCAAAGAGGGACCCTTTTTCAAAGTGGTGATTCTCTTTATTTAGCAGGGGGAGAGGAACTGGCCCTATCTCTCCCCAGCACAGCATCCCTGCAGTGACTCTTACTGGCATCTATCTTATGTTTCTTTTTAAGATTGTGAGCCCTTTGGGGACAAGGAGCCATTTTATTCAATGTATTTATTCATATCTATGCAAACTGCTCGTATCTTGCAAAACTAAAACTCTCAGAATTCTTGGAAGGCAATTACAGTATAATAAAACCCATACAATTTATAGTAAGTAAGTAATAATTTATTACGGTCAATGACCAGTCAACATACACACTGAAATATAAATTAGCACAAAACAAAACAAAATCAAAACAGTAAAACTAGATAACAACACATCAGATTATGCAAAACTCTCAATAACAGCTACTCAGTTATTCCCATCTCAGTTTACGGGCTGCTGCACAGAATCTTGCTGTCTCTGCTGTGACAACTGCATGTTGATCCGCCAAAAGATAGGAGCTGTAATACTCTCCTGACTGATCAGGCCTATTTTTAAAAAATTGTTCGATCCAGATAGTATGAATGCCCCTATAATAGGCACAGTGTAAAAGAACATGTAAGACAGACTCAATGTTGCCCAAACCACATGGACATAACCGGTTCCTTAGCAGTATCCCCTTAAATCAGCCATCCAAAACGGCAGAAAGCAAGGCATTAAACCTCGCTAGTGAAAAGGCTCTCCTCTGATTTAAGGTGGTCAAGTGGGTGAGGTATGCAGCTGGCTGTGGGTAGTTTGAAAAACCACCTAAAGTGCTACTGGTGATAACCAGACTTAAATCCAATTGCTTCTCCATATCTGCCACATGCTGTTTAATAATTTCTTTGGCAGCATCATGACCCAAAGCCAATAAATATTGCGGCAAGAAGCCATATCTGCCCAAATTGTCATAGAGGCTTTTGCACCAGGATGAGTGAATCTCATCTTTCAGAACCAAGGAGGCAAGGCCCTGGGGGTAGGCATATAATTTAAGATAGTAGTTAAATGTACAAAGGCACGCCTGTGCCTCAACTCCGATCAATCCTGTTTCTAAATGCAAGATAACATTTGATACGCATCTGGGGACTTGAAAAATGGCACGAAGAAATCCAGATTGAACCACTTCTAAGAGCTTAAAATTACAGGTTGGACAAATCTGAACCCCGTACAACATTTGTGCCAGTATTTTAGCCTGATACAGCCTAACTGCTGCAGGAATGTAATGTCCCCCATTAGTGTGAAAGAATTGAGTACAGCAGATGTCCTCCTCTGTGCACTTGCTGCCACGTATTCACATTGTGAGTAATTTATAGTAAGAAAGACTTTTGAGAAAACTTAGCAGTCATGGGATATGAGTAACTGGTTGAAGGACAGGAAATAGAGGGTAGGTATAAATGGAGAGTTTTCACAATGGAGGGAAGTAAGAAGTGGGGTCCCCCAGGGATCTATACTGAGACCAGTACTTTTTCATTTATTCATAAATGATCTAGAAGTTGGGGTAAGCAGCGAGATGGCCAAATTTGCAAATGATACCAAACTCTTTAGGGTAGTGAAATCCAAAACAGATTGTGAGGAGCTCCAAAAGGATCTTTCCAAACTGGGGGAGTGGGCAACAAAATGGCAAATGCAGTTCAATATTGGCAAGTGTAAAGTGATTCATAATGGGGCAAAAAAACCCAAGTTCACATATACGCTGATGGGATCTGAGTTGTCACTGACTGACCAGGAGAGGGATCTTGGGGTCGTGGTGGACAGCTCATTGAAAGTGTCGACTCAATGTGCGGCAGCTGTGAAAAAGGCCAATTCTATTCTAGGGATCACTAGGAAAGGGATTGAAAATAAAACTGCTAATATTATAATATCCTTATACAAAACTATGGTGTGGCCACACTTGGAGTACTGCGTACAATTCTGGTCATCATACTTAAAGAAGGACATTGCAGAACTCAAAAAGGTGTAGAAGAGGGCAACCAAGATGATCAGGGGCCTAAAGCACCTTCCTTACGAGGCAAGGCTACAACGCCTGGGGCTTTTTAGTTTAGAAAAAAGACGACTGCGGGGAGATATGATAGAGGTCTATACAATCATGCATGGTGTGGAGAAAATGGATACAGAGAATCTCTCCCCCACCCCGATAACACCAGAACCAGGGTTCATCCCATGAAATTTATTGCCAAGAAATTTAGGTCCAGCAAAAGAGAGTACTTTTTCAAACACTGCATAATCAACTTGTAGAATTCTCTATCACAAGATGTGATGATAGCCAACAATCTGAATGGCTTTAAGAGGGGTTTGGATAACTTCATAGAGGAGAGGTCTACTAGTTAATGGCTACTAGTCTGAGGGCTATACGTCACCTCCAGCCTCAGAAGCAGGATGCCTCTGAATACCAGTTGCAGGGGAGTTACAGCAGGAGAGAGGGCATACCCTCAGCTCCTCCCTGTGGACTTCCCAGTGGCACCTGGTGGGCCCAGCAGCGTAGGGTGGCTGGCAGTGCCAGCCCCATGGTCCCCCCCATGTCTGACGTCAGACGCAGGGGACGTGGCCTTCCTCCGAAATGGGGCCGTGCGGCCCTGTTTGGGAGGGAGATCGGCCCACGTTGCAGTGGGCAGCATGGGCCGGAGCGACTCTCCCTGCCTTAAAGGTGTGCTGCCAATGAAGCAGGCCAATCTCTCTCCTAAATGGGGCCACATGGCCCCATTTGGCAGGGAGATCGATTGGCTCTGCTGTGCTGGCAGCGAGACCAGGGAGACCAGGGACTCTGAGGCAGGGAGAGTCACTCTGGCTGCACTGCCAACACAGCACGGGCCAATTTCGGCTCCAAACGGGGCTGCAAGGCCCTGTTTGGGACCAAAATAACGCCCCTCGCATCTGACGTCGGACATGTCTGCGGCCGCGCTTGTGGCCCCTGATTGGTGGTGGCCAGGGTTCTTTGAACCTGTTCGCCCAATGGTGGCTCTGCCCCTGGGTGGGCCACTGTGTGAAATAGGATGCCGGACTAGATGGGCCTTGGGCCTGATCCAGCCGGGCTGTTCTTATGTTCTTATGATCTGAGGCCAATGGGAGTTGCTTCTTTGTATGAAAGAATAATATTAGTGTATAACAGGCTCCATTCTCAGCAATGTGAGAGGCACTTTTCTCAGGTACATGAAAGTAGATTCTCAGGCTGAACAATATCAGTTGCTTCAGAAGAACATCAGCAACCTTAGACAAGCTGCATGCACTTGCAGACTGTTTTGACTCAAACTGGGGTTCTCTCCAGAGAGTGACAGGAAGGTGTGCCCTGTTCTCAGAATATGAGCCACTCCCTCTAGTCTACTGATATTCTTGTCTCCTGCAGAGAACAAATAATGGTGCATCTTTGCAAAAATATGACCTTAACAATGCTGCCTTTGTTACCAAAGCCTGATTCTGAATAAGTAGCATTTGTTTAAGCTCTGTGTGTTTTTGGCATATAAAATTGAGGGCTTGGCTTGAGCAGCTAGGTTTGGCACAAAAGACTGCCAAAAGTCTATGGGGAGTTTTAGTTTGGGCCCAGCTCTGGTTTTTTGCACTCCGTGTGCCTTATACTTCAGAACTACTTCGTGATGGGTCTGTGGATGACTTAGTAATTTTAAAATCTCTTTTTAAAATGATAATTTGAGCACATTTTTCTTTCTTTTTCATACCTTGCCAAATTTGTCACTCAGTCTCAATGCCAGATCATAACTGGTGTGAACTGGGAAATGACTTACACATGAGCAAGGACCTGCTTCTACTCTCCCTCCCCACAGCAGAGATGGCACACTGACATTTTTACCAATTTTCTTTCTCTCTCTTTAGTCATATAAACATTCACACAACTGTGACATATTTAAGTTGTCATTTGATTGGCCTAATCCAGTGCATTTTAAAAGGATATTGATTATGGTTGAATGTGAATGCTCATTCAAATTCACATCCTTGAAAGGATGTGATAAATATACAAAAATATACATTTCCAGTTCCTTTTACTAGTTTTTTCCTGTTTTAAAATGAAGAGTCCATATACAGTGAAATCCTTAGCTAGTTCTAATTGAATGTATATACTTGAGTTGAGTCACTAGGGAGTTGCATAGATACCAACAGCCTCATGAACAAGTCCAGCCTAGTTCTGATGTCTCTTCATGTGCAGAGCCAAGTGGTCAGACCGAGAGAAGCTGCGACTGCACACGGCACACTGGAAAGGTTTGGCCCCAGTGTGCTTTCTATAGTGGCGGGTCAACTCATCGGAGCGAGCAAATCTCCAGTCACATCCATCCCATGTGCATTTGTATGGCTTCTCTCCAGTATGAGTTCGCAGGTGCGCTTTTAAGTGGGAAGATTTCGTATACACTTTAGTGCAACCAGGATAATCACAGTAGTGAATACGTCTCTTCTCCAAATCTGGGTTATTCCTTCTGTTGTATCTGACTGTAGAGATAGCTGGTGAATTCATTGGGAGGTTTGTGGGCAGACTGGGATTGTGAATTGCCAACTTGGAGGCAATAGTAGCAGCATAAGATGGAGGAGGGGTTAAGTTCTGTAGCATTTCTGCTTGTCTGTCTGGACTGCCAGGCTCTGAGCTTGGAGGAGAAGGAGGGAAATAAGTGGCTTGTTGCTGAAGAAACTGATTTGGCATTGGGTATGTGCACTGGGGGATCCCTTGGAACTGTTTCATTGTATTCTGTGACATAGCAGAGGACAACTTGTTAAGGCCTGCCATGGCAGAGGACATAGAAACATTATTAAGGGAGTCCATCACCGCAGTTTGCGTAGTAGGATTTGGCATGTCTATATCCGGCAAGCTCAGAAGCTGATATAGCTGGCCCTGCTGGGACGCCGAGACAGAGAGGTGAATATCTGGAGTGGGAAGCTCCTGTTTGATGAAGAGGTTGTTCACACTGGGAGCCTGGTGGGGGCTGAAGATGCTCGTAAACTCAGGAAGCGCCTGGTAGGGTTAAAAACTGGAAGAGCAGTTTCACTCTGGTGGCTGAAGGCAGTAATGGGCTCTGTCTTAATATGGGCCACCGTCGGCCTCTGAGGTTTGACAAGGCCAGTTCTCAGATGTGTACAGACACTCATGTTGATACTGTAAGGCAACCCTTCACTACTGTCAGTGAAGAACTGATCGACCACTGAGGCACTGTCTCGTCGATACTTTTTATGATCTGGGATGGAATGCACAACTTCATGCACTTTTGGATACATATCCTGTTTCCATTTGTGGCTCTTGATCCAGCAAGTGATCCGCACACAGAAGCCTGTTTACATGCATGTATCTCTTTAACTGGCTTGGCCCACATGTCTTTAAACAATGGAATGGACTTTCTTATAGTTTTAGATGTATTATTTAACCTTCTGATCTGCGTAAACACTCAAGATTATAATTTAATATAAAACTGCAAATAATAAAAGCCATATGTAAGTATTTAAGTTGTACCAAAACTGTTTATTTTATTAGGATATTTATTTGTAACCTCTGTATAGCATCTCTCCATTCAGTTATACATTGCTTGCTATATGATTTAGGATTTACTGGGAAACAGGTGAGAATTCTGTGTGCTCTTCTATTTTTGGGAGGAGGAAGTCTGTTTAGTAGTAAATGGTATGGTTTTCTGACTGAAAGTGTCCCATTCCAGTCCATTTTAATTCACTGATGCCCAAGTTGTCAATCTGTAGTCGATTAATTTCATCTTTCACTGCGTCGAGCTTTCTCATATTCATGTTTCTTACGTTCCACATTCCCATTGTAATTCTGTCTTTGCAGCTTCGGATTTTCTTTTCCCACACAGCAACATCAGTTGCTAGACGTCCAAAAGGCTTTAGTCTAACCATGTCATAAACACCATCAGTACTTTGAGAGATCCTCAGCTCTTCCTCAGTAGCATGTTGAGTACCATCCGACCTGAGGGGCCCATCATCTGGCACTACATCGATAATCATTTAATTTTGTCTATTCATGTGGTTTTCTTGGTAAAATACAGGCGTGGTTTACCATTGCCTCCTCCCGCGCAGCATGAAATGATGCCTTTGTCGTTGTCACTGAAGTGATTGTCTGCCTCCAGCACCTTTCTATATCGCTGTTGCCCAATATAGGCGCCTGCTTGCTTTAGCTGGGCAGCTGAGATGACCTTCATGCTTTGGGTGACCCTACTGGGAGTATACTACTTACCTTCCAGCATACTTCGCTCATCCCTCCCAGGAACAACCCCCGCCCAACCATGAGGCAGCATTGCGGGACTACTCAGGACACAAAAACCAAAGAAGGAACGGTGTTGCTTTCATAGTCAGGAAGGATATAGCAATGACAGTACTTAGGTACAATGCAGTCAGTGACTGACTAATATCAATTAGACGTCATGCACAACCCTTTAACATAGTCCTTTAACATGACATTCTTCAAACAACCAAAGCGACATCTATACACATGGACATCACTAGATGTAGTACATAGAAAGCAAATTGATTACATTATTGGTGCAAGGAGGTGGAAGAGCTCAGTTATAACAGCAAAGACATGTCTGGGGGCCAACAGTGGAACAGATCACAAACTGCTCATGTGCAAGTTCCAAGTCAAGCTAAAGTGGAAAAACAAAGCTATCCAGCTTCCATGATATGATCTTGAGAATCTTCCCACCATTTTCAAGGAGAACATCAGGAACTGCTTTGAGTTCTGAACCTGATTGATAGGGAACCAGAGGAACTGTGGGATGAAATCAAAGATGTTGTTAACGACAAATATGAAAAGAGACTGCCAAAGACCAAGAAACAGAAGAAAGCAAAATGGATGTCAGATCAGATGGTGGGAATTGCCAAGAAGAGGAGAGAAGCCAAAGTCAAGAAAGATAGACCTCACAAAGGAACTTAATAGGGAATTTCAGAAAGCTGTTAGAAGAGACAAGGAGCAGTACTACAATGACATCTGTAAAGACCTTGAGGATGGAAATAGACACAGAAAAGCAAGACAAGTTTTCCAAAAGATCTCTGAACTCAGAGGGAGGTTCCAACCTTGAATTGGTATGTTAAGGGATGCCAAAGGACAGATAGTAACTGATTCTGAGAAGACCAAACAGAGATGGAAGGAGTATACTGAAAATCTGTACAGCAGGGACGTCAACATGCAAGATATTCCCTACTTATAAGAACCTCTAGTACGGGAAGTTGAAGTTAGATCAGCACTCCTGTCATTACCAAGTCAGAAGGCTACAGGAATTGATGGAATAGCTACAGAAATATTTCAGGCAACAGAAGAAGACTCAGTCAAGGCTCTAACCAAACTATGCCAGCAAATTTGGAGAACGACACAGTGGCCAACAGATTGGAAGAGGTCAGTCTACGTACCCATACCAAAGAAAGGAAACTTAACAGATTGTGCAAAACATCGCAAAATATCCTTAATTTCACATGCTAGCAAAATAATGCTCAGAAGGATCATCCAACAGATTAGATTAGAGCCCTATGTGGAAAGGGAAATGCTGGATGTTCAAGCTGGTTTCAGAAAAGGCCGAGGAACAAGAGACATCATTGCTGATGCATGCTGGATAATTGAGAAAGCCAAAGGATACCAGAAAGAAATCTATGTGCTTTATTGACTACAGATAAGCCTTCGAGTGCATCAACCATATCAAGTTGTGGAATATCCTTAGGAAAATGGGCGTCCCAGAACATCTCATTGTTCTCATGAGAAACCTATACACAGGACAGGAAGCCACAGTCCAGACAGAACATGGATCGGCAAAGGAGTAAGACAAGGCTGTATGCTTTCTCCTTCGTTATTCAATGTATATGCTAAACATATACTGAGAGAAGCTGGACTGGAAGAAGATGAGTGTGGTTTTAAAGTTGGAGGAAGAAACGTCAATAACCTGAGCTATGCTGATAACACCACTCTGATAGCTGTGAATGCAGATGATCTGCAAGCTCTAGTAATGAAAGTCAAGGAGCACAGTGAAAAAATGAGACTACAACTATATGTGAAGAAGACTAAACTAATGACAATGGGTTCAGCAACCAGCCTCAGAACTGACAATGAAGACACTGAAGTGGTGGATAGCTTCTGCCTTTTAGGATCAACCGTCAACAGTAAAGGATCCAGCAGTCAAGAAATGTGCCACAGACTAGCACTTGGTATGGTTGCAATGAAGGCCTTGGAAAGGATATTTAGATGCCGTGACGTGTCTACACCTGCAAAGATTAGAATAGTTTTGACAGTGATTTTTCCCATGACACTCTATGGATGCGAAAGCTAGAAGAAGAAGCAAGATAGAAAAAACATTGATGCTTTTGAACTTTGGTGCTGGAGAAGACTTTTGAGAATACCATGGACAGCCAGGAAAACAAACAAATGGATCATAGAACAAATCATTTCAGAATTTTCACTCGAGGCACAAATGACCAGGCTCAAACTATATACTTTGGACACATTATGCAAAGACCCAGCTCCCTTGAGAAGTCCATAATGCTGGGAAAAGTTGAAGGAAAGAGAAGAAGAGGACAACCAGCAGCAAGGTGGATGTACTCGATTACAACAGCAATGAATGTACCACTGAGAGACCTTAAAGGCCAAGTTGAAGACAGATCATCCTATAGAGAATATATCTATGTGGTCACTAAGAGTCAACACCAACTTGACGGCACTCAATCAATCAGTCTGTTTAATCTTCTCTAGAAACATTCACACTTACTCATCTGTTATTGGACTACAACTCCAATCATCCCCGGTCACCAGTAGCCAGGGATCTTCATCTTCAGGAGGACCACAGTATGAAACCCATGTTAGACTTGTTAATCGTTAATGTAAGGATACATACCAGTCAACTTACTTTACTAGATTCAATTTCCCCTCTCATTTTACTGGTACTGAAGTTGTGTATCCTGTGCATGTGTGCTCTCTGCACTCAGAATTATGGGCTTCACTTTTTCTTAAATAAGAATGAAGTTGCGCAGTGATGCCTATATGCTCATCCTCCTTCAATAAAACAGATGGCACAGTGTGGAAAGTAAAGGACTTATGCATATTGTTGCACATTAAATATGAACTGGATCTATAGACATCTGCAGACCTGACCTATGTCTGTTTTATGATTTGTTGGTTTTGTCAGTTCTTCTGTTAGTTGATCCCTGTTGTTTTGTGGCTAATCTGTGCTTCCTCGCCCCCTGAAAAATACTGAGCGGTAATATTTTCTGACTAATGAACATTTTAAAATGGCTAGCTTTTGCTTTTTTCAATTGAATGCTGTTTTCTTAGATACAAGTTTATTTTTTTCCTTGCTTTGTTTCTTATAGAGGGCTAGTTCCTGGTTTTTGCATCCCTGTTAAATTTTATTTATTTATTTATTAACAAATTTGTATACCACCCAAAACGCGAGTCTCTGGGCAGTTTACAACAAAACCACCTGTTTGGGGTCTGTAGTTTTAGGCTGGGGAGGCTGTTGTCTGTCACCATGGACAGATCTTCCATCCCGTCATTGTTGTAAATAAGTTATCATTTGAGATCGGGCACAATAAACAAATGAAGAAAACGTATATCTTATTTATGTATGTATAATACAAGTGCCCATTTGCTAGACAATTCAAATGCTGAATATCCTTCTTAACAGAATTCATGATCCTTTGAAATGTTGCTTTATGACTCCACCTTGTTAGAATTCAAAGACTTCTCAGAAAATTTTAGTTGTAGAAATAATTCATTACAGTTTTTTCTTTTAATTTGAAGTGAAACCACTTATTTACTACTGTGCAGCTACAAATAACTTTTCATTAATAGATGTTCCTGTCACTAAAACAAGCGACTACTTGCAAGTGTATGTGAAATGTAAATAACCTCAAGGCATCATACTTGAAGGAGAAATTCCAGTCACTTGGCATAATATAGTAACATTGTAAACATACATTTAAAATATCTGTTGCACCGTGTATGGGGTGTCTACTCATCTAGTTTCATAAAATTATCAAGAAAAAAGGCAGAACAGAATAATTTAATTTTTATCTTATTTAAATATATACTGTTTTATTAAACTATGTTAGAATTTTTTTTTTAATCAAAGACAAATATGTTGACACAACAAATATTCTGTATCATACATGACTGATATTTTCTTAAATGATATAATTTCTAATTCTAAGGGACCAATTAAGTGATAGCACAGATCTATGTTTAGGTCTCCTTTGTCTTTAAATCTGGAGAAATATTCCACCCATTCCTTCCACCCAACCTTCCCTTAAGTTGTTTGCTCATCTGGCTGGGAATCCATTTTATGCGAGCCAGAAACCGTGGTTTACCTCTGACTTACAAACCAAGATGTTAAATCAAAGTTTGAAGCTGGTTTAACAACTTGTAAGGCAGAGTTAAACCATGGTTCCTGGCTCCACAGAAGCACTGGAGTCATGCTTTAAAGAAACCAGGATTACCCTTTTCAGACATTATATTGTATGTGCGCTCTGGTGTCTGTATACGTGTACATGTTTGTGTGTGAATGACTGTACTTGAATTCAATTTAGAACTGAACCTAAGTATGGACCTTCTTAGACAAGTACAGATGGGAAGAGTATTGCTGTACATGCATTCAACATAACCTGAGAATAACTGTACATGCTACAGCTCTGTATGTGTGTTCACTGTACAGAGCGTGTACATGTGTTGAACATAAAGAAATAACCTTTTATGCAGGTTGTTTGAACCCACCCTGTGTGTAGGAATTTTTCCCCCTGATGTAGCATTCCATTGAGAGGGCCCCTTCCTGCAGTGTGAAGTGGTACAGCCAAAACACAGCCTCTGGGCCAGTTCAAATCACAGTTAGTTAGGAACAAGAATGCAGTCCAAACCCATGCATTCCCTCCTCTCCTGACCTCCTCAGTTCTGCCGCAGAGTCTTGATACCAACATCAGCCCCATTCACACATTATAGAGGGTAAAGGTAGCTAGGGGAGAGAGGGCCTGTCTTTGTCCTTCTCCCCGGCAGCCCCTTGGAGTGAGGGAGATAATGAAGAAAATAGGGAGGGGTGGAGCTGGGGAGCCCCGGGTTCTTTGAACTCATCTGCTCAATTATAGCTACACTCCTGGGAGGGGGCCCTGCATTGCCCACCCAACAGTTCTGGGTTCGGGCCACATGGCAACAGACAGAAGCACCAGCTCTTGCCAGGAGTGCACACCTGCCAAAAACTTCTGGTTCCCTCCCACTTGCTTTCTACAGTTCATCTGAACCACCTATAGAAAAGTCACATCTCAAGGTAAAACACCCCTGACATCTAGTTCTTCTGTATTAGGGAGGTCTTCTATGTGATGGAACATTCCATCATGTGAGGCTCACCTGAAGTCTGAAATGGTACAGCCCAGACACAACTGTACCATCTCACTGAATACTAAACCAAAAAGCGTTCATATGTGTCAGCTGATCTATATTAAATTGAATTTACATATTATAACCCATTTGAGGTTTGCCCCATTTTCAAAATAAGTAGCATACCTTTCAAAGTTCCAGATCTGGGGTGCAAAGCATTTTAGCAAGAACAAGCAATGAGGAAAAGGGCTAGGAAAGCTTTGATTTTTATTGCCTGTAGTTCTTTGATCTTGCATCATACAAAGCTTTGGCTGTAAATCTTCTGCGGAGCTGAGGAGAGATGGGAAAAAAGGAAAGTGTTTTATAGTCGCTTCCCTCACAAATACAAAATAATCTTATATAGATTTAACTAAGCGTTTGTTCAGAAACAACTCCATTTTCTCCTTCTCCTTACCCTCCCTTTTCATTTTATGACTCCACCCCACACACAGGATCCCCCGTGGGACAAACTTGTTTACAGGATCCCCACTGGGACAAACTTCTAAACAGCAAAACATAAAAGATACTGGATAGAATTCAACAGAAGGCTTCACCTGCTAGTAGAAATCACATTGCTTCTTTCTCAAGCACTGCTTGGAATCAACTTGATTCAGTGCTTATAAGAACTTTCACACCAGAAACCACATATACTATAGAATATTGAGAGTGTGTGTATGTGGTTTTTGTTTTTTTGTTTTTTTTTAAAGAAAATAACACCCAGGAGAATTAATATAATAGATAGATGTATTGGTGAAATGAATGCATGTACAATCATTCACATAAACACATGTAGATAGGTCTGTCCAGGTCTATACACCTGAACCATGTAATGTCTGAATAGGGCTATGTGTTAAAATATTTGTATGAGTTCAGATAGCAGCAGTTTGTTTCTGCTTGTGAATTTATTTGTAACCATCTGGTTGGTCATTGTTGGAAATAAACTACTGATCTAGATCAACCACTGATTTGGTCCAGCAAATATATTATAGTATTATATTTACATCTTTGAAGTTAAACTATTTTTCTACATGTATTTCCTTTTTTTCTAGACAAAGATGATACTTAATTAAATGAGTGGTATTAAAAACTGTGCATTTTATTTGAATTTTGGAAAAGACACTTAGTACTTTGGGTGCATTTTTCTGTCCAAGAAGGCAAAAGTTAAACCCATTTTCAGTCTTTTTGTTTTTTAACTCTTCTGTCCTAGAGATGGGGATGCTTCATTTGCATCCATTTTACTCAGTGAATGTTGTGATAATGTGAATGAAATACATTTGCAATGTGTAAATAGTTGACTCAAAGCACCAGCTCAGTTCGCATGAATAAGCCTTTTAAGCTTCTCTGCCCTTTCTGCCCTGTGGTTGAATAGATAAATAAAGAAAAGGCCTTATTATTTTTGTAGAGCCTTAATTTGGAGATCTTTGCTAAACCAACTAAACTCAGCCTTCACATTTGTATCCTAGCACTTACTGCTGCTTAAGTTGCTTGGCACAAACTCTATAAATAACTGGTTGAAAGAGGACTATTTTGTGGGTGTGTTAAAACTAGACGCTCTGTTATGTCCCAACAACAGCGGGGTCTTTCCCAGACATACAACATGAAGTCCTGCAGCTGACATGATGAAGCCTCCTGATTGGTATAATTAGATGGATGAAGCTTTTATCCTTTGACTTTTTCCCTTCAGTGACGTAAATTCCAGAGAAAGAGAGGATAATCTGTGAAGCATTCCCACAGGGGTAAAAAGATTTTTCAGAATCTACCATTTTAATATTCTGTCTAGATAAGCTGTACTAATTATTCAGAACAGGACCCTTTTCTGTACAGTAGAATCTGTTGACAAAAACTCAATAGCACAATTCCATGCATAGAGAAATGAAAGGCAAAGATGTTTTCAGTGCATTGCAATGTGAAGTTCTTGTAATTAACCCATGCCTCTAGGATGAAATTGTGCGCTTAGCTACAGCAATCATGTAATGTAAGATCTATGTATGACAATCTATAGGCAGTCTCATGTGTTGGGAACAGAGCTTAGCCAATATTTCATTTCAAAATATACTGTATTTTATTGTATACAGTATATTAACAACATGCACATAGTTTGAACATACTAACATTATTGAAACTGAATTATCTTCTGGCATAAAGAGGTGAAATGTCATTGTAGTGTCCTTATAGGGCTCAGGAGCTACCTGGAAGCTGAAGATAAAATGCTTACGTGATTTTTATATATATATGTATATATATATATATATATATATATATATATATATATATATATATAATTTTAGTGTTTGTAGTAGGCTGTTTGGTATGGACATCGACTTGTTAATGTTGACAGAAAGCTGATTCATGGGGCTTTCGCAGATGGCAGGCTTAATTGCGGGATTATGCGACTAATCATTAGTTGCATAGAAGCCATATAGAAGCTGCAGGCTGAAGCTGAAATAATAACAACTAGCTAACCTCGCACAGAGCATCTGTGCGACAGTACACTCCTCTCACCTTCAGGCCCTCCCGCCCTCCCACCTTCTGCCCCAGTCTCCTGTTCCCCACCTCCCCCAGTCTCCCCTGCCCTCACCCACCCCACCTCCTGCCCCAGTCTCCTCTGCCCTCCCTGCCCCACCTCCTGCCCTCCCCCATGCCACCTCCTGCCCCAGTCTCTCCTGCCTCAGTCTCTCTTGCCCTCCCCCAGCTCCTGCCATTGTCGCTCCTGCCCTCCCCCAACCTCCTGCTGACCCCACACAGAGCCTCTCACCTCACTAGGCAGTGGGGTGCCATTTTCATCTGGTGCTTGTCAGCCGTGGGGCAGTCCAGCGGCTCCCTAAGGTGCCTGTCTTCCCTGCTTGCTGTCACTCAGCTGGTGGTCCGTTCACCTCCCTCAGCTGTGACCTCCCTTAACCACGACCCCTGTGGAGTCTCGCCAACCGCCTCCTGGCACGCACTCCTCCCTCCTGCCCTAGCATGTGTTGCCCCCTCTGGGCCTACCATTGGGCATGGCTGCAGTGGGGGTGGAGCTTGCCACATCCCCACACACACCCCTGGTCCATCTACAGGAATTAATAACAACAACAATTTGGAGGGCATTCACATAGGGCTGTTTTGATGTAGTGTCCCCTCTGTTCTTTTTGAATCTTTCCCGTGGACGATTCATACCACTTGCTCCTGGGTCTTTCTTTCGCCAGTGACTTTCTAGAGTAGGTGGACTGCTGTGCCTCTTTTTCCTCGCTACCACGCATGCATGGTGTGAACTCTAAAAACTTTCATTTCAATGAATTAAAAATATTTATTTTTTAAATATATTTTAAAACTTGTTTGGGGGGATCTTACACAAGATCACACAACTGGCAGCCTCCCTCCATCCCATCCCTTCCCTTCTCTCCCCACCCTGCCCACCTTCCTGGCCAGAAAGCAGCTGCAGAGGAGGCGGAGGAACCAAACCAAGCCAGCCAGGCTAGCAGAGGAGCATGGAGGCAGTTGCACAGATCCCTTTTCCTTGCTTTTTTGTTTTATTCCCCCCACCCACCCACCCGGGTGGTTGGTGTTCTTGTAGAAGACCACTGACTCAGCAAAGATGGTGGTTTGGTTGGTGTTCTGCAAGATCACCCAGCAATTCTTTTTAATTCAAAGAAAAAATCCACCATTCGTTCACTATGACCCCTCCATACATCTCAGAAGAAACGTTGAGATACTTTAAAGTATCCAAAAAAGCCGGTGAAGAAAGTGGAACTCTTTAGCACAGGGATAATTGGGGCGAAGCTCCAATGTACAGGGGAAAACCCAAATCATGTATGCAGTGCTCCCTGATACAAACAATGCTGTTTCGGTGTCCCTATGTGTTGTTTGTGCAAAATAAGGTCATACTTTCTGATGACAGACAGATATCAAATTTTGCACATACAATCCTGCTACTTAAATTAGATGAATACACTAACTTTTACCCCAGAATATGCTAGCGGAAAGGTGTAAACATTTTATTGCATTTTTAGAAAAAAATCTGAATATAATCATATTTTAACTGTTCTTGTTCTCAACAGATTTTTAACCCTCAATAGTCAGATCAATAATTCCAAAACAACATAATGCACAAGAAAAGTAGAACATCTTTCTCAGATTCAAATTTACTGTAATTTAAATTTACCATATATGGTAATTATTCAATAAATTGGACAATGTTTGAAGTTGAAATCCTACAAATGTCAAGCTGTTCCTTTACTTCCCTTTTGCAAGCACATTAATAACTAATTCTATTATAAATATTTAATTTATTGAAATTTCCTATAAGTGTAATTTATACAAAATGAGTGACTTTGCCCAGTCAGTGATGGGCTTCATCTACTAGTAGGATATATTTTCCCCAAACAACACACACACACATGACATCAGCAACAGACACTGCAGAGGCACTATGCTGAGCTGAACAGGGACAGTTGCTCTCTTCCTGCTAGAAGGGTTTAGATAATTTTTATTGGAGCACAGGTCTATCAATGGCTATGAGTCTGAGGGCTATAGGCCACCTCCAGCCTCAGAGGCAAGATGCTTCTAAATACCAGTTGCAGGGGAGTAGCAGTAGGAAATTTTTCACACAGGTCTTTTAAAGCCCTTTAGTTCATATCTCCTCTGGAATGGAGGGTGTGCTTTCACATATCAGCCAGATTTACCCTGAAGTCCCTGAGAGCTATCGGGGAGCACTTCACCCCAGGGGCGTAGCCACTATTAGGCAACAGGGTTCAAAGAACCCGGCCTGATGCCCTTAAGGGGCCACACCCCATGGCACCAACACACCCCACGCGTCTGGCATCAGATGCAGCGTGTGTGTGGTTTAGCTCCCGAATGAGGCTGCGTGGCCTCGTTTGGGAGTTAAATGGCCAGTACTGTGCATGCAGTATGGTCAGGAGTGGCTCTCCGTGTCTTACAACCCGTGTCTGATGTCAGATGTAGGGGGCGGGGCGAGGAGGGCCATGGCGGTGGCTGGACACGGGCTGCCGCTGGCCTCCGTCTGCTTCACACACAATTCAGGTTTTCACTGTGCGTTAAATGCAGCCCGATTTATATCCATGGTAGAAAAATTCACGTTTTGTGTCATTTTGGGGGACAACTTCTAGTTCACAGTAACTAAAACTTGTGGTAAAGCCTGCGGTGTGAAGAACTCCCTGGAGAAAGGGCACGCCCTCAACTCTCGCCTGAGGGCTTCCCAGAGGCATCTGTTGGGCCACTGTGTGAAACAGGATGCTGGACTAGATGGACATGGGCCTGATCCAGCAGGGCTGTTCTTATGTTCTTAAAAATAATCGAGGCATCACTTTAAAAAATACCTCTTTAACCAGTTGCAGGGGATTCAGTACCCCCTCCATTCCCACTAAAAAGGACTGTTGCTAATTTTCTGACTGGAATATAGTTGGTGGGAGCAGGGGCACAGCAAGCTTGGAGTGGGCTGGGACAAAATGTGAAGATGGCTTCCTGTCTCACCCACCTTCTTTGGAAAGGTGAGGGGGAAGAAGAACAAAGAGCAAGCTCTTGCCCAGCCAGAGCGGGCGCTCCCCCTGCCTGCTGAAGGGCCCAGGAGCATTTGTTCCTCCCCATGCTCAATTACAGCTATGTTCCTGGATGGGAGGTCAGTGTCTCTGATAGAAATGATCAATGGGGACATGTGTCTTCTGCACAAAGGCAACTTGTGGATCAAACTGTCAGGGGCAGCTGCAGAGGGCAAGAAAAACAGTTGTCCCCACCTGCCATTTCTGTTTCAGAATTCTAACTTATGAGACACAGCCCACCCACCCACTCCAGAAATGCACTTTGCTCCCTCTGTGCACCCCATAATTTTTATTCTGGTGCTGCCACTGCAAACTGCTTGCAGGAATAAATCTAAGAATATTGCATACTTACATTCTGAATTAATGTAGCAGAAGGGCAGTCTTCTGCAAGATTCTACAATGCAAGAAGTGAAATTGGCTTTGCATTCCTCTTACCCTACTTGGAGATGATTTTGCATCATAACATGTAGCATTCGTATGGCTATTTATGCTAATGCTAGGAATATTTACTCTCTGTGATGCTGATGTAACTGTTACATGGATAAAATATAGGCATCCAGTAGATAATCTGAAAATACGTCTACAAAAATCCCCAGATGTAATTATTATCTTTCAAATGAGAACATTTAAAAAGCTGGGTTCAGTTGCTAAGGAAATGTTCTGTCTGCTGAATTATTGCCAACAATTTAGAGGTGTCTGGAAATCTTTCTCCAAATACCATCCAAGTTAATGAATGTTTATGCTGATTTAAAACTGGTTGTGAAGTGGAATTTTGCCATTTTAAAGAGTATTAGTAGAGTATTTAAGAATTTTACCTTTTATAAAATAATCTGTAAAATTGTACCTGTCCTATTGGAACTTACAGCACTTGTAAGTGTAACCAGAATTTTTCAAGATAACCCATACCTCTGCAATTTATAATTGCTTGCAGCACCGTTGTGGCCATGGCAGCATCCTAAACAAGGAATATGAAGATGGTGGCAGTGATTTCCAGTGAGCAGGTGAGATGCTTCTAGTTCTGTCTCTGGCCAGCACTCTTTGTGTCCAGTTCTGTGCCACACAACAGCTGCTGTGTTGCACTTACTGGAATGGTGACTTCGAGACACGCTGGGTCAGCGTGCACCAAGTTAGCAATCTTTGCATCCCATTTAGGGACATAGCAAGGTTGGAGTGGGCCCAGAGACAAGATTTTAAAATGCCACCCCCACCCCCCTCACTGAAGCTCGGCTCATGAAGTAAAGAAATCTTAAATGAGGCTGAATAGTGGTAACAAAAAGCATAGTAAATATAAATAAATAAGTGTGTGTGTGTGTGTGTATAAAATCTCCTATGTGCCACAATAGAACATCATCCTAAATTATTATTTTAAAAGGTTTTTTAAATTGTGGATGATGCAAGTCATTTAATGGTACTAGAGAAAGACATGCTGTTCTGGTAGCTCCACCAGGTTTTAACACTCACATCAATTTCGGAGGATGAATACAACTGAAGGAAGCCCGGGTGGGTGCGTGGCTGGGGGAGTCAGTCATGTGACTTGTCTCTGGGGGCCCCCCAAGGCAGTGGGCCCTCAGACAACTGCCTCCCCTTGCCCTATTATAGTTATGCCCCTGGTCCCATTGTAAACATTTACTTGATTTTGATGAGCCTTGTAAAATCAGGATGTTGGTTTCCAAATAAGATGTATTTGAAGGAAATAAGGAATCTTGCTTAAGACTCTTGCAAGGGTGGGGGGACTGATTCAGAGCATTTATAGTTTGTATTAGATCATTACGTAAAGCCATAGAAAGAGGTAACACTATTATCTCATTAAATCTCACAATTATAGTCTAAGTATGCAGTTTGAAAGGCTTCCAATTAAAATTACACTAAATCCCTTCTGACCTCATTCTTTTCATTCCAATGAAACTGGAATGTTTCAAAAGCACTTACAGACCCTTTAGATGTGCTTCACCTTCCCACCTTCACATTGCCTTTTAATGTTTTGCAGAGTTGTAATGGGCATCTCCACATACTTGTTGAACATAACATTCTGTAAAATCCTCGGGTTGTATTAGGCAGCTGGTCTGGTTTTTGTTTTTAGAAATATCAGCTGTTTAAAGTAGGTATCATAGAATTTAAGAGCTGCAAAGGACCTTGAAGGTCTTCCTGACCACTCCCTTGCAGAAGTATCTGTTAGAGGTTGTTGATTTTTACCCACAATAGGTAAAACAGCAGAGCACTAAGGAATGAGCACACACTCCAGTTACAGAGTAGGTAGCAGAGGATGGTTTGGATATTGCAGCTGTTTAGAGAAAACACATGGAGATCCTTGTATGACTAAACACTAAATATTGATTGGTTAAATACACTTAGATAGGAAAGACCTATCTCTAATCTAAAGGACTACATAGTGGATAGGTAAGGAGAGAGAGATGTTTCCATATGCTCTCTAGGAGGAAAGGAAGGATTGTGACGCAGCACAGGAAGTGCTGCAGAGTCAGTTCAGGGCTCATAGAGTAGGGACAGATAGGGATACCCTGACTCACTGTCTCTACTCCCAATGCCCCTAGTGGTCGTTAGGACAGTTGGTGCAAAAGGTCGATGCACTGGAAGTTCATCTCCAACAGTATCATGAACCAAATGGCTGAATTTGTATTATTTATATTGCTTTAATAACTATGGGAAATGCCAACTTAAACTCAGCGGTCAACATCCTGATTGGTGTGCACCAGAAAGAAGTGTCCCTGTTGCGAAGAACTTTTTGAGCTCCTGCTGGGCAGCATCTATTGTGCCAGGGGGAGGTTTTCACCAATCTCTTCTTCCTCTGGAAGTGCTCTGCACCACCCAAAAATATGCCCTTGAAAATTGCACAGTTCTCTCCTTCCAGGGAGAAGGAGATTGGGGGGGAAAATCACTGCTCCTTACCTGATACACACTGTGGAGCATAGGAAGCTCTCTACAGCAGGAACACTTCCTGGCACACAAGATGTTTAGTCAGGATGTCATCCAATTACCATGAATTACCATGTTACTACCCTGTTTCCCCGAAAGTAAGACCTACCCCGAAAGTAAGACCTAGCAGTAATTTCTGATGTACCGCTAATTGCCCTAGTGCATTTTGGGGGGCTAAAATTAATATAAGACACTGTCTTATTTTCGGGGAAACACGGTACTAAGGAATTCCGAAGGACCTTACCTTTTTAGCAGCTTATAGAATCAGATGATACAAA
Source organism: Hemicordylus capensis (assembly GCF_027244095.1). Classification (NCBI taxonomy): domain Eukaryota; kingdom Metazoa; phylum Chordata; class Lepidosauria; order Squamata; family Cordylidae; genus Hemicordylus; species Hemicordylus capensis. Next base: position 205,648,216 of record NC_069661.1, read on the forward strand.
GACCATGGGGCTATTCTGATGATCAGCAAAAATTGAGCTAGCCTCTGCTAGCCCAAATTTTGCCGATCGTCAGAACCACCGGGCTTGGCTGCGAGCCCGGTGGTTCTGGAGTGGGTAACCCGCTCAAGAACCCCTTCCCCCAAACCTGGTTTTTAGAATTGTTCGTAGCCACAGCACGGCTTCGAGCCACACCTACTCATGAGTAGAGCCCCAGAGGGGAGGCAAAAAGCCGCCTCCCAGCTCCGGGGGTCTCCCCAGTATGCCCTGCATGCTCGCGCAGGGCATAATAGGGCTTATGGGGTCCGCGCGGCCCCTGAGCTCCTCAGCCCCAATCGTGTGGGTGGCTGATCTGGCCACCCAGGGCTCTCTCCCTGCTTGTGAGTGGGGAGAGCGGGCTTAGCCCGCTCTTCCCACTCACCGCCCCAAACTGGGTCTCACGGATCATGAGACTTGGTCCCATAAGAGTCCAGAAACATAATGAATGTGGGCTTCTTTTAAGGTAGCTCTATATTTTTGGAATCTCAGGATTCTAACAGAGCTCCATAGCCTTGAGAGATAGAAACCTTTATAAAGTTTCTATCCCTGTCTCAAAGCTGAGATTATCTAGATTCCACAAAGAACGTGCAGACAACAAAAGGACAACAACACTGGTATATCAGGTAAGGCCATGTTACAGTATTGTTTATTGGTTATGGTCAGTGTGAAGTCACTGAAACCCTTGCAGGGCTGCTCAACTTTGGCCCTCCTGCAGATGCTGGGCTCCAGCTCCCATAATCCCTCGTATTGGCCATTGTGACTGAGGATTATGGGAGTTGTAGCCCAAAAACAGCTGGGGGGGGCCTAAATTGAGTCGGCCAGGATCAATTTTTATTGGAATAGAGCATACTGGAGACTACAGCCCCTTAGGGATGGGGCCATAGTTCAGTGGCCTCATCAGCTTTACATGTAGAAGGTCCCAGGTTCAATCTCGGGTATTTCTAGGTAGGGCTGAGAAAGACTCCTGCCTGAAACCTTGGAGAGCCACTGCTATCCAGAGTGGATTATTGTCATTATTATTGCTACACAGTCAGACAGATGTTATTGACTGGTTTGTTTTATCCAGACATCAAGTCCTTCCCAAGGACCTGGGATGGCTGAATTTTATTGTCAGTGTTGCTGCTGTTACTGTTATAGATATTGTCGCAGAATATAGGTTGTTCCCAGTAAAGTTGCTTTTTGTAATTGGCTGATGGTGATTTCTGTGGTCCCTATGGTGCTGAGGTGCTCTTCAAGGTCTTTTGGATCTGCACCCAGGGCGCCATTTACCACTGGGATTATTTTGGTCTTCTGCCACAGACTTTCAATTTCAATTTGTAGATCTTTGTATTTTGTGATTTTTTCTATTTCTTTTTCTTCTATTCTGTTATCCCCTGGTATTGCTATGTCGATTATTTTAACTTGTTTTTCTTTCTTCTCGACTACAGTGATATCTGGTGTATTGTGTGGCAGATGTTTGTTTGTTTGTAGTCGGAAGTCCCATAATATTTTTACATCTTCATTTTCTTCAACTTTTTCAATTTTATGGTCCCATCAATTTTTGGCTACAGATTGCTTGTATTTTTTGCAGATGTTCCAGTGTATCATCCCTGGTGGCGCAGTGGTAAAAACTGCGCCAGTGTATCATCCCTGGTGGCGCAGAGCCCCTGGTGGCGCAGTGGTAAAAACTGCCGCCCTGTAACCAGAAGGTTACAAGTTCGATCCTGACCAGGGGCTCAAGGTTGACTCAGCCTTCCATCCTTCCGAGGTCGGTAAAATGAGTACCCAGAATGTTGGGGGCAATATGCTAAATCATTGTAAACCGCTTAGAGAGCTTCCAGCTATAGAGCGGTATATAAATGTAAGTGCTATCCCTGCTACCTTGTCATGCCTTTGTAGTCAGTCTGTGTGATCTTTTATTATTATTATTATTATTATTATTATTATTATTATTATTATTATTAATCTGCATTGGTGCCATACTGTCATCTGGGATACTGGTTTTAGTCTTAATGACTTGAGTCCTAAATGCATTGAGGATCTCCTTTTCTCACAAGCATTTAAGAGTAGTCTCTTGTAAAAAAAAATAATGATGATAATAATAATAATTATTAATTCACCTTTGTGACTTTGTAATTATCTGCTTATTGTAGAGCAAGAGTTGAGGAATACAAAGATAAATCACAGAGGTATGCCATGCCAGTTCCCAAAGCAGTATCTGCTTGGAAACTTTGGTTGGGTCGGGACATAGTGCCTCCTCCTTCCTTGCTGGGGTGTGTTCCTGAGAGTGAATTACACCCAGCATCTGCACTGGTGCCATACTGTCATCTGGGATACTGGTTTTAGCCTTAATGACTTGAGTCCTAAATGCATTGAGGATTTCCTTTTCTCACAAGCATTTAAGAGTAGTCTCTTGTAAAAAAAAAGAAAGAAAGAAAGAAAGAAAGAAAAGATTGTGCTGTTGAGTCAGTGTTGACTCCTGGTGACCACAGAGCCCTTTGGTAGAATACAGGAGGGGTTTACCATTGCTTCCTCCCATACAGTATAAGATGATGCCTTTCAGCATCTTCCTATATCGCTGGTGCCCAATATAGGAGTTTCCTGTAGTCTGGGAAACATAACAGTGGGGATTCGAAGTGACAGTCTCTTGCTCCCTTGGCAAGTTGCTTCCCCCTCTCTTCAAAGAACAAGAACATGCAGAATAACATTTTCAGTAGCTGCCCCACAATAGTATAACTTCTTATCAAGGCCCATCAAGTTTGAGTAGACATACTTTCCCCAAGCGCTGTTGAACTTTTCTCCTTGGGCTGGCATTTAATGACCAGGATTCTGCAGGCGCAAGGCAACATTAATTTAACCCAGTATTTGTTTTGATTGTGTGTGCTTGTTGTTATCTGCTCTGAGCCCATGGGAAGAGGTGGGATAGAAATTGAGCTAACCAAATAAAATAAATGACACATAGTAATGCTCAGTGTTGACCTTTTAATCATTATATCTGCAAACTATTTGCTTAAGGTAGAAATGTTCTGCTTTAAATAGCAGTGATTAGCATAGTATGGGGTTAAAATGGGAGCTGTGAATTCTTGCCCTTTATTTACTATTATTTATTTCACTATTATGAAGCTCTGTGGCAGGGGAACAGCATAGTTCTGGGAGATCATGATTGGTACTTGCATACTTGGGAAAACAGCTTTATATTTAGTCTGTTTGGTCAACTACAGAGAAAACAGGGTAGGAGGTGATAAAATGTCAAGGTCATAATGTTCATGGAAGCTTTCTGACCAGCCAGGAATTTTTATTAATTCTTTAAATGCAAATACTGAGGTCCTGTGGACACGTTCCATACCTCCTGCAGAGCACCAGGTGGAAAATTACAATTAGGTTTCCAGAAGAAAAGCATAGGGCCAAACATGCGAAGCCAAGTTCTTCTTTCATGCAGACACAAATATATTCCCCCCAATCCCTCAAAGGTGTTGATATTAGGAAGACCGGAGATTACAGGAGCAGAGCTGAGAGTCCATTTTGGCCCAAAAGTAGGACTCTTTGGTTATAGGGTTACTACAATAATGCTTCTGCTTCATGTGTGGCAAATGTGCAGAACAATAGGTAGCTGTCCAAATAAGCAAGCTGCTATATTCTCTGAGTTTCATTGAAGTATCTGATGTTATGTTCAATTTGGCTGTGAAGGGCCAAATTGGCTGTGACAGTAGCAGCAGGCCAATTTGTTTAATACCCCATTCTGTTCCAGTCATGTATAGAGCAAAAGGGATACAGCACTTGAGTTAGGAGTGCTGAACTCTTCCCTTGAAGGAGTGGCTCCTCAGTAGTGCAGATGGGGCAGTGCTCCCTTTTCCTTCTTCCACCATCAAGAGTGCAGATAAAGGGAAAATTTGAGGAGCAACTCCTCAGTTAATTTTTTGGTGGGAAAAAGATTTTGGAGGGAGAAAATGTGTTCTGGAGGGACAGAAAACTACTTTTTAACATGGGTGCAGAAAAACACTGTGTTGTATTCTATCCAGTAGCTTTTATGTTTAGTTGTTTAGAAGTTTGTCCCAGTGGGGATCCTGTAGACAGTGGACCAGGTCTCACAATCAGTGAGACCCGGTTTTTCCTAGTGCGCGGGGAGGGAGCCCTGAGTGGCTGGATCGGCCGCCCACACGTGACGGAGCTGGTGGGGGCTGGGGAGCTCGGGGGCTGCGTGGCCCCCGGAAGCCCCAGTATACCCTGCGCAAGCCCCTGTGTGTGTGTGTGTGTGGGCGGGGGTAGAATCGTCAAAAGGAAAAGTGAGGAAAAGGAGGAGGAGGAAATGGAGTTGTTTCTGAATGAACTCTTAGTTAAATCTATATAAGAGTACTTTGTGTTTGTGAGGGAAGCAGTTCTAAAACAAAGTGAGGCTATTCACAACCACAGGAAAGTGGGCTAAGGGACCCCAGCCCACTTTCCTGTGGTCATGTGCTGCAATGGGAGCCAATGAGCCCCTGGTGGCACAGTAGTAAAACTGCCGCCCTGTAACCAGAAGGTTGCAAGTTCGATCCTGACCAGGGGCTCAAGGTTGACTCAGCCTTCCATCCTTCCGAGGTCGGTAAAATGAGTACCCAGAATGTTGGGGGGCAATATGCTAAATCATTGTAAACCGCTTAGAGAGCTTCCAGCTATAGAGCGGTATATAAATGTAAGTGCTATTGCTATTGCTATTGCTATTGCTATACGGCTCCCGGCAGCAAATCTCACTAAGTACTCCCCCTCATTAAACGAGGTTAGCTGAGAGAATGCTCCGCTAACACGGTTTTCCCAATTGTGAGACGCTGCACTGCATATGTGTCCTAGGAGGCAGCTATACTTTCCTTTAAAAGAATGGGGGGTACCCAAACTCCCCAAATAATGGGTTGTGGGTTATTGAGGTTGTGGGTTCAAATATTGAGGTTGTGGGTTCAAATGTCTTTGAACCCACAACCTCAATAACCTGCTTAAACAGGAAAGGAACTCTGGATTTGGGGCTCCACCTACTGCTAACCAAAAGTTCCGCTGTGACAACTTCCTGCCTGTTCCTGAGGCATGATGGGTACACAACCCTATGGTAAAGGATGGGCTCCGATTAATGGCGGAAAATGAATTAATCCAGCCTAGACGATTAAGACACATTTTCTGAGTTCCTCTCCTCTAATTTAGGAAAAACTTGCCATTTGGGCTCTCTCTATGGTTTCCTGAATTTCCCCCGGGACATTTTGATGTGGCCGTTGAGGAACAAAGATGGATGTGGATGAGGGTGGGGGGATAGATGTGAGGTGGCAAGGCAGCAAAACCTAGTGCAAAACAGCGTCTGGGAAAGGCAGACATGTAAAGCTGCATATCCATTGCTTCCTATGATTGCAGACCTTTCCTCATGCGACATGAGCTTTGAAATAAGCATGAGGGGACACATACTTCAGATCAGAAGCGAGCAAGGAAGAGGCGATATAAATTACAGCTTTAATGTACCCATTGGATGTGTGAATATTAAGTGCTATTGTGCTGCCAGAAGCAGCTAAAAATCCAAAAAGTTTAACGCAAAGGCAAGAAGATAGCACTTCCATTTGATATATATGCTTTGGTGGACATCTAGACTAAAATACTTGTGAGTCGTCTCCTTGAAATTAATTGGACAACTTATCTTCATTAACTTGTCCCACTGATTTCAGTGGGACTATTCATTAGTAAGTTAGTCTGGATGTTGGCTTCTGATTTAAGTGCTGAATTTGATCAGTAATTTTTCAGTGCAAGTCACTCTGTATTCATTCAACACTTCTTCTTCTTCTTCCTCCCCCTCCTCCTCCTCCTCCTTCTCCTCCTCTTCTTCTTCTTCTTCTTCTTCTTCTTCTTCTTCTTCTTCTTCTTCTTCTTTTTCTTCTTCTTCTTCTTCTTCTTCTGCATTCCAGAGCCATTATTAAGTCCAAGGCAGGTGTGACTTTGAGTATGTCATTGGCCCTGATGTGCTTCCTCCCCCTTGCCCAAAATAGCATGCACAGGGAAACTGCTACAGATTGCAACCATGGTGGGATAGGGGTTTTTAACCCTACTCACCTGCTGTGGCCTGATCCAGATTGGGTGCTTGCACATGCTATTTGTCCTGGGGACAAAAGCTTCCACTGACCACACCATAGTTCTGCCCAAGATCACAGCACACACACATATATCCTGGCGTGCTATTTACAGGGGGAAAGCCAGCATCATGGACCCAGCGTGTGACTAAAAGGTGGTCTGCTTTGCCCCTTAGCCTTCCTACCAGTATTAAACCTAATGGGCTGCAGCTCTATATTCATCTAAGCAAGGTGATTATTTTACCAAAATGGAATCAAGGAAAACTAGGATTAATTAATATCAGCTGAGCTGCGTTATGAAGTTTGAGGAGGAGGAGGAGGAGCCGGAGGCAAAGCTTGGAATAGCACAGAAGGACACATAAGATTTCATTCTAATTCCATTAATTCCATTGAAAAGTGACATAACTGCAGATACGCACACTCAGGCCTTCTGTGAAGCCCCAGGGAGCAGGTGATAGAGTAACAAGTGAGACACCCAGATGCCCTCCTGCCCCCTAGCTTTTAAAAATGGGAGAGAGGAGGAGGAGGAGGAGCACAAGGGGGAGTGGGATTTGATGCCCTGCCTCAGGCACAGGGAGATCTTGAGCCACCACTGTGCACACTCACAAAAGCAATATGCTTATTACGCATGTTTATGTGCTCCCCACCATATTAAGGGATCATTTTAACTACTGTTTCTTAGTTTACAATAGGGGAAATAATCAAGTAAGGAGAATTCCCTGACATGAATATTTTCCTCCTAAGATTGATGTAATAATGATGCGATGCATTTCCTGGACTGGAACAAAAGTGAATTATCCTCAGTGTACCATCAATAGTAGTTATTATATGGTGTTTACACAAGAGGCACTCTTGAGAAACGTTCAGTGCTTGGGAGGCAGGTAGTTACTGTGGAGTTAAAACAAATCACATTTCGAGCTAGCAGAATCCATTGTCTGTGAGAGTGGCAAACTGTGCAATCAACAGATATTCAAATATTTGTTGACTTGATCAAATAGAGAAAGTTTGCCTTTGTACAGGAAAAACACAAAGTGGAACATGGAAAACAGTTAGATGGGAACCTGACTCTCAGCTGATGCCTGCTGTGTTTGGTACATGATGTGTTCAAAGTTGAAGCTTACAACCATAACCTTTCTGGGATTTTTTTTTGGGGGGGGGTCAACTTCACCTCTGAATTTATTACAAAATTTCACAGTTGTAAGACTAAGAGGCTGTTCTTACAAACAGCCAAGATCGGACTAAGGCAGCCAAGCCCGGGCTTGGCTACCTGTGAGAATCACCAAGAGTGCATGGCTCCTGGTGGCACCTCTGTGGCAAACCCACCAAAGAAGCCCGCCAGTTAGCCAAGGTTAAGGGTGCACCCATGCTTTTAACCCTACCCAACTGCTCTTGTGTCAGCACTGGCTTGCAGCTGGCACTGAAACACTGTAGGACTCCTGGCTGGCACCGGGGGATCCTCATAATGCACTGCACACTTGTGAGGTGTATTGTGGGATTTCCCGGGGTTGGGATGACGCAACCTTCACACTGCCCGTGGCATCCACAGACCATCTGGGTGCATGATTCACGTGCCCATCAACTCTACAGGGATCATCTGCGGGGAAGGCAAGAGTCTTCTGCGTTCCCTGGTGGTCCGCCCTCAAACCCCCTCACTTGATCATGAGAAAGGGCTCTGAATCATACTGAAAATAATTTCTGTCTTGCCCTATCCCAAGTATTCAGGATAAGCTGCAATATAAAAATGGAACTCCCAAAGCATATACAAGGATTAATTAATTCAATTATTTATTTATTTATTTATTTATTTATTTTTATACCTTCATGACATCAAAAGGTACTATTAGCTATTTTGTCCTCTCTGCCCCGCTCTTTCCCTTCACAAGGGATCCCCTATCTAATCCAACTCTCCTCTCCCCCCCCCGATCCATCGGCAACCCTAATTATTAGAGGTGATTCTTGTAAGCTGGGTTCTGCTTTCAATTGTGTGCTTCTGGAGTGCTAAAACAGAAGTAGGGACAGCGGTCCAGTCCAAGATATGAACATTTGCCTTAAATCGTATTAGTTCCAGAGCTACTCAGTGAGCTGCTGGTTCAAAGTAACCCTGCCCGTGAAGAGTGGCAGGGCCATGCCAAGAGAGCACTTACCTCCACATCATTGAAGCATGTCCTGACATGCTGTTGGACTGTCCTTCAATTGTGTGGGGTGTGGGGTGGGGGGGAGCTGTTCATCAGCGCTCAACACCCCTGTTTAAAAGTCAAATTGGTTGTGTGCTCAATTTGGTCTGTACAGACCCAATCTATGTACCTATCATGCTATGAACTATATAAACCATATCTTAATCTGGTAACTTTTAAAGGTGCTGAAGTTTGCTTTTAGAACAAGTTCCCAAAGGTCATAGAAGGAGTGAGTCATAGAAGGAGAAATATTCACTCACAGGTGATAAGCAAACAAGAAATGACTTACATTCAGGAGACTACTGGTGGGTTTTTTTTAGTTGCACTCTCTCTCTCTCCTCACTGTTCAGGCCAAATGCAATAATCAAACATAGGTTTCAGTTTGACCCCACTCCTAATCTCCTTCACGACAATAAATACATGCAAAATTATTCCCTAATAAGAGTCTTAAAACAGAACTGCAGTGATACGAATGCTGCTCTTGTTCCTAAATATATAGGCTGAGATACAGCAAAGATACACCGGTGAAGCGAGAGAGTATTCTAACAGAACTTCCCAACTAATTGCACTGGTACAATGAGGAAACTGCAGTTTTGATGGATGCCCTTCCCATTACCAGGGAAGGGCTGTGCAGCCTTAAGAGACATCTTTCAGGTGGCTCAGAGGGCTGCCTCGGCATCGAAAATGGCCACTTTATCACTGTTAGTTGGGAAGTTCTGTTAGACGGCTCTCTTGCTGCATGGGTACATCCTTGATCTGTATGTCAGTCATACATTTTAAAAGAGGGTGTAGGCAGAGGGAAAGCTTGAGGAGCAACACCTCATTTAAACGGGGAGGGGGAGGAAAGACACTTTTTGGCAGGGGCGGAGCCACCATTGAGTAGACAGGTTCAAAGAACCCGGGCTTCCGCCAATCAGGGGTTGAGCCTGGCACCCCAGCCACACCCCCTGCATCTGACGTCAGACAGAGGGGGTGTAGCAGGGCGGTCATGGGTGGAAGGAACATAGGTCACCGGTCGGCTTCTGCCGCCAGTGCTTTTTGGGATGCTATAAAGGTTATTAGATTTGGTGGGAGGAGCCCAGTAAAATGAGAGAGAGAATCTGTCAAATACTTTGAGGGCATCTGCACCCCTCTTTTTAAAAGCCTTTAATTCTGAAAAATACTAAGCTTCCAAAATGCAATCCTGATTTGTTTTTCTTGAATACTGTTGGGTATAGAGAGGAATTTGCTTCCAGAAAAGAGGATGATGAGTTTTCCACTTGTAGCTTCTGTTCTGTCCCTGCATGAAGTATGAGAGAAATGTAATGCTCACCAGTTATAGTTGTAAGAGATTCTGATTCATTTTCATTGGAATGTACTGTGGATTTGCTAGAATTATTTTTGTTCTTTGTGAAAAAAATAGATGAAATGTTCTAAGCTGCTGTGATTTGGAAGACCCAAAGTCATGTTCAGGACACCGGGGGTGGGGGGAGCTATAATTGAACAAGGTGGGGCAAAATGTCCCTGGGCCCTAATGGGGGTAGGCTGCTGACTGGACAACAGTTCACTCTTCATGCTGGTGCATAGCAGTGAGAAAGAAGGTGTGCAGAGAATGTTTTGTTGCCCCCCCCCACCATGTCCTTACAGTTCTTCTGCAGTAAAGACATATAATAAAGATAAAGTGTTCTGTTGTGTCAGTGTTGATGCCCACAGAGCCCTGTGGTTGTTTTTGGTAGAATACAGGAGGGGATTATCATTGCCTCCTCCCTCGCAGTATGAGATTATGCCTTTCAGCATCTTTCTATATCACTGCTGCCTGACATAGGTGTTTCACCAGTGGGGATTCGAACTAACAACCTCTTAGCTCCCTAGGCTAGTCACTTCCCTGCTGAGCCATTAGGTGGAACATACTATTAAATGCCGGTTCATGACTTCTCCAAGTGGTGAGGAATTCAAGGAATGTAGCATTATGTAGATTCTGGTTTCGTTTGGAGGTGAGGTCATTGAAGGTTTAAGAGATCTTTGCAGTATTTGATTTATTTATGAACATGCAAATAAGCAAGCTGAGCATTAGGTTACATCAGTTCCCAGAGAGCTAGCCCTGCACCCCCAACATGTTTTAGCCCCCTGGCCAACATTTTCATTTCATTCTCTCCAAAACTCTTGTCTATGTCTCTCTATGTCTCACACCTAGCCTGAAACAGAGGTTTCTTTTTATGCCAGTGGACACACCGGGGCATTTTTCACACAGGGCTTTTAGCCTGCATCTCTTCCGGAATGGAGGGTGTATATGCACATATTGGCCAGATTTACCTCAAAGTCTCTGTGAGCAATCAGGAAGCACTTCACACACAATTTGGGTTTTTCGTTGTGCGTTAGAGTGTAGCCTAATTTATATCCAGGATTTAAAAAATCCACTTTTTGCATCGGTTTTTGCGGGCAACTTTGAACTCGCAGTAAAGCCTAGCAGTAAACTCCCAGCAAAGCTTGCTGTGTGAAAAACGCCCAGGGGAAAGGGAAAGATTAGCCACCTCACACTATACACCCTTCCCATCAGGTGACAAAGCTACCTGCTATCTTGCAAAATAATGGCTATTAGCCAGTAATCTGCCCATCTTGCCAGCTGTTGAGGCCCTGACTTCTCTCTTCGCCACCAGGAGGCAACCTGTTAGTCCATGCCAGCCCACGCATGGTCTGTTGCTTCCTGGGCGTACTCGCTCTCCCTGACAATGAGGGAAGGTCCTAGCTGGCTTTGCTTGTACCCAGGAGCTGTGTGGCCTCTGTCTTCTTGGCCCTGCGACTAGGTGAGTACTTGGGCCCTCCCGCAGCCGGCAGGAGGGCCCGACAGTTGAATTTTATTATGTTAAAGTTATGCCTACGGGATCTTTTTAAATTTTATTTTCTCCTTTTTCTTTTTCAGTTATACATGTATATAATTGTTATCCTTGATTATGTTCTATGCACTGCTGAGATCTTGAAAGAAAGAAGGAAAGAAAGAAAGAAAGGGACTCAGCCTGCTTAGTAGTTGTTACAGTGCTAGGAAGGGTTTAAGCAGGGGTGGAACTACCAGAGTTCAGGGGTGTCCCTTGAACACAGGCCCTCCAGCCTCCTCTCCCCTCTCCCTCCACCTGGCTACTCCTGCTGCCATTGCTGCTGCCTCTGCTGCCCTCTTACCCCCTCCTCCCACTTGCTCCCCTCCTCCCGCTTGTCTGCTGCCTCCTCTCCTCGCATTTTCTTCCTCATCCTCGTCTGCCAACACAATGCTTGAAAGTGCTTCCAAGTGTTGTGCAAGCAGAGGAGGAGGAGGGAAGGGAAAGGGGACAAGGTGGACAGGGCAAGGAGAGGTGGCAGCGGGTAGAGGTGGTGGCAGGTGGGCAGCAGAGGTGGCAGAAAGTGAGTGCGGCAGTGCATGCTTTGTGAATGCTGCTCGAGGGCCTGGTGTGGCAGGTGAGTGTGGGGCACGTACAGCACACACCACCAGTGGGTATCTGCATGGCGGGCCGAGCAGGCCTTTCCTGAGTGAGCTACACCAATGGTTTTAAGGGTTGTTGCTAAGCAGTGCGTTAGTGGGCTGCTGGATACAGGGCTGATGGCCAACCTTGGACCAGTTCAGTTAGCAATAGCAATAGCAATAGCAATAGCACTTACATTTATATACCGCTCTATAGCTGGAAGCTCTCTAAGCGGTTTACAATGATTTAGCATATTGCCCCCAACATTCTGGGTACTCATACATAACATTTAAACGTACATAACATTTTAATGGAAACATAATTTTATTAATAAATGTTCCTTAATTGACCCTGAAGTATCTTGCTGTCTTGTGTGCTCACAAGGCTATACAGTATATTCCCTCTCCTATCCCTAATGCTTGCTCCCAGTGTCATTCCTTTCTTTCTCTTTCCCTATCTCCTGTCCCATCTACCTCTGCTAGAAACAGGAGTAGAGGGGTCCTTGGGCTGATGCAGTCAGGCTTGTCTGATGCTCATGTTGGGTGAGCCGGAAGTAACACACGCTGAAGTTCTAAGGAAGAACCGATAGTGGCTGGTGATTCCAGAGCTGGTGAATGGAACAGGGTAAAGCCACCATGAGGGTCATGAATAGGCAAGGCTTTTACCTGATCTTCAGGGTCTCAGCAATTGGTGAATGTAAGATTGGAAGAATTAAGACAATGGCCTGATTCAGATGATCCAACAAACCACAGTTCAAACTAGGTCAGTGAGTCAATGGCTGCTGAAAATGCAAAAAGCTTGGTCTGCACTCTCCACCTTTGCAAAGCTTGGCCTGCACTCTCCACCCTTGCAGTCTCAACTGTCCACAGCATGACATGCTTACCCTCAACATACAAGTCCTGCCCCGCTGTAAGGGTGTGCACAAACTGGTTCAATGGTCTATTCACAGACTGCTGAACTGGTTGTAAAGACCGGCGTTCGAGCTGGTTCGGAGGTGGGGAAGGGGTTGCTTTAAGGTGCGGGGAGGGTGTCCTTACCTCCCCTGTCACATTGCCCCCACCAGCGCTGCTGTCAAAATCACTGACTCGGGGCGACTGTATACCCTCTTGCCACCCCAGTCAACATAATACTGGAAGTGGCCGGTGCGCATGCATGATTCCATGCACATCCCTACCCCACAGCAGAACTTAGATCAGGAAGTCAATCTGAAGGAGCAGTATATCGTAGGGGCAGTGCTGGTTAAGAGTGAACAGCTCATCATGGCCAGAGACTGCAATGATCTCTGTCTCATGAGGGACTAGAAGGATGGAAGTGCAAAATACTAGCAGATGACAGTATGGTGACCGTTGAGGGAATACAAAATTAAAGGTGTGCTTTGGTGAACTGACCCTAAGTTTTGGGGAAGCTAAGACTGCCAGGCTCAGGAAGCTGGCATGTGAGATGAGAGAGTTAATATTTCTTCAAGGGCACCAAAATGCTTAACTCAAGAACCAGAACCTGCTACGAGGTAGTTTTATGCCTAATCTTTTGCCTTAAGCACTAGATTATGCTAATATTTCAACATGCCTTGAAGTTTTTCCATATATAGAATATTTCCAGAAATATTTGTCCTGCTTGTTTTTCTCCCTGTGGCCCTGCTCTCCCTTAGATTAGTAAGGGACATTCATAAATATTTTCTTTCTGAACTGTGGGAAAGGAGCTGTGAGCTGTTTTAACCTTTGTGCAAGGTTAGATTTAGGAACTCACTGTCATTGAAAAATCAACAAGAACATACAAAGACCCTGGGGACCAACAACTTTGGTAGCTTATCAGTAAGCTATCTCTTCAGTGTGCTAGGAAGTGGCTAGGCTAGGCAGGTTTGAATATTTTTTTTAGCACTCCGCTGTTGATATGGAAGCAAATATAACTAAAAATATATACTGCATATTTGTTCCAAAGTTGCTGTGTTTATTTATGCCAAGCCTGGCTCTCTATTTAGATACTTTGGTGGTACCAGATGTTCTGTGATTTCCAGTAACACAGTCATATCCTTGAAGATTTAGGCCACAGAAGTGATTATATTAAAATGCAACCTTGTGCATGTAAATTTCCATTGCACATAGGTGATTGCTTTTCTGCACTAAGTGACATACTGTAAGAATGAAATAGTTTCCTACAGGAGACACTTAATTTCTGTCTAATCTTATTGCTGTGCTTGTAAAGCTAGGATATTTGTCCTCCTGGGACCTTGTCTTGGCCCCTACATTTGGACTTATGCTCAGGTCATGCAAGGATTATGGTCCACAACATTATGTGCTCTGGAAATCCCCAGCTAGCAAATGATGTCCACGGGTAGTTGAATGTGTGGGATGATCCAGAGCTATCCCTTGGAGTGTTTGGTGCAGCTGATCCAATGCTGAACCAACTTGAGTGACCTTCAGCATTTGAGAGCTGGAGCTGGGTCCCCATGACCTTTCCACTTCTTTGGCATCCAACACATGCTGGATATTCCTGTCCTGAATGGGGTTTCACTCTCCTCGAATGAACAGGTATGTCGTCTGGGAGTACTTAGAGACCCAGAGTTCTCCCTGGTATCTCAAGTTGAGGCAGTGGCCGGGAGTACTTTTTATCAGCTTCAGCTGATACTCTAGCTATGTCCATTTCTTGAAATAAACAGCCTTAAAACAGTGGTGCATATGCTGGTAACACCCAGGCTTGCCTACTGCAATGCTCTCTACACTGGACTGCCTTTGTACAAAGTCCAGAAACTGCAATTGGTGCAGAATGCAGAAGCCAAGCTGGTCTCCAGGGCTAGATGAAGACAAGGGACTGCATTACTCCTTAAAAAAAAATAACTACATTGACAGCCGATACGTTTCGGGGGGAAATACAAAGTGCTGGTTATTAGCTATAAAGCCCTGAAAGGCATGGTCCCAGGGTATTTAAGAGAGTGCCTTGTTTTTCATGAACCCTGCCACCTATTAAGATCATTGAGGCAGATCCTGCTGTAGTTACCATTGGCTCGTTTAGTGGTGTTCCCAAACTGGGCCTTCTCTAGGGTTGCCCCAGAGCTCTAGAATGCACTCCCAAATTAAATCAGAACCTCTGATTGCAATGATACAAATGCTGCTCTTGTTCCTAAATATATAGGCTGAGATACAGCAAAGATACTCCAAAACAACTTGAAGAGCACCTCAACACCATAGGGGCCACAGAAATCACCATCAGCCAATTACAAAGAGCAACTTTACTGGGAACAGCCTATATTCTGTGACAATATCTATAATAATAACAGCAACAACATTGACAATAAAATTCAGCCATCCCAGGTCCTTGGGAAGGACTCGATGTCTGGATAAAACAAACCAGTCAATAACACCTGTCTGACTGTATAAACAACAACAACAATAATAAAATAATATCTGATCATTTCCCCTTCAGATGAGCTTACTCCTGGTTCTCGAAGCTGACTGTCGAATTAAAAAAAAGAAAAAGAATTAAAAATGGTCTAGGAAGGCAAGTGAAGTTGAAATTAACAGTGAGGGGAAGATTAAAATAATCAAACTAGCTCTCAATAGTTCAGTCACTGTATAAATGTGATACAAAAGGAGCTGCTCCAGGCATGGAGCAGTCATAGTAAAGTAAAGTGTGCCGTTGAGTTGATGTCAACTCCTGGCGACCACAGAGCCCTGTAGTTTTCCTTTGGTAGAATACAGGCGGGGTTTACCATTGCCATCTCCCGCGCAGTATGAGATGATGCCTTTCAGCATTTTCCTATATCTCTGCTGCTCAACATAGGTGTTTCCCATAGTCTGGGAGACATACCAGTGGGATTCAAACCGCAACCTCTGGCTTGCTAGTCAAGTCATTTCCCAAGAGAAACTACAATAATGCTGTGAACTGCTTTACGCAGATGTGGAGAAGCAGAGCTCTAACTAAATAAATGCATTATTTATTCATCATGGTCACTATATATGGTCAAAAAGAGGGATAGTAGATACCTCTGTGTAACAATCCAGAAAAGGGGAGCCACAAGGGACTCTCACAGCACTGTGAATTCAGGGGCGTAGCAAGGTTGGAGTGGGCCCAGAGACAAGATTTTAAAATGGCCCCCCCTTCACTGAAGCTCAGCTCATGAAGTAAAGAAATCTTAAATGAGGCTAAATAGTAACAAAAAGCATATTTATTTTATTTATTTATTGTGTGTGTGTGTGTGTGTGTGTGTGTGTGTGTGTGTGTGTGTGTGTGTAAAACCTATGTGCCACAATAGAACATCATCCAATGTGGACGATGCAAGTCATTTAATGGTACTAGAGAAAGACATGCTGTTTTGGTAGCTCCAGGTCTTAACTCACATCAGTTTTGGAGGATGAATACAACTGAAGGAAACCCAGGCGGGTGCGCGGCTGGGGGAGTCAGTCTGTGACCTGCCTATGGGGAGGGGGGCCAAGGCAGTGGGCCCCCAGGCAACTGTCTCCCCTTGCCCTATTATAGTTATGCCCCTATGTGAATTGGGTTTATCAATATTACTTCCATTATGGAAAGCTTGTACTGACATGTGAATTTGAGAGCTCATAGATAAATTATAGTCTGTTTAGTGTTGTGCACTGAAAAGATGGAAAGCACTTTTTGCAGAAGTGACTGTGATCAAGTATGTCGTACAACGCTCTGGGCTCCTTGGAGGAAGAGCGGGATATAAATGTAATAATAATAATAATAATAATCTCCTTCATTGCACTGCTCAGAAGTGACTGTGATCTCCTTCACTGCACTACTCACATGAGTGGATCACTCATATTTATTTATTTAATTTATTTTACATTTTATATTCCACTCTTCCTCCAAGGAGCCCAGAGAGGTGTACTACATACTTAGGTTTCTCCTCACAACACCCCTGTGAAGTAGGTTAGGCTGAGAGAGAAGTGACTGGCCCAGAGTCACCCAGCAAGTATCATGGCTGAATGGAGATTTGAACTCAGGTCTCCCCAGTCCTAGTCCAGCACTCTAACCACTACACCACGCTGGCTCTCATATCAATCAGCCTGGATAGTACTCTTTCTCAAATTGACAGAGTTCATTCACACTCCTGTGAGAGAAGAAGATAGTGTACAGCCTCCAAATGGAACAGAATGCAGAATTTTGTTGTTGGCAATAAGGCTAAATAAGTACACTGTCCTGAAGCTATACAGAAAAGAGGAAAGAGCCTTCAAATAATATAACTAATTGCAAAGATTATAAAACAGTGCCTACATGAGGAGGCATACTATGTCACTGGTCACTCATAATACTAGGGCAGCACCAATACTAACTGCATCAAACAGGCGCAATTGCACTCATGCAGTCATATTCTCCTGTAGGAAACAATGTGTAAACTGGTGTGGGTGTGCGCACGCACGCATGTGTATGTGTAGAATAACACTTCAAAAAAAATACTGTAGCTTGAGTGCTGACAAAAATCTACATTTTGCTTATCTTTATATTTTAGCATTGCACAGGATACTGTAAAAAATGAATGCAAATTTATTGAAATCATAGGATTTTATTATATACATAAGATATAAAAACAAAATTTCAAAACAGTATCATTTTTGTGAATCCAC
This sequence comes from Hemicordylus capensis, assembly GCF_027244095.1. Lineage (NCBI taxonomy): Eukaryota > Metazoa > Chordata > Lepidosauria > Squamata > Cordylidae > Hemicordylus > Hemicordylus capensis. Next base: position 205,665,492 of record NC_069661.1, read on the forward strand.
AGGACCACAAGAGAGAGAACACACACACACACGAACCATGGACCAGGGTTACCTTTTTAAGGAAATGGCACTGCTGCTCTTCCTTTCCTTTTTGTCTATATAAACAGGACATGGTTTGCGCTGCTTTAAAGATGTATTAACAGAGAAGTGCAGAATCAAGTAATAAAAATGGCAATAGTTTGTTATATCCCATACATTGATGTTACTGTGGAAGTGTATGCATTGCAAACAGAAACAGAAGCAAACAAATTTACTTTCAAGTTTAAATACTATAAACAAAGATCAAGTCCAGCATGAAGAACAAACAAGTCCATCACATTTCAACACTTTTATCATTCCTGTTTTAAGAACTCTTTTTTGAAGCGTGTATAGTCTCATCATAGCTGATATCTATAAAATCAAACCATTAGTCTGAAGTTGGGACTTCAGTGCAAATATATTAGTTTTCAAAAAATTTCTTTAGCATTTTTGAGTTACTGCCAGACATGAAGGAAAACCATTCTTTCTACCCCCACTTGCCTTGGAGTTCTTCTGTTCCAATAGATTTTTTTGTGTGTGTGCCTTCACTGTTCCCCAGCAATATTTAAATTTTCACACCAGGAAGGGGCAGGCAATAAAGTGCTTTATACAATCAAATACTGACATGCGTGTAATGCCTCATAAGGGAAATACTCCCATTCGTACCTTATGGAACCAGTAATTTCTTAAAACCAAATTTTTGATAAAATGATAGGTTATAATTTAATTTCTGCTGCTGTTTTATGAGCCGTACACAAATTCTGGTGGCTTCAACCATTTCCTGTTGGCTTAACTGAGTAGAAGGTTTGACCTAGCTTCTTTAAGTGCCCCAGCTGATAATCCTGTGATTTTTAAGAATGTCCCACAAAGTTTTGTTGGATAAAGGCATGTCCTAATTTAGGTATTGTGGTATTACAGACAGTAAAGAACTTTTTTTGTAATGGTGTTCCCCCACCGATATGTGTCACTTCCATATATGTATAACCTCTAAAAATTTACAGTCGATATCTAATCAAAATCTTGCTTTTATTTTCAATATATCAATGTAAAGTATAAGCATTCTGTTGACTTGATTCTAAGGTTTAGGGCGATACAGCTGATGGTAGTCATTTTGTCCATCATCACTAGTATACAAACAAGCACATGAGACTGCGGTTCCAATCTTCAAATCACTGAGTTGCTGCCAGGCCCACTTACTTCAGAGGGAGCCGACAAAGCACCTGTGAAGCTGGGCACCATCAATATTAACTATGAAGTCTTACTTTAAAGGCTGTGATCACACAACATGTTCTGTTGGATCAGAGGCTCTCTTACCCCTGGACTTTGGGGCTGAAGTCCAAGGCCTCCACACACCCTGGGGCCCCCCAAATCCACTTTAGTCTGTCCTGGGTGTTGTGGTTTGTGCCCTCAAGAACCTATGTGTTAAAAAATGATGCTTAACTTGCAGTGGCGGGGAATGGGGCTCCAAAGGCCTTTAGGTCCAGGCTCCAAAATTACCCAGGTGTACCTCTGTGTTGAATACTTCCAGAATCAATGAAGCTCTGCTCAAATAGCTCACTTTATCCTGCTGAACAAGTGATTAGTAGGAAGGTAGAATGGATGGAGAAGCTCTGGGAGTGCAGCTGTGGAGCTACAGCCTGCTGAAACACTCACTGGCAGCTGGAACTGGGCTTCCATTGCACACTCCACTAGGGCTGCTGGATGGGGCTCTGCTCCACTGCTTGTGTGAGAGCTACACACACACTTTTTGCGTAAGCACAACTGGGACCAATGTGTTCAGGATCAGGATGAAAGGCTATGAATTGAACCCCCCCTCAACCCATTTGGCACTATTCCCTTACATTCCAATTTCTATTTCAGAAGTCTCCTTTCTCTCCATGAAGCTTGCATTTTGTGCATTAAAAACACCCCATTTCAACTGCAGTCTTTTAAAATTTCCAATACTTTTTTCCCGAGCGATGACTTCCACTGCTGGACAAAACTTTTCATATTAACTATCAGTCTGCCTGCTTGAACATCTTCATATCCAGCTACAAGATATTTCAAACCTGAAAGTAAAACAGACAGATATTTATTAGACTGAAATGTAAATACTGTAACATCTACGAAAGATATATAATTATGAGGGAGAAATTGTGTTTGTGTATGTGTGGTTTAGGGAGGAGAAGAAGAATACGACATATTCTTAGATAAAATTTGGTATCAGTTTCACTGTTGCAAATAGAGAGACCTTGTTTTCTGGATGGCCGATATATTTTGATTGCAGTTTGTGAAATATTCCCATGACTATGAGAACATTCTTATTGCAAATGTAACTTTTAAGGGATTGTATTTATATCTTCCTAGAAACAATGTGGTACCAAGAAATTGCCACATGGGAGCAACTTATTATTACTCCTTTGTTTTTTGTTTGGTTTAATATGCATGGCTACTTTTCCCAAAAGTATAAAAATAAAAGTGGACAGAGATATTTTCTCCTATTCTCCAAGGTTGCAAATATGTTCCGGAATTCCTGGAAACCTTTGCTTTTATGTTCACGAGTTGAGAGAACCTTCTGTTCTCTTTTCATGTTTGGCAGAGCTGCTGTAAAGGAATTAAGTCACTTTCCTATTTTATTTATAACCTTGGTATCTTGTCTTTTCTCTGAACAGCTATGGGAGTTTTCCTTGGAGGTTGTTGTCCACATAACAATCCTGTGAGGTCGGATAGGTTGAGAGACAGAGACTGGTTAAAGGTGACCTGCTGTGGGTTGTGGCTGACCAGGGACTCAAAACTAGGTCTCCTGTGAACTATGCAAGACAGGGAGGCTATTCACATGATGGGACAAAATCAGGCTAGCCTCTACTAGCCCGATTTCGTCCCATCGTGTGAACCACCAGGTTTGGCTGCGAGCCCAGTGGTTCCTTAGTGGGTAACCCGCTCAAGTAACCCGCTCCTTAAACCGGGTTTGCGGAGCAAGTGCTCCGCAAACCCGTTTTTTTAAATCGTGAGTAGCCGCTCCAAGCTGTGCTGTGGCTACTCACGAGGAGACCCCTGACCGAGAGGCTTAAAAGCAGCCTCCCAGCTCGGGGGTCTCTCCAGTATGCCCTGTGTGCTTGCGCAGGGCATACTAGAGCTTCCGGGGGCCACATGGCCCCTGATCCTCCCAGCCCCTGCCGGCTCCGTCACAGAGCTGGCAGTTGTGTGGCGGCCGATCTGGCCACCCAGGGCTCCCGCCCTGCTCGTCTGTTGGGAGAGCGGGCTTAGCCCGCTCTCCCCGCTAACCTGGACAAAGCGTGTCTCACTGATCGTGAGACCCACCCCAGGGTCTCTTTTGTACTTAATAACCTAGAAGTGCAGTTGCTTTGTGGAACTTGACATGTAATAACAAATTTTGTGAAGTGAAATAGCCATAATGTTGCATCAAGGAAAATGCTTGTCCTTGAGCGTTTTCTCTAACCTGGTAACTTCTGACTTTTCCCCCCATGGGGAGACCATTCCATTCTCTCTCAGTTACTCTGCGGGCAGGCACCTTCCCACCCGCCCCTTGACTGAGTGTGGGATATTCTGGTCACCTTTTGGGGCCAAGTAGAAATTTTTGGGGTCTCAGCTGACTGGCTGTGGTTGGGGCCTTTTTCTGCCTACTTCTCACTGACTTTGTTAAGGTTGTCACTAGATTGTTGTGAGGATAAAAATAACCATGTACCCTGCTCTGAGCTCCTTGGAGGAAGAGTGGGATAGAAATGTAAATAAATAAATAAATAAATAAAATAAAATTTGGTCACTTTACAGTTGAGTGTGGGTCAGGGTAGGTTAATTTGTATTGGTGTTGGGCTGGAGGGCAGTTATGTTGAGTGGGAATGTGGAGGAAGGCTTGGTGATCACGCAACTCTCAGGCTGGATCCGCTCTCACTTGGATGCATGCCAGCAAACGCTGCTCAGTGCCTCGTGACCTGGGTTGAAGTGTGCTGGCATGCATCCCCTCATTGGGGGTAACCTCATGGTCGAGATAAGGTTTGGACTAGTTCCGAGCAGAATCAAAGCCCGGTCCTTCGCCCTCCTGTGGGCATACCTCCTATGAGATTGACCCACATAGGGGATATCCACACTTTAGTTCAATTCCTCATTGAAGGTTTGTAATTATTTAATAAAGTGGCCCTAGTTTCTTCCAACTACACGTGTCCTGTCATTATTTGGGTCTGGGTTCGCAAAGAGGTGTGCAGCCAAGCTGACTATCCACACTTCATTGTTTTCAATGGAATGTGTATTCAGACAGACTTTCAGATCTGCTGAACTAGTCATGCATAAATACAATTTTTCACACAGCTAAAACTGGATAGGGGCATGTACAGCTGATTTATTACATTTCTGACAGAACTCAAAAAGGTGTCTCTATTATCTTGCCTGGCTAAATTAAACTCAGTACTATTGCTGGGTAAGGAATTCTGCACATTTGCTACTTGGAGAGAAGATGCCGATTGACAAATTCTGTAGGATGGCTTGGACATGATAATTAGTGCATGGTATAACAGATCCAAAATGAAGCTAAGATTGAAAGGAATGTCTAGCATCACATTTAAAAAGCTTTAATGAGAAAGAACAGTGATTGGCAGTTTAGTTTTCTGAAGCATCAATGTAACCGCCCCCTCCCCTTCTAACTCTCTGAATGTGGAACAAAAATAGAATGTATGCACAAAAGGCAATCTTTTCAGCAGGAATACATATGAGATAAAATTTAATTTAATTCCATTATCTGCATAGAAACTATAATATAAATAGTGCAGGGATGGAAGAAGAAATAATGAAGAAGAAATCAATATTCAACTGATGGAGACATACTTTTCATAATACAGTAAACACCTACCAGGATTTAGTATTGGGCAGGTGCAGCCTCTATTAGTCCATGATTCTGGAAAAAGAATCCGCTTTCCTTGGAAAATCTTAAGTTTTGTAGATTTCAATACTTTCTGGATCTTCACGTTGACCTCAGCATGGGAACCTTTATCATGAGCAGATAAAATCTTTGCCTTCAGCACTGTGGGAGACAATTTCAGAGCATATATTCTGTATCTCACATAGTGGTGCACTTTAATGTCAGGTGGCAGTTATGTATAAAGTTAGCCTGTGTGCACTTTCAGGGTGAGTGCAATTGTCTTGATTGATCAGACTAATGCAATACAAAAATGTTTCTGTATATTTTATTTGATGCAAAGAGAACAGAAACTTGATTTAGTGGAACAGAAACTGTGCCAGATATTCTGCTTGATGAGCCTGTTCAGTCTCTGCCAAAGACAGGGTGCAGGGAGATGCTCACTGACCTGATTTTTTAGGAAGTGCAGAGCACACAGCTGCTCCTTGCCATTGAAGTAACTGGGAACTGCTGCTTACTCATCATTTTAGGCATTTTTACAAAACTACAAAATACAGCAATGCTTTCCTGTAGCGTGGCTACTACATTACAGGATTAAAGTACATATGTTTTGATAAAGAAAAGTAATGGATTTAAAATATTCTAGCCATTCTAAGTTAGATTCATTCCTAGAAGTTTATAGAGAAAACGTTCCTGGGGGCTTCTCCTGCCCCTCTCTCTTAAGCTATGCATGGATGGATTTCAACTTATAGAGGCCTATCAATAGTTCTCAAAGGGAGCCCCTAATTGCCACCACAATAAAAAAAAAATAGCACAATACATACTTTATATTGGAGAAATATAAAGAAATGTGTCCACATTTCAAATGTTGCTTTGGTCTCACAATATGTCTTATTGCCAGGAAATACTCATATATTAGAACAAGCAATCTGTAAGGAAGCTTTTTATAAAGTGAACAAAATATGCATGCAACACTGGAAAAATCCTAAAGTCAAATTGGGTAGTATTACCTAGTGTTCGGAGTGTTTGGAAACCCCAGGGTGCTTGGGTAATCTGGAAACCCCAGGGCTCTTTCCAGATTAGACCCTGCAACATGGTCATGTCGTATCTCTGAAGTGTGCGTCCACACTTCCTGCATTGTGACACCACAGTCCCTATGCTGACAGCAGGGTGCCTTTCAGATTTCCAAAGCCTTGTTTAGAATTTAATCACTGCAATATGGTGCTATGACGTTGTATAACTGGTGTCAATAAAGTTGCTGTTTTTTCAGGTTGATAGTTTCCGCAAAACTGCTCCCCCTGCTGTTTACGTTTCAAATGCGATTTTCCTGAACTGGAGCATTTTCCTGCTGCTAGGCAGCGAATCTGGAAAGCGCCTTCCCCAGTAGGCATTGGTGTAACCTAATATCCTTTTACGCTTAGCACAGGTTTCAGACTGTTGCAGTCCATTACAAATGTCAGCTTTTTGTCACATCCAGCAACATATGACTACAAATATTTATATATCGCTTTTGGACAAAAGTTCCCAAAGCAGTTTACATAGAGAAATACATAATAAGTAAATAAGATGGTCCCCTGCTTCCAAAGAACTCATAATCTAAAAAGAAGCTTAAGACAGACCAGCAACAGCCACTGAAGGGATGCTGTGCTGGGGTTGGCTAGTGTCAGTTGCTCTCCCCCTGCTCAATAAAGAGAGTCACTGCTTTAAAAAGGTGCCTCTTTGCTCAGTTAGCATATTTTCTCTCTCTCTCCCTCTCCCCGCTTGTGTGTGTGTGTGTGTGTGTGTGTGTAACATCCAGCCAAAGAAAAATTCTGGTGAACTCAAAGGAACACTGCTTTGTGATGTTTTAGCTGAACCTAATAAACGTATTTTGCTACAACTAGTACTATGGAGTAGTGTCTCCATAGCTGTCAATATATATTTATGCATGTGTTTCCAGTACTGAAATTGCTTATGTAAGTGGAACATGTTCCAGATTTGGCCAGGCTCATGGTGGAGGGGGATGTTGTTGTTTTTCGAAAACAATGCACTTAGTTGAAAGACACATGACCGTCCTTCTTGCAATGGCTTGAAGAGGTTGATGGGAAGTCAAGCTGCTTTTCCTAGCTAGCACAAAGCCAAGTCAAATAGGTTTCCTTATTCTCCACAAGCTAGATGCTCAGGTAGGAGGGTTATAAGCTCAACTCTCTCTTGCCAACTGCTAGAACAGGGCTGCACAACTTTGGCTTCCCAGCTGTTTTTGGATCACAACTCCTATTATCCCCAGCCACGGTGGCCAATTATCAGGTATTATGTGAGTCCAGCATCTGCAGGAAGGCTGATGTTGTGTAGCTCTGCCCTGCAGCCTGACAACCATCTGCTGTGTTTGAAGGCCTTATGGCAAGTATTGGGCTTGGGTGCTTAGTGGACCTGCCAAGTGTTGGAGCTAGGACCCTGGCAGCATCAGCTCTCAGCTGCAATATCTCATAGTGACCACTGGGGATTTTTAGGGTCATGGATAAAAGTACGGGACTCCTCCCCTCTTTGTTCTTCCAGTGTTAGTCTCCATTTTGTTTCTCCTGAGATGGCTGTTGGTTTTGGTCTCTCTCTCTTCAGCCATGAGATAGAGCTAAAATTAAGCTGCAGGCTTTCCCCACATTTGTTTGTAACCTTTTCTTTAAACAAATCCTTGTAGTTCTTCAATACTAAAAAACTGTCTCAAGACCTCTTGCTTTGCTGCTTTCTCACCAAACTGGTTTTGCTTTGCTATTTGGGGACTGAACTGTCATTCTTCCCCTACACCAAGTTCCTTTCATACATTCCCAGTATAAAGTAATTTATTTGCTTGCATTGTGGTAGCAATTAGCAGATCCTTACTTTAAAAGATCTTCAGTCAGTTCTCAGGCATTGCTCCCTACTTAATAACCTGATTTGTATTGAGGGATGCTGGTTGAAATAAAGTTATATTTGCATAAATGCTCTTTTGAAGGCCAGAGGACACATAAGCAACATTTTAAAACCTGCCTTTCTTTTGAAAAATAAATGCTGTTACCATTACAGGAAATAGCTCTAACACCCCTAAGGCCAGGACAAGAGTTTAATGGAATACAGCCTCTTGAACCTCTCTTTGTAGGCCAATTTTAGTCATGAGACACATGTTATTTTTTCATACATGTTATGCTTTTGTGTAGCATGTAACAGGTGCAAAAAAATTCTGAAAGATTATGAAATTAATCATTTCAGCTTATGAGCTCATTTGTATAGTTGGAGTATTTCTGGCACTCTGTAGAGTTATTTGTTTGTGCTTTGTTTTAGTAAAGAAAAAAAATTACTCCTGCCACTGTGTGTTCTTGTGAGCTTGGAAATTAAAGAAGAGGATGCTTTTATAGTTAGCCTTATTGCCCACAACACATGTGTTCTGGATTTTTATGTCATTATGCTGTGAAGTGCTTGGAAAAAGAGCATAACAAACTTTTATTTTGATTATCCATGGGTATTTTCTCATTTACTCTGGATTGCATAAGATCAGAGGCAACAGGTCTAGTTTTCAGAAATAACAAATAAGCTGGCTGTCAGTATGCTTGTCCCCCACCTTACTGCCTGGTCCTCTGGATATGGAGAAGCTATGGCAGCATGAGCTGAGGTTTGTATCATAAGGTTGTTGATGTTCTCTGAGTGGTCCACTATGAATTCATACCTTTGTGATCTGTGCCTGCCTCTATTCAGGGAGGAGGCATGAGCTATGCACATTTGGACATGCACCCTTGCTCCACAGAGGTGGCTTGGGTCAGAATTCTTAAGGCTAAGCTCCAGACATTTCTGAATGAGACTCTGTGTAGGTGCAGATTCCATAGATGTGAGTGCACAAACACCACAAAGAAGAACAGCCACAATAGCACTGTACGTGAAACTGCCCAGCTTTACTGAACCTGCTTCTCAAACCTCGCTTGCCATATCTTTGCTGTAAATAAAGTTTTACTAGAGCAAATGTGCACCACTGCCAGATGTACTGTGCTACTTCCAATGGCTTTTATGATCCTGCTGCCTGAGGTGATAAGTGGTCCTCCCTGCCACCCAGTGTTGGGGAACCATCTTGACATTCGGCCCTTCATCACATTATGAAGCAGCTATGTTGACAATGGCTGACATACAGACTAATGAAGCACCAATGCTACATGAGATGCACCAAAGCTAGTGAGGAGTTCCCAACAGTGCATTGGCACTCATGGGGAGGGGATTTTAACGACCTTGCCTTTCCCCAGAAGCATTCTGTGCAACCCACAATATGTCCCTGAGAGCTCTGTGACCCTCAGACATATTTTTGTATTGCATAGAGAACTATGTGGGGAAGGGGAGGTAATCAAAATTCACTCCGCACCCCACCCCCACACAAGTGCCGACCTCTTCAACAACACCAGTGCATCTCATGTAGCACCAGTGCTTTGTTAGTCTCGATGTTGGCCAGTGTTCCTTTAACATACATTCCTGAAGTCATCCTTTACATTATTACATTATTATTACTATATTTAAATTTTAACTCACCATATGTATATTTCATGCCACAGAAGATCTTGGAGTTACCTAAAACTTGGTCTTTACATTCACATTTTCCTATGAAAATATAATACAAAAATATTTGATGAAATTTTTCAAGCAACAATTATCTCATATGATAATTGGAGTCCCCAGAAGACTTACATGGTTGTTTAGAACCATTGAGCTAGGAGGGAAATAGGATGGTTCAGATAATAGGGTATTGTTTAGGAGGCTAAATCCAAGTTTGACTAGTATTAAAGTGACAGCATTCTATTGTTGTTGCTTTCCTTGGTCAAATGCCACAAAACTTTCTAGTATGCATTTTATGGGTTTTATAGAAAACAAGCTGAACATCACTGACTTCTCTCCTTTTCCTGCCACATCCTTATAGCATAGTTTACTCTTCGAACACAATATAAACTTGATGATTCACTCAAGTCAAAAGCATTCAAAGACTTTAGCCTGCCCAAGTCCAAGAAAAAAGTTTCAGCAGCTGTAAAGAAGACAAAAGTGACTCAGTGGAAATGTGACTCATTGAATGCTTTGGTTTCCCATGGGAACAACCCTGGAGAAAGCTGCCCAGTGGCCCCCTCACAGCAACAAATTAACGTGAGAGGGCAGAAACACAACCACACAAGCTACATACTGCTTAACCCTTCAGTTTCCAGCCCACTCAAAATATATTCAGATATTGGACTGGGAGAAACCTGAACGTCACATAAGAGGTTTAGGGCCGAGAGCATAGCGAACAGAGCATAGCGGACAGGAATAGCTAACAGGACATAGGAGTTTTGCAGGAGTTTAGCGGGAAGTGTGCGGGGGAGCCTGGAACAAGCCCCAGTGATCACAAGGAGACTGGTGGAGAAGAGAACTAAGTACAAATCCCTTCCTCATATTCTTGGGGAAGGCTGCTTAGACAGTAAATACCTGACCATTACAGCTGAGACCTATCCTTCTAATAAGTTATCTCTAAATACTGTAAACAGCCAACAAAAACAGTATGAAGATAGAGGGCCAGCAGGGGAGGGGGCACTTCCCAGTGTATTGCACAGAGTGCCACATGTATTACTATTTGTCCCATGGGCAGAAGTCATGGTTGTGTGCTTGGTGCAAGGAGCTTCTGGCTCTCAGGGAGCAAGTTCGTTCCCTTGAGACCAAGGTGGCAGATCTGGAGAAGCTCAGAGAGACAGAGAGGCATGTGGACGAGACCTTCAGGGATGTGATAGAGACATCCCACTCCAGGGCTGATAGCTCCTGCTGTCAGGGAGAATGAGGGTCTTGGGCAAGGAGGACATCGGTCTGAGGAAGAGGGAAATGCTCCTTTAGAAGGGACCCCTTCCATGGATGATGAGTCCATATCCTCTCGCACAGGGGATATTCCTCTGGGGAGTGGGGGCCTCCTTGTAGTGAGTGATTCAATCATTAGAGGTATAGAGAGATGGGTTTGTGACCCGCGTGTTGACCTCACGGTGACTTGCCTGCCTGGTGCGAAGGTTGCGGACATCACGCAGCGTCTAGATAGGCTCTTAGGCAGTGCTGGGGAGGAGACAGCTGTTGTGGTGCATGTCAGCACCAATGATGTGGGGAAATGTAGTCGGGAGGTCCTGGAAGCCAAATTTAGGCTGATAGGTAGCATATTGAAGTCCAGGACCCACAAGGTAGCATTCTCAGAAATGCTACCTGTTCCACGCACAGGTACAGTGAGACAGGCAGAGCTGAGGGTTTTCAATGCGTGGATGAGATGTTGGTGCCGGGAGGAGGGGTTTAGATTTGTTAGGCACTGGGATACATTTTGGGGTAAGGAAGGCCTGTACAAAAGGGACGGGCTGCACTTGAACCAAGATGGAACCAGACTGCTGGAGCTTAAAATCAAAAAGGTTGCAGAGCAGCTTTTAAAATAACGGCTGGGGAACAGCTAATGGGAGCTGGGCAGTATCCCATTCGGCAAAAGCCATCCTTTAAAGTGCAAGGGTGCAAAGGATTCAGATAAAACAGAAGGGGGCAGAGCAGTACCGCATAAAGAGCAGACGGGAGACTGTGCCAGCTGGTCAAAGAGTCAAAAGAAAGATAGCATACATCAGGTGAGAGATTCAGCGTATAGGTGCTTATATGCCAATGCCAGAAGCCTCCGAGCCAAAATGGGTGAGCTGGAGTGCTTGATGGCTAACGCAGAAATAGATATAGTTGGCATAACAGAAACATGGTGGAACAGTGAGAACCAGTGGGACACTGTTATCCCTGGATATAAACTCTATAGAAAGGACAGGGAGGGGCGCCTTGGAGGTGGAGTAGCACTGTATGTTAAAGAAGGCATAGAATCTAACAAGCTAGAAAACCTGGGTGGGCTGGAGTCCTCCACAGAAACCCTGTGGGTGACAATACAAGGCCTGAAAGGGAACGTGCTACTGGGGACGTGCTATTGCCCTCCTGATCAAAACGCTGACAGTGACTGGGAGTTGCAGCAGGAAATCAGGGAGGCGTCAAGGAGAGGCAGGGCTGTAATCATGGATGACTTCAATTACCCACACATACACTGGGTAAATTCACAGTCAGGTCATGACAAAGAGGTCAAATTTCTAGATACACTAAATGACTGTGCCCTAGAACAGCTGGTTTTGGAAGCAACCAGAGAGAAGGCAACCTTGGACTTAATTCTGAGTGGCAGCCAGGATCTGGTGCGGGATGTCAGTGTCATCGACCCTTTAGGGAACAATGACTACAGTGCTATCAAATTCAGCATACATGTGGGGAGAGAATCACCAAGGAAGTCTAACACAGACATTTTGAATTTCAGAAGAGGAAACTTCTCTAAAATGAGAAGTATGGTGAAAAGGAAGATGAAAGGGAAAATCAGGAAAGTAACTTCGCTCCAGAAGTGTCTACTCAAAACCACTTTGCTCCATGGAGTTTACTCAAAACCACAGTACTAGAAGCCCAGTTAGATTGTATACCCCAAAAGAGGAAAGGTACCACTAAGTCCAGGAAGATGCCAGCATGGCTAATGGGTACTGTCAAGGAAGCCATAAAAGGGAAGAAGACTTCCTTCCGAAATTGGAAGGCCTGTCCAAATGAAGAGAACAGAAAGGAACACAAACTCTGGCAAAAGAAATGCAAGGCAACAATATGGGAGGCAAAAAGAGAGTTTGAGGAACATTTAGCTAAAAGCATCAAGGGGAATAACAAAAACTTCTTTAAATACATCAGAAGCAGGAAACCTGCCAGGGAGGCAGTTGGACCATTAGACAACGAGGGAGTGAAAGGGATTATTAAGGAGGATATGGAGGTTGCAGAGAAGCTAAATGAGTTCTTTGCGTCTGTCTTCATGGCAGAGGATACTGAGCATATACCTGTTCCTGAACCAGGCTTTTCGGGGATTGCGGCTAAAGAACTGAGCCAGATAAAAGTGATGAGAGATGATGTTCTAAACTGTCTGGAAAAACGGAAAACTTACAAATCACCAGGGCTGGATGGCATCCATCCAAGAGTCCTCAAAGAACTCAAATGTGAAATTGTTGACCTCCTTGCTAAAATATATAACTTATCCCTGCAATCAGGTTCTGTACCAGAGGACTGGAGAGTAGCAAATGTAACACCGATTTTCAAGAAGGGATCCAGGGGTGATCCGGGAAATTACAGGCCGGTTAGCTTAACATCCGTTCCAGGCAAATTGATGGAAAGTAACCTCAAGGATAAAATTGTAAAGCACATAGAAGAACAGGCCCTGCTGGGAGTGAACCAGCATGGGTTCCACAAAGGTAAATCTTGCCTGACCAACCTTTTGGAGTTCTTTGAGAGTGTCAACAAGTGTGTGGATCAAGGTGATCCAGTTGACAAAGTATACCTGGACTTCCAAAAAGCTTTTGACAAAGTTCCTCATCAACAAATCCTGAGGAAACTTAGCAGTCATGGGATAAGGGGATAAGTACATGTGTCGATTGCTAACTGGTTGAAAGAAAGGAAACAGAGGGTAGGTATAAATGGAGAGTTTTTGCAATGGAGGGAAGTAAGAAGTGGGGTCCCCCAGGGATCTGCACTGGGACCGGTGCTTCTAGAAGTAGGGGTAAGCAGCAAGGTGACCAAATTTGCAGATGATACCAAACTCTTTCGGGTAGTGAAATCCATAACTGATTGTGAAGAGCTCCAAAAGGATCTCTCCAAACTGGGTGAGTGGGCGACAAAGTGGCAAATGCGGTTCAAATGCGGTTGGCAAGTGTAAAGTGATGCACATTGGGACGAAGAACCCCAACTTCAAGTATATGCTGATGGGATCTGAGCTGTCGGTGACTGACCAGGAGAGGGATCTTGGGGTCGTGGTGGACAGCTTGTTGAAAGTGTCGACTCAATGTGCGGCAGCTGTGAAAAAGGCCAGTTCCATGCTAGGGATCATTAGGAAGGGGATTGAAAATAAAACTGCTAATATAATGCCCTTATACAAAACCATGGTGCGGCCACACCTGGAGTACTGCGTACAATTCTGGTCACCACATCTAAAAAAGGACATTGTAGAACTGGAAAAGGTGCAGAAGAGGGCAACCAAGATGATCAAGGGCCTAGAGCACCTTTCTTATGAGGCTAGGCTACAACACTTGGGGCTATTTAGTTTAGAAAAAAGACGACTGCGGGGAGACATGATAGAGGTCTATAAAATAATGCATGGTGTGGAGAAAGTGGATAGAGAGAAATTCCTGGGTAGACCAGTCTCCGAGGTGGGCTGACACGCTAAGTCGGGAGCAAAGGGCTGGTCTTCTCACCAATCCCAATTGGTAGGCCAGCTCTCCCTGGAAAGAAGTGCATTCTGAGGCCCATTTTCCCAGAAAAATGGGCGTCAAAATGGCGGCCGAATCACGCGAGTTGATTCAAGTGAATCAAGGTTGATTTGTCAAGGCAGCCATCCAAGCCAGCTGTTCTCAGTGAATGAAGTTTTTTTCTATATGATTCGACATCGAAACACAAAAATTGATTTGTGCACACTCCTAAGACCAATGTGGATAGATTGAATGATCTTATCCTGGGCTCTGTTGTTTATACAATTTAACTCAGTGGTTGGGGGTGGGTGAAAAACAGCACTTAGCAATTCGGATAACCATCTAATTGCATGATTGTGACTAACACCAAATTTAAATCCAACATGAGATCTAGTATTTAAATCCTGGGTCGAGCATATATGTTTTTCAGTTCAGATGATCATTTGTATATATGTTGAGGGATCTAATCACACATTGAAAGTATTGTTTGAAATGGCCCATTGAGAACACATATTGGGAACTAGGTCCCATTGAATCCTGTGGGTCTTGCTTCTGAGTAAATTAGTTTAGAATCAGCTTGCAAATTATGTAGGTTGCTGATAATGAATATAATCTTACCTTCTTTCATTTTTTCTTCACTTTTAAACATCTTTCAGATCCAAAGTAACACCTCTGTACTAACACCTTACTGTACTATACTTGTTTGTGGAAATGGTTGAGTCTGCATTCTTACCTGAATGTCGAAGGGCAGAATATCCTTGTTCATCTTCCCACCCCCATGCTGGTTCACTCTCATTATATGCAGAATATAAACCAGGGATTTCATGGTACCAATCTATGTCTGCACTGCTGAAATGAAAGGAACACTATGAACTGTATCCTATCAAATTAGCCCATTTCAAGTTTATTGTTACAGCAAATTTGCCTTGACAAAGAATAGGAAACCAGAAGCAGTCAAACATTTTGTTATTACTAATATTTCAAAGGTGTGAGTGTTGTCAGAAAAGGGACTTACTTACCTCAATAGGTTTCCCACAACTGATAACTTCTTGAAGTGCCTAACAGAGTCTTGGGAATGGCCATATACCCATAGCTAAGTTCTTGCAATAGGGGTGGCCCTAGGAGAAGCCCACTCTACCAGGGGCATAGCAAGGATGAAGGGAGCCCTGGGACAAAAAGTGAAAATGGGCCCCTGCCTTCCCACCTTCTTCTTGGGAGAGGCAGGAGGGAGAGAGCAAAGCACAAGGTTCTGCCCAGACAGTGGGCCCCCATCTCTGAGGGGCCAAGGGATATTTGCTCCCCACCCCCGTTGCTACTCCCCTGCACCCTATCCCTCAGTTCAGTGTTTCTTAGCCCTGGAAATTAACACCCATTTCTCAAAGAAATATCAAAGTGAAGAGTATGAGGCCCTGCTCGAACATAATGCAAAAACAGAGGTAAATGTGCCAGAGGTTGGAGTTTATGATCGTCCAAATTTGTGAAGCTGCAGTTTTGTCACCCAACCATGGCTCCATTTTGAGTTTCAAACCTGAATTTGAACCCTCATTTTGTTGTGAGTTTCACTGCTGAAACCTGAGGTTTGAAGGCACCATTATGGTGTCTGAATTCTGCTGCTGCTATAAACTGAGTTTTGTGCGAAGCTCTTCCCACAATCATAGAGAGACTGGTTCAGAGCAGCTCAGAAATGCATCAGTTCTAGGTGGCCACATTTCTTGCTGGCCGCCTCTCAGAGTTGATATTCCGCCCTCTGCCATCTCCTTACTCCTCCTGTTGCTGCTTGAAAACAGGGATGCTGTGTCCCTAGAGTCCATGCAACCCCTGCTAACTTGGCAAAGAGGCACCTTCTAATGTGGTGATTCTCTTTATTTAGCAGGGGGAGAGTAACTGGCTCTATCCACCCCCAGCACAGTACCTCCAGTGACTGTTGCTGGTGTCTATCTTATGTTTCTTTTTAGACTGTGAGTCCTTTGGGGACAGGGAGCCATCTTATCTTAATTTAAAGGGACAGAATCACATTGGAGCAAGCACACTCCCCCCTGCATGTTTTGGACCTTGCGTAAACTACATGCATAAAGCCCCCGCTTCTCTTTAAATGTGGATGCTTAAAACGCATGTTACTCCTCCTGACCAAAAGTGGCTTCACCAGGCGCTCCCTTTCCGGGCAGCTAACAGCTCTCAGAAACACCAGCCGCAATTAATTTGCATAGATCTACCCTAGGCTCTGGGAGCAACTGCGTGGTTATGACATGGCATCAATTTTGCTGGTGGACTGTCCCTTCTCCCACCCTCCCACCAACCAACCCACCACCCTTACCCCAATTTCTCAGTAGCTGTTCTGCATCTCTCCCCCAAGACCATGCATCTGGAAGTGCCCCTTGCCATCTTGTGGTATCAATAATTGTACTTGTGCATGACCATGTAGCTTGAGAGTTCTTGCAAAGGTAGTAGTGCAAGTGGTGTGAGGAAACGGTTAAAATGTCTTTGGCCTGCCGAAGGTGGGTGATCAATGCCGAAAAGGCACGACACACTGAGCATGTCCCTTCTAACATAGTAGCCAACCCTGACAACCCTGCTTTACTGATGTGCTTATGCCTGGTGACGTGAGCAGAACAGAGCTTGCTGGGATGCAGCCTGAGCGGACTAGGAAGAGGGAGGTGTTCCTTTGTCCAGAAACCAGAGATTTCCAAACAGCAGTTGATCATGCCAGTGGCATGATTCTCGGCTTCACAGATTAACCACAGCACAGTCTACCCATGTTTTCATGTGACATCTGAATGGGGCCTGACTGTATGCAGACACATTCCTTGAAGAACTACAGTTCATTTATTTCATGTTCAATTTATATGGACAACCATGGATGAAGAATGTTGTGTCATTACACTGGGAAACATATAGCAAAAGTATAATTTTACAAAATCTATCATTTATACATATACATCTGCATTTCATGGTTATTGGTATAAAAAGTCTTGTGGAA
Source organism: Hemicordylus capensis (assembly GCF_027244095.1). Lineage (NCBI taxonomy): Eukaryota > Metazoa > Chordata > Lepidosauria > Squamata > Cordylidae > Hemicordylus > Hemicordylus capensis. Next base: position 205,682,596 of record NC_069661.1, read on the forward strand.
ATATTTTGTGATAGATAATTTCAGTTGAGTGGTCTGGAATGCACAAGATCTATAAAAGGATCTATTTGCATAGTTTCTCTAGGCATAGAATTTAGCATTCTAGGTCTTTCCTTATATGGTTTGTTCTTCTTTGGCATCTCAGAGGTTGCAGCTTGACCTTGCTCCCAAATATGCCAGTAGGAGTTTTCCCATTTAGACATCCCTTCTCCATTGTCTTTGTAGTTAGACCAAGCAGCTTTTGTATCACCTACAGCACTTGCTGGCTGAATTTTTTAGCCTGAAAACACCAGAACTTCCCTTCAGATTATATAAACCAAGCAATAGTCTCTGAATAGAGATGTCCCAGGGAGTTCTTACTGCAATATATTTTTATTCACGTTAACAGTAGGCATTAAGAAATGCAAAAAAAAACCCCTACTGAGATCTCTGGTAAGTCAATTGCTGAGGTCAATATTTAATAGGTTTGAAATATCATGTTCATCTCTAAACCAGTGTTTTCTCACTTGTAAATGAGGATACATTAGGCATGTCAGCAACATCAGAGGTATTCAGGAAAGCTTTTAATGTTGCCCAAAGAAAGGATTCACAAGTGACTTGCACATCTTTTTTAATACTTTCAATAATGTCCCAAGTGGTAACTCTTGTATATCTGATGCTAGAAGACATGAATTCTAGATTTAATTTCTGCATCCTCCCACAGGGGGGGGGGGAGAAACCACTACTCTGGAGGTTAGCCTGAGGCATGGAAAGAGGACGTGAGCAGTGTTCTCTCTAAGGCGTGCACGTGTGAATGCTCACACAGTTTTTGATATCCACTCAGTTAATTTTAGATCCCGCTCAGGTTGAATCAGGAAGACCTCACTCTGAATGCATGTGTGCACACACTGCCTTGATACTGCCACTCAGAACAACATTCATTCCACACACAGATGAAAAAAATTACAGAGAACATTGGGTGTGAGTCACTCACACATCTAATTTTCAGTGATTCCAGGTAAAGTCTGATATCATTGTGGCACCATTCACTGATTTTCAAGATTAAGGGCTTCATAGTGAATAACAGAAAAATGATTGGTGCATCAAATTCTGTAATTGCTCTAGACTGCTATCCTCTTCCTCCCCTCTATTTCAAACACATATTACAGATAAATGTCCTGTCCCCCTAAGGTCTGGCTATCTTTAGTAATATGTTTGTCTACTCACCTGTTGATGCAGTCACCATTTAGTGGGTCACAATTTCCTGCACAATCACATGGCCGGCAGCCATAATCTCCAAATCCCCAGTATCCTACCATACACCTATCACACTGAGGACCGGCCACTCCAGGTTTGCAGGGACAATCACCATTGTTGGGATCACAGAAGGTGCTATTACTAAAGGGAAGTATGGCTGATCCAACAGGATGGCAGGAGCACACTGCAATATTAAAGAATATGTATATGATTATTGTCTCTGAGGAGAAAAACTAGCAAGACTAGATACTTATGCAGTATATAGATTTGTTGTAACTGAAGCTTAATTATTCCTCTTGTTTTACATTTTGGATTCAAGGGTTCAACAGATATGGGGATATAAATCTCTACAGCTATCACCCCCTCCCAACTCTCTCCCTAAGGTTATGTTTCCCGTTCATCACTTCTAAAGCATGTGCAATCTACAGAATCTACAGCTGAAGATGAAATAGACAGGTTAGACTGGTACTTAAGTGTTAAGGACTAAGGATTTCTTTTACGTTTATGTTGGCAGATGAATCTTGCTTTGTATGGTCACAATCTGGACTAGCCACAAGGACCAGGAAAACCTGGGTTCAAATTCCCACTCAGCCATCAAACTCACTGGGTAACCCTGGTTCCATCACTATATCTCAGTCTAACTTACCCTACATTGGCACTTTCCAGATTAGCCGCTCAACAGCAGCAAAATGCTTCCGTTCAGGCAAATCGCATTCAAAATGTAAATAGTAAAGCACCCATCAGAGGGAGCCGTCTCACAAAAACGACCCCCCCCAACAAACAAACAAACCCAGCAACCTTTTTACGCCGGATAAACGTTAAAAGGCATTGGAAATTTGAACGGCACTCTGCTGTCAGTGTAGGGACTACCAGTATCCTACCATATACCTATCACACTGAAGACTGGTCACTCCAGGTTTGCAGGGACAATCATCATTGTTGGGATCACAGAAGGTGATCAGCACAGGAAGTGGGGAAGCACACTTCAGAGATATGTTGTGACCCTGTTACAGGGTGTAATCTGGAAAGCACCATGGTTGTTGAAAGAACAAAAGTGGGACAGAGGGATTTAATAATAGATATATATGACAAAATCACATGGTACAGCCCTCCTAGACTACATCACTTTAGACTTCAAAATTACATGTTGCAATACTTTCTTGTATATTACACTCCATAACAGAGAAAACAAAATCTCAGGAAGGGAGATTATTAATCTCAGGAAGGGAGGTTATTAGGATCCTTCTCCCTAGTATGCTAGTTTTCTGCGTGCAGAGATTTTTTTTACATAAAGTCTCTGCATGCAGAAAGCTAGCATACTGTACAAGGGAGAAGGTTCCTAATAATCTCCCTTCCTGAGATTAATAATCTCCCTTCCTGAGATTTTGTTTTCTCTGTTATGGAGTGTAATATATGAGCAAATATTGAAATACGTAGTTTGCCTTCAATACTCCAGTACTTTGCCTGCAATTTGAAGTGGTTAAGATCAGGAAGTAATCTGCCACATGATTTAACTGAAGAAGATTTAACACTCATCTGTTATTACCTGACATGTCTGCACAAAAAGTAATTTTGACTTTAACATAATGTGCCACAGTTACATTGCTTAAGGATCAAACTAGATGTGATGGTGGATCTGTCCCCATCATGTAGAAAGGTCAAGATCTGATTTAACAGCAAAAGGGGTACTCAGGTGTGGGGTTCCAAGCGTTTCCCCCCACATGTGGCATCATCCTTTAAAAAAACACCTTTTTTCCCATGAGGAGAAAATGGAGGAAGTTTTCACCTCAGCCAATATGTTCTTATAAACAAATTCATGGAGGACATGTCTATCAGTGGATACTAGTCTGGTGACTATAGGCCACTTTCAGCCTCTAAATACCAGTTGCAGGGAAGTTGCAGGATGCCAGTTGCAGGATGCCTCTAAATACCAGTTGCAGGGAAGCAACAGCAGGAGAGAGGGCATGCCCTCATCTCTTGCCTATGGGTTTCTCAGAGGCATCTGATGGGCCACTGTGTGAAACAGGATGCTGGAATAGATAGGCCTTGGGCCTGATCCAGTAGGAATGTTCTTATGTTCTTAATTCCTCATTTCCTCAGCTATCCACTTTCTAAATAGGATTATGACGACTGTTGTGGAAGTGTCACTAGAAAAATATTGGTTGGATCCAATATGTATGTGGAAGGAAAATAGCTGCTTATACAGGTCTGCAAATGCTTGTGCAAGAGTCTATGCAAAGGGTTCATACAGTAGTGTTACAGGTTAATCCTATAGTAGCTCTCTTGCTTCCGTTTGTGCCAGAAAGGTTATGTGAGCAGAAAAACATCTTTGGATTTAATTTCACAAAGTGCAGTACTCCAGTGTGAAATGTAGAACAACTCTTTTGTGATGGGAGCAACACCTTCCTTAAGAAGAAGGACACCTTTGGATGGATGAGGGCGGAGAGGCGGGCAGGAAGGAAAGCATTTGGTTTAGTCTAACGCATTACTAGAATCATCTTGGTGGCTCTGTAAACTGTATTGGGACTGCTGAGGACACATAAGGAAGCCCTGATGGTGTTGAGGATGAGCGGTTGCGCAAGCAGCACTGCTGCAGTCACTCCTGTTCACAGCAATGCAAGCCACTGCAGCAGTACTGCTTGTGCAACCACTTGTCCTCAGCAGTGTCGGGGCTGCCTTGCACATCCTCAGCAGCCCCAATGCAGTTTGCAGCATCTGTGATACACAGTGCAGTGTATCAGCAACTGCCCAGACCTAGACCTGCTTTAGTTTCAGCAAGGTGACTGTATTCTGTACCATGCACCATGCTCTGGGACGCAAGGGTGACAAAGAAACCCACAAAATATCTCAGATTCAATGTAACTGAGATTCCAGAATATAATAAACATTTATCAATTCTCAGCAAAGTATACCTATTTCTGTATAAGTGTCTCTTGATGCAGAAAATAAACTGAATCTCAATGCATTTGGTCTGTGTTTTTGGAGCTGTCGATTCAGCTTTTGATAGCTGGGCTCGAACGCTATGAACATGCATCAGTGGGAGTGCAAGTATTTAAGATTTATTTGGATAAAGTTAGTAAACCTGTTTTATTATTCCTGATTGCATTACAGCAGTCTTAAAAACTCATAAAGGTGGTTAAAAATGGGGGAAATTCTATGTAACCTTCAAGCAGATTGCCATAGTTACCATGTTAAATAAGAGAATGCCCTGTTTTATCTAGTACACACCCACTCCTGAGCAAATATTGCACATTGTTCGCTGAAGAGTATGCTTAATGTTGCCTACGGTTTGTGGCTTTACAGCTCCTTCATTTGCTTTGACCTTGAAGGGGTTTTTTTTTTGTTGTTGTTGTTTTGTTGTTGTTTTTTTAATTTTTCATTGCTCCTCAGTGCTTGAGCAATAGTGTTGACTTGAACTGGTAATAGCTACAGAATTCCATCATCTCCTATATATGAATAAAAGGTTATCAGACATGTCCTCATCAACACAAACTAAGCATGACACAAAGGCTATTTTTTCTCTAGATATTTTATCTCTGTTTGATCTCCTCAGAGCACAAGCCTACTGTTTGGCTGGAGCTCTCCTTGCACAACTTTATAGAGTAAGTGAAAAGCTATGACCAAACCATTTCATTCAGGAAATAACTGTCTCCTCTGTTAGCTCTATCATGTGTCACTCTGACTCTAGTGTTGTCAACTGCTCACAGATGATAGCAGCTGAACATAAAACTGGGATGGTTGCCCAGGAATGAATGTTGTGGCTTGGAGGCAACAGCTGAAAGGAATTTGCTTTGTATCAATAGATCCTGAAGGAAAAGCACATTGATCAGGAATAAGTCAGTAAGGAAAACTTCAAGCAAGACCCTTTATTGTGGGAAATGCATTTATAATCTATATAAAATTCTCTGGCAGACATGAAGAAAATTACTCAAAATAGCCCCATTGAATTTAAATTAAATTAATTTCAATAGCACTACTTTGAGTAATTTTCTTCATCATGTCAGCCAATATATGTAAAAAGCTTTGCAATATATATTCATTCTTGCAACACTCTCACATGGCACTCACACAGTTATTTCTTGTATTTTTAGATATGGAACTAAAACTGAAGGCAGACCGCAGATTTTTTTTTAAAAAAACAAGCACATAAATAGTTCCAACATTCTCTGGCAAAATATGTTTTCTATTAGTCAGAATGCCACTGAATACCAGCTGCTGGGGAGCAACCATGCGAGAGGGCTTTTGTATTCATGCTCTGCTTCTGGGCTTCTTCGAGGGTTGGCCGTTGTGGGATGCAGGATACTGAACTCAAATGCCTTAAGCCAAGTCAGCCCCTTGGTCCATCTAACTTTTGTCTACACCAGAGCCACACAACTTCGACTTTCCTGGATATGTTGGACTATAGCTCCCATCATCCATGACTATTGGCCACTGTGGCTGGGGATGATGGGAATTTCAGCTGGAGGGCTGAAATTATGCAGCCCTGGCCTGCACTAACTGATAGTGGCTCGCCAAGATTTCAGGTAGGAATCTTTCCCAGGCATATCTGGAGATGTCAGGAATCGAACTTGGGTCCTCCTACAAGCAGGACATTTGGTATGATCCTACACAGATCTATAAGCTATGTCTGGCAGCAATTTCCATGATCATAACACTTTCTCCAGCTTCCACAATGGGGCAAAATGCTGCCTTCCAGGATACCCAACATGTTCCTCCAGTGTGCTTGGACATAGGTAGATTTTCATTTTTTAAAGGCTACAATGTCCATTGCTAAGCTGAGATTTGAATGCAATTCAAACCTCAGTCTAGTGATACACTCCTTTACACTAGTTCTCATACTAGAACAAGACTGGTATGATAGTGCAATCTAACGAGTGAAGATGTTGTCTACCTTGAGAAAACAACAGCTCTTAGCAGATGTGATTTTCCCTCTATGTATTATTGTTTAGCATTTATTTAGCACCAAAATGTCTGGGGAGTAGCATTGGCCCTAAGCAGAGTTTGCAAGTTAGATAAGACAGAGGCTAGACAGCAGTGATGAGGATAGAGAAGAGAAAGACCAATTCACATCTGAATGCAAATAAAAAGTGATTCTACCAGGTAGTTCCAAAAAAACTTTGCAGAAGAAATTGATTTGGAGAAGGGATTTGAAGAAGAGAATAATGACTTCAATGAGAAGACTTATGGCTAGCTCCATTTTGGCAGCGGGGGGTGGGGTGGGGCTAGTGAGTCTTTCTATTCTACCAAGCAAATTGTCTAATCCCATAATGCAGTGGGCTTCAGGAACAGGATGATCCAACGAAACGGAGGATAGCGATGCTGTGCCTTTTATAGGTGCCTAGAAGAAGGAATTTCAGCAGATGCAGGTTTTTCTTCTCTATGTGAGAAATCAGGGTGAGTTGTCAAGAGAAAACTCTCTATGTGAGCAATTTTAACTGTGGATGCAGAGAGAAAAACATTTCAAGAAAGCAGCAGTCTAGGTGATGGAAGAGAATGAAATTGAGAAGTTGATGGCCCTTGGGAGTTGGGTCAGAGATTTTATCTCTGACAGAAATGAACTTGTGAGATTGTGGTAGATGTGAGTGGAGGTCATTACATATGGGGGACAGAAGGTCAGTCACTGGGAGATCCAGGAAGAGATGTTGGCAAGACTGTGAATCTTAGAGGTCAGTAAGAGAAAAACAATAAAGAAAGGCAGGCAAATCCATCTTCATGTAGTGGTTAACCTTAAAATCTCATGAGACAGGAATGCTCTATTATGTGCTTCCTCAAACATCTGCACTGTGTCAAAGACAGGGACTTGGGCACAATGAACCATTGATCTAATCCTGTTGGAGTGCTGCTACATGATAAAATTTCCTGGAACTTACTGTGTAATATAAAATTTATCTTCTATTTACAAAGTGTCTTAATTATTGGATTATTTTACTGTGCTGAACTATAGATGTTCAGGTAGGTAGCAGGTAGATTAATATATGTATTAGTAAAGAATCTGATGAGTTAAATAATTGTAAATCCATATTTCTGACATACTACTTTGTAGTTTATTTTAAAATGTATGCATGACTAGTTGCAGGCTGTAAGAACCAAGAGTTTTCTAATAACAGAAAAATTTACTATTTAAGAACTGTATAGACCTTGTTGGGAGATGAAATTTTCGCATTTATTGAATCACATAGCACGCTTCATTTTCTAAACAAAACTCATTAAAATAAGGGGTTATGGCTTTGTTTTTTTAGGCATGAATGTGGAAAAATTATGGCTGCTCCAATGTTTATAGTCATCATTATGTCAGTATAAAAATTTCCATTAATCATTCCATCTGCACATGTCCACATCTTGCCAAGATTTTTAAGCTTTTCAATCTGGTTCTCAGCAGTCCCTTAGGTACTGATTATTGTGATTATATTTACATACAGCTAATTCTGTCAAATAAAGATTAAACTTGGTCTACAATTTTTTTATAGGTTAACATTTTCCCACTTAAGTGCTTTGGCTGCAGTTCAGAGAGGTGACTAATGGGCCTACAAGTGAGAGAGTATGAATAACACACTGTTTGTCTCCTCTTCAGCATCTTCCCACTGTAAAGTGCTTTTCAGTTTGGTGGAAGGAATTGCTGAAGGCAGACTGAAAAGTCCTGGTATGGTTGGTGTGCATGCACTGATAGGAGGGCGGGGTGCGGGGGAGGGGGAGAGCCCTTCAAATATTTGAAAGTTGTGTAAATTTATTTATTTATTTATTAAATTTATATCCCGCCCAAACATACGTCTCTGGGCAGCTTCTACTACAATTACTTTTCAGCTGTATCATTACTATCATGAAGTAAATATGACAATTAAGGTCACAAGTAAAGCTGTACTACTACTTTATTGTGAATAAACCAGCAAACTGGTGTGAGTCAGAAAAGCAACCCCTGCTAACTGGGCAAAGAGGCACCTTTACCGTGGTGACTTTCTTTATTTAGCAGGGGGAGAGTAACCGGCCCTATCCATCCCCAGCACAGTACCTCCAGTGACTGTCGCTGGTGTGTGTCTTATGTTTCTTTTTAGATTGTGAGCCCTTTGGGGACAGGGAGCCATCTTATTTGTTTGTTATTTCTCTTTGTAAACCGCCCTAAGCCATTTTTGGAAGGGTGGTATAGAAATTGAATTATTTATTATTATTATTATTATTATTATTATTATTATTATTATTATATGGCAAATGAAATACCAGTTTAATTCATCACTTACAAATATACAAATATGAATCTTAATCTTTACCAGAGCATGAGAATGAATTACAGAAGGATATAGTCTTTTAAGCACCCATACTGAGAAAATTATATTAGCTTACATTTGCAGGCATCTGGGGCAGAAAAAGGCCTTCTGAGATCTCTGAAGAAGCCTGGCTTGCAACGCTGACAGTGCTGTCCTTCTGTATTGTGTTGACAATTATCACAGACTCCACCACTGTGGTTCCCTGATGCCAGCCATGTGTCCATGTCAAAGTGACAAGTGTCAGAATGCCCATTGCACTTACAGGCTGAAACACAGTCAGAACAAGCAAAAAGGGAAATTAAAGATTTTGCCACTTTTAAATGAGTAACATAGAAATTAGAGGACAAGTGCTAGTCACTGATAAATAAGGAACCAAATTCACATGCCAGCCAGCATCTGTTTCTAAAATACACAAACATAACCGTATCTAGATCAGTAGCTAGGTCTTCTGATGTATTTAATCTAACAGATGAAATCATCACGTTACCCACAAGGTATATCAAAAAGCAGTAGAATGAAAAAAATACAACTAAATATTCTGAAACAAAAGCCAGATAAAATTGTTAACCATTTCCATTGCATTTCACATTCATTAAATACAATTCAATTGGCTTTACTTTCATGCCATGTATTTGGGGTTATGAATACTGTTGCTTCTATGTTTTCTTGAAATTAAAACTGGAAAATGTTTGGTATTTCAATGTCCATTACAACTTAGGTAAGTGCTCTGTGCAATCTTCTTCATGGCTAGCCCCAGATTCCACAAGGAAGTCAAGGAAAGAGAACCATCTTGGTAAAAGGTGTATATTAGCAGCTTTGAAGGCTGAACTGTTACCACTGTTTAAGCATGATGAGGATGGTGATGTTGGTTTTCTCTTACTAATTTATTACAGAATTATTGTTCATCTGCATTTTGGAATATAAGAGGAAGGTGAACATAAGAACAGCCCTGCTGGATCAGGCCCAAGGCCCATCTAGTCCAGCATCCTGTTTCGCACAGTGGCCCACCAGATGCTGATGGAAGCCACAGGCAGGAGTTGAGGGCATGCCCTCTCTCCTGCTGTTACTCCCCTGCAACTGGTTCTCAGAGCATCCTGCCTGAGACTGGAGGTGGCCCACAGCCCTCCGACTAGTAGCCATTGATGGACCTCTCCTCCATGCACAGAATGGATTTCCATTTCTAGCCTAGAAGCATCTCTGCAGATTTAGTACTTACATCTGCATTCATTTGGGGCTCCTGTTTTACCATTTGCAGCTTGCCAGGGTCGGTCATTGTAGAGAGAAGCACAATGTTGACAATGAGTTCCTGCAGTATTGTGTTTGCACATACACCTTCCATGGACCTAATAAAGGGAAACAACATATGATCACTATGGCTGCAGTGGCAAGTCCAAAGATGCAAAATGCAAATGTACCTACACAGATTTTCTAGATAACTTGTACTAGTTCAGGCAAGAGAGTCTTTTGTAACTGAAACCATCCCTTTTGGAGTGGATTTCAGAGGGCTTATCCAAAGAGTAATAAATGCTGGGGTTGCCCTTCCATGAGGCAAGGTGAAGCAGCTGCCTCAGGCAGCAGACTACTGGGGCACCAGTGAGGTGATAAGATGCATTTCTGCCCCCTAATTTTTAAAAGGGGGAATAAGGGTGCACACAAGGAGGGTGGTATTTGACACTCTGCCTCAGGCACAGAGGCCTTGTGTCACCACTGAATAAATACATAGCACAACTGAATTTTACTATGAACATAATGATGCCTCGAGTCTTCAACAGTCTAATACCAGTATTGAGTGGTGGTGGAAATGCCTTGTTGCCATTTGCTGCCCTCTGAAAACCTATTGGGCTGTGTGTTGTCTCATGGGAGAAGAGGAGTTCATAGTCTTTGCAGGAAACTGGGAAGGATGAAAGCTGATGCAGACAATGGGGCTATTCTCATGACCAGCAAAAATCAGGCTAGGAGAGCCTAGCCCGATTTTTACTGGTTGTGTAAACTACCGGGCTCGCAGGCGAGCCTGGTGGTTTACAAGTGGGTAACCCGCTTAATTGCCCCTGCCCTTAGCCGAGGTTAGTGGAGCAAGCGCTCTGCTAACTCTGTCTTTGTGCTCGTGTGTTGCCACAGTGTGGCTCCGCGCTGCAGCAACTCACAAGTAGATCCCCGACCGGGAGGATAAAAAGCAGCCTCCTGGCTTGGGGGTCTCTCCAGCATGCCCTGCGTGCTCGCGTGGCCCCCGATCCTCCTAGCCCCCGCCGGCTCTGTAACGGAGCCGGCAGTCATGTGGGCGGCCGCTCCCCCCGCTAACCCACTCCAGGCTCTTCTCACTGATAATGAGAAGAGCCTCAATGAGTTCATGCACAAAATCAAAAATTGTGTTCTGCCTAGGTTTGGGAGCTATGTGTGCTCCCAATTTTCAGTTGTGTGGAAGCAAGATGGGAGGAAAACCTGGGTAGAAGTGGTTGTGTGGAAGCAACGTAGGAAAAAACCTGGGTAGTTTTTCTTCCTACCTGTTTCCACACAATCACTTCTACCCAGGTTTTTCTCCTACCTTGCATAGTTCCCAAGCCCAGATAGAACACAGTTTTTGATTGTGAATGACTTCAATGGATAAGTGCTGCTGCTTGATCTGTAAAGCGGGCAATTGCTAACCTGGCAAAGTTTTTTTTTTTTTTTAGCAAACAAAATGCCACCAGTGGCCCAGGGACGTGGTAGTTGTACTGCTAGCCATTATTTTCATCAGTACTATCAAATAAGTACTTGTAGCACTGGAGAAACCATCTTCTAAACGGCAGTTGTACCAGCAATGACAGTACTGGATGTGGGAAGGGAGAATGTCTCTTCCTTGCAACAACATATCGCAGTTGGAGTGCTGGGCAAATATTCTTGCACCTGAAACACTTCCTGAAAAGGAGACAGTCTGGATCCCTCACAAGTAACAACTGTATTGAACAATTAACAATTGAACAATTGTATTGAACAATAAACAAATAATCGAAATTGTGAAAAACCATTTCTCACCCTCCAAAATGGCATAACCTAACAACCTCTAATGCACAGGCCAACTCAAGAATGTCACATTGTTACAACAAACTATTACTATAGAGAGGAACAAGAAGTTCATGGGATGGGGGGCTGCTGAAAAAGAACAAAAAGTTAAATTACGTATTTAAGATTTCAGTATCTTGCAGTCTGATTCACAAGGTGGCCACGAATAGCTACATCTCAAGGAGGGCAATTCCCAATCATTGTTTCTTTAAGTAAAGTTGTGCCCTCAAGTCTGTGCCAACTCCTGGTGACCACAGAGCCATGTGGTTTTCTTTGGTAGCATACAGGAAGGGTTTGCCGTTGTGAGATGATGCCTTTCAGCACCTTCCTATATCGCTGCTGCCCGATATAGGTGTTTCCCATACTCTGGGAAACATACCAGTGGGGATTTGAACCAACAACCTCTTGCTCGCTAGGCAAGTCATTTCCCCACTGCACCACTAGGTGGCTTTCTTCTTTAAGTAACAACTGTGAACTTGTTTCTTAAAGAAACCATGATTGGGAATTGGCCTCCTTGAGATGTAGCTGTTCGTGGCCATCTTGTGAATCAGATTGCAAAATACTGAAATCTTAAATACGTAATTCAACTTTTTGTCTTTTTTGCAGCAGCCCCTCATCTCATGAATTTCTTGTTCCCTTCTATATTGATTCCCTTCTATATTAATAGTTTGTTGTAATAAAGTGACATTCTTGAGTTGGCCTGTGCATTAGAGGTTGTTAGATTATGCCATTTTGGGGGGTGCAAAATGGTTTTTACAGTTTCAATTGCTATAAGAGTACTTCCACATTTTTATAGTCAATTTATAGTGAATTGAATTTACAACAAACTATTTCAGTGTGTTGTATCAATACTTTATATGTTTTCCTGCCAGAATATGAGGGAGCCAGGCAGAGTAAACAATATGGGTGAGATAGCTTATCCTTTGTCCATTAGTTTAGCATACATAGCAAAAAAGAACATAAACAACTGAATGGCTCTGCAGTGAACTCCTTAATCTGTGTTTGAACTCCAGAGAAAACAGCACTTATCAAGAATGCGTGAATAGCCATAAAGCAAAGATGGATCATAACAGAGAAAGAAACTCTCTTGTTATAAACAGACTGCCGCTCAGAACTTTTTGGAGTGACTTTTTTGGCTGTTTCCTTGTTTTTGTTATATTTACAATGGATTTAAAAGATGCTTTGAGTCTGTTTATCTAGACTCAATTACTGGTGAGATCTCATTTGAAATGCTTCATAAAGCAGAATCTTTTTGGGTCCAATTTGTGTCCAGAAAGAATTCTTACCAGATCAACTTGGGCAGTGAGCCGAGGGGCTTTTTGTCTTTCCTTGCAGCATCTGGCTTGGCTCAGTTGCTTGAAGCTATTTGTTCTGTCAACACCCTCTCTCTGATTGTGATATATTGTATAAGTGAATCTGTGGGAGGTTGGCAGATAGATGGCCTTTTGATCCCTACTCGCTCTATGATTCTATGATCACAGCGGGGGTGTTGTGGCTCCTCTTAAATAAAAGATTAAAAAGGAAACAAGTCTCTGGTAGGGAATGAGTCACTAACTGGCACTGTGGAGAAGCAAGCAGTAGGTGAGGAGTGACAAGAGGGAACCCAAACAAGCACACTGGACTGCAATAGAGAAGACAGTCCCTGATAGAAAAATAAGCTAGGAAGGGGCTAGAATTAGCAGTTAAGGCTCCAGAAACAGGCCTAGACATTCATTCAAAAGAAGAGTGGACTAGAGGCAGAAAGTTATTGGAAAGAATCCAGTCCTGACAATAGAAGAGAGAAAGAAGTGACTATCTGGATAAAACATAGGAACATAGGAAACTGCCATATACTGAGTCAGACCATTGGTCTATCTAGCTCAGTATTGTCTTCACAGACTGGCAGCGGCTTCTCCAAGGTTGCAGGCAGGAATCTCTCTCAGCCCTATCTTGGAGAAGCCAGGGAGGGAACTTGAAACCTTCTGCTCCTCCCAGAGCAGCTTCATCCCCTGAGGGGAATGTCTTGCAGTGCTCACACATCAAGTCTCCCATTCAGATGCAACCAGGGCAGACCCTGCTTAGCTAAGGGGACAAGTCATGCTTGCTACCACAGGACCAGCTTAGGTCAGGCCTGCATAACATAAGGCCCGGGGCCCAGAACCGGCCCACAGTGACTTCTTTACTGGTACATAGGTAGGAATATCCTACAGCAACAGCATCCCAGAAAGGCAGAGGGTCAGTTCCCAGAGGGTCAGTTCCCTCTTCTCCAAAGGAGCCATCCTTTGTCCTCTCTGAAACTACCTTACAGCACCATCCTATGCATGTTTACTAGGAAATATTCCCACAGTGTTCCCACCTAAGTAAGCATGCTTAGGACTGCAATCTGAAAACAGCAGCAATTTAGGGAGAGCAGAGGACTTGATATTGCTTTGGGGCTGGGACGCACTCCAGCAGTCCCAGTGACTGAGCAGGGACAGAGCCTAATTTAATTAATATTGTTAATGTAATAATGCATTGAAAATTGGCTTCAGCCCCTGAACCACACAAGAACAGCCCCGCTGGATCAGGCCCAAGGCCATCTAGTCCAGCAGCCTGTTTCACACAGTGGCCCACCAGATGCCTCTGGGAAGCCCACAGGCAAGAGTTGGGGGCATGCCCTCTCTCCTACTGTTACTCCCCTGCAACTGGTATTTAGAGGCATCCTGCCTCTGAGCCTGGAGGTGGCTTATAGCCCTCAGACTAGTAGCCATTGATAGACCTGTCCTCCATGAATTTATCTAAATCTCTCTTAAAGCTATCCTGGCTGATCGCTGTTACCACATCTTGTGGCAGAGAATTCCATAGGTTAATTATGCATTGTGTGTAAAAGTACTTCCTTTTGTTGGTCCTAAACTTCTTGGCAATCAGTTTCATGGGAAGACCCCTGCTTCTAGAGATATGTGAGAGGGAGAACAATTTCTCTCTATCAACTTTCTCCACTCCATGCATGGACTAGTCCATGTGTAATGCTCACCTTGTCATATAACACTTTTGCAAGGCACTTGGTAGTTCCTTTGATTACTTTTCTTCCACCTTGGAACTTTCTTTCTAATGTTCATCAATGATCATGTATTGTGCCTTCTCCAAACTAGAAAACATGTTCTCTAATTCAAATAAGCAGAACCAAAACTAGTACTAGTTAGTTGTAATATTTTGTTTTATAGTTTGAATGCTGACTGCACATTTATTCATTTATTTTTGGATGATGGGGTAATGATAGTTTTAGACCAGAAATGATCAAAAATATGAAATAATTTGGCTAAAATTATTTTAATTAAAGGTGCAATTCATATTCTATGGCCATGTTCTCATGACCAGAATGATTGTGGTTAAAGAGTTAACCGTGATCGACTAGCCCCATGCACTCCCAGTGAGTGTGTAACGAGAACCTGGAATTTCCAGGCAATCCCGGTTAATCTGCTGCAGTTAATCAGCATTTAACCAGGATCAGTAACCAGGATCAGATCCTGGTTAGAGATCCTGGTTAACGGCTGGTTAACTACAGCAATTTAACTGGGAATGCCCCAGAATTCCAGGTTCTCATGACACGCTCCACAGATCCTGGTTAGCGATCTCAGTTAACTGCTGGTTAACTGCAGCAATTTAACTAGGATTGCCCAGAAATCTCCAGCTTCTCATGACATGTTTTGTAGGACTTGTGAGCAGGATTGACCGATCGCAGTTAACCTTTTAACCGTGATCACTCTGGTCATGAGAACAGTGGCAAAACTCCTTTTGATCTTAATAGCTGTGGGATGCAATACACATGAATAAAATATCCAGTAGTGGTTTGGTAAGTCATTATGATATATATTCGTGATAAGTATACAATTAAATTGTCAGAGTGCACAATTTACATCACTAATTTACAAACTGAGAAAACAGTTATGGAAAATAAAGAACAGAAGACGCTAGACAAGTAAAGCCAATAAGGTGTAGTGCTGTTGTGGTAGGGCACAGTTCTGCACTTGAATGCTCATTTGCATGGCTTTGGTTTGCCTTGTCACAATGGGTTTCTTAAGACTGAAGCAGAGTGACTGAAAAATGAGAGTGTTTTCTAGCAATTTCTATTTACTCTACTTAGGCATTGCCATTTTTAATCTTAGGAGGCATCACTAAAGAGACACATTTCCCAGGATGTTTCCCTGTTTTGTGAACTGACACAAGTGAGTTCATTTAAGCAGACTTTTTTTCACACTATGTTTCATTCTGTCATTAGGCCTTTCCATTTTACTCCACTTTCAGACTGCTTTCCTTCTTAGCTTGACAGCTCTCTGGTAATGTCACTCGTTATGCTATACAAGGCAAACAGTGTTACAAAAGTTGACTTGTGTAAGATAAATGAGTGACTGATTTTCACACATGAAGACAGTTGCTAGGGCATGTTTCCTTCCATTGCCTTTTTGTTACTGAATTAATATATTCAATTACTTCTTTTCAAATTGTCTGGGTGGTTTTTTGGTGTGGGGGTTTTCTTTCTTTTTCTTTTTTTTTGGTAAATCTTACAAAATACTTCATGGCATGTTATTAAATGTGCTATACTGAGAGAGAAATAGTCAGCAGCTTGTAGACTAGTTTGCCTGTTTCCACCCACTTTTGATGACTGCTATTTATATTGAAGAATAACTTGAGTTATGTGCAGAAATGGTTCGATCGTGAACTGGACTGCTGCTAACTGGGCTGATTTGAGTGGTTCAATCACGAACCACTTTGAACTGGTTCAAGCTGATCCATCGAACTGACCAGCATGGCCGATTGGTTCAACCAAACTGGTTCGCATATCTGCGGTTCAGTCAGAATTTGGTTCTAATTTGGACTGAACCGTGGCAAATAGCCTATGCACACTCCTATTCCCTACTACAATTACAGCTTTATTGTAGTAGATGTTGTAGGAACACATAATGAAAAAGTCTTCACAAGATAAATAGGGGAAGATAGCCAAAGGACAGAAGGGGAACCATTCTTTAGGAAATTGTTTTTAATAGTAATTCTTTTATTTACCTCCATTTAACAGAATGAACTGCAAAATAATACTGCAGATAAACATTTACTATAGGGAGGCTACATAAAATATGCATGTTTCTTTTTGTATTTTAGTAGTCTAAAAAAACACTAAAACATGTCCACATGCTGAACCTATTCTACACACCTGTCCTGTTTGGAGCAAATTATGAATTTAGATTGGTCATTTAAATTGCCTACATCAAAATGATAGAGCTCAAATGATTAGTGAGATTGGCTATAGGAACTATTCTATCACTATTCCAATTTTTTCTAGGCAAGAAGCCTTTTCAACAGATTCTTCTGTGTTTAAATCATGACATATTTGTGATGTTTCAGTCTTCTCACAACGTATCTGTTATCTAAATAGTGGCTGATGATGTGCAAACCCACCATTACCATTGGGACTTGTTGCAATGCTGCTGTGGATCTGGAAGCGGTGGTGCCTCTGTAGAGAACCCAACAGCGGTTGTGTTAGCAGCATTACTGCATTTTCCCCATTGGCACAAATGGGAAAAAATAGGATAATGCTGCTAACACAACTGCCAGTTCTCTACAGAGGTGCTGCTGCTTCAGGGTCCATAACGGCTACATTGCAAGTTTGTGCCACAACAGTGGGCTTGCACATCGTGTCAGCAACTCTATTGTACATTCTGAGTGCAATAACTTTGGATTCCTCTTCTGGAGGGATGCCTCTTGTTGCATGCTTCTACAGAGAGCCCAGGTAAAGCAAAAAACTGTCACAATATCAGTAAAGGCTGTTCTCCTCATGCACTATCAGTATTAATTGTGCTGCTTCCAGGCTGCAGTCTTGTTATATTACCAGTCATCTTCCATTGTGTTGCCATTAAGGTTGCACTTGATCTACTGGACTCTTTTTGTCTTTGTTACACTATTTGGTATCTGTCCTTGCTTATTGCTATTGTACTATAACTTTTGCAAAACAAGTACTTTTGAGAAACATAGCTGATAACAACCTTTTATGATCCATAGTGATCCTGGGCATACTCTGGTAATGTTGTTGGCTGAAACAACCCATTCAAAATACCTAGTTTGAAACCACTAAGGAAACATCTGGGGAAACTGTGGAAAACTGTGGAGTTTGCTCCGTATCCATCAAATCATTGCAGGCTTTCATATTGGCTTGTTTTTACACGTCACAAGGTTACATTTACTAGAAGCGAAACATGCTGTCTTTTTCATGTTGGAGATACAATTGTTTTGATACCAGTCCTTCTTTCCAAAACCACTTTTAAATTCATCTACTTACACTAGTCCATCTACCAATCTTTTCTGATTCTTTTAATGAAAAACAGCTTTTATGCCTCTATGCTTTTTTAGAATGTGAGCCTTTTAGGGACAGGGAGCCATTTTATTTATATCTATGTAAACTGCTTTGGGAACTTTTGTTGAAAAGTAGTATATAAATATTTGTTGTATTCGTATTTAGAGCTCCTGAAATGATTCTACTGATGATGTAAGAGGAAAGCAGAACGGCATATTGTATTGGTCACGAGTCATGATGATAAGACCATGAACGGAACCCATGGGTGGGTTTTATAGAGAATTGCTGTTTTTCATGGTAAACATAGTCCTTCAATCCAATTGTGCTCTACAGCCTATGAATGAAAACGTTATGAAAAGTCACAGTTACCTAGAACATTATAGGCTTCCATTACTAAGGGCAAGTAATGTTCCATAGAACAGACACCAGCTACAACAGGTTGATTTTGAAAGATCAATCTGTCTTCCTGAGACTTAGGGCAAAGCTTATCTAACATAAACTTACCACTTGGAAGACTCCTGCTGCTTTGACAGGTCTGAATCCTTTGATTGGCACACAGTGATCTGCATGGCCATTACAAAAGCAACTCCCTTTTACAATGAAATCATAGATTGCATAGTATGTTAACTGTGGAGGTTTCGCATTCAGGTCATTGCTGTGGCAAGGGCAGGATTGTCGTTTAAGCAGCTGCACTCGAAGGTTAGTGATTTTCAGCTGTGCCTGAGCTTCAGGGCTGTATGGGTCATCAGCAGAATAAGGTGGTGACAGAGCTCGGTATATAACCTGAAAAAAGATACAAGGCAGAGTAAATGAAGAAGAAAGAGGGATGCAAACTGGAGTCTTTTTTAAAAAATGCTTGAAGAGGGCTGCTGGCATCACATCACGAAACTGCTCTAAAGTTTCTTGAAGCTTAATTTCCCCAAAAGCCTGTGACCTCCGCAACTGATACTGACATGGTGAGAACTGTAGAATCTGATTGCACCTTAGGAGGGGTTGCTAGTGTTATTGTGGAAATGCCTATGAATGGAGCAAGTGTATGTTGTCCTGGCTTGGAGGCTGTGGAGGGCAAACATTTCATTAATGGTGACTCTGCTGTACAGTCCTGACAGGCTGTCTTTTATCATTTATTTTCTTCTTTAGGTGGGTCATGAAACCCCAGAATTGAACTGTAGATCAGGAAACAGAGATGATAGTCATCCATTTTAATGTTCTGCCGAGTACTGCAGTGTACTACTCAAGGGGGGGGAAATACAACATGTGCACAAGCCTATTCAACAGTTATCTTGCCAAGAAGGAGCTGATACCGCAAACGAGGGTGGTACCAGTGAAGCTCCAGTGATATGTCACATCCATCTGAACATGGATGCCCCTATGTATCACATTTTGCAAACAATCTTACTGTAAAATTTGGAAATATTTACTAGTTGAGTTTAATCCAGACCAGGAGAGGAGAGCTGGTCTTGTGGTAGCAAGCATGACTTGTCCCCTTAGCTAAGCAGGGTCCACCCTGGTTGCATATGAATGCGAGACTTGATGTGCGAGCACTGTAAGATATTCCCCTTAGGGGATGGAGCTGCTCTGGGAAGAGCAGAAGGTTCCAAGTTCCCTTCCTGGCATCTCCAAGATAGGGCTGAGAGAGATTCTTGCCTGCACCCTTGGAGAAGCCGCTGCCAGTCTGTGTAGACAATACTAAGCTAGATGGACCTATGGTCTGACTCAGTATATGGCAGCTTCCTATGTTCCAGTCTGTTTCTTTTGTTAATATTTGTGATTTGAGGCTTTTACCTATCTTTTTGACACAGCAACAAAATTTTGATACATCTAAACATTTTTAAAAATCAGATTTTGTTTTGTTAGCAGCATCCAGGGTCAATAATCATGGCAGCATATCTGACTGTGTTAACAAGATGCTGACAATATAATTTCCCCACCTTCTGGGACAACTTCCTGAGACTCTGGAATGTGCTCCCTGCTGAAATAAGAGCCTCTGACAACTTTTTTAAAGTTCCTAAAGACTCATTTTTTTCACCCATGCTTTTTAACTTGATTGTGGTTTTAAAATTGTTTTAGGGTTCTCATTTTTAATTTGTTTTATGTTGTTGTACACCGCCGATAGACAGAAGTTTGGGGCGGTCTACAAATTTGTGAAATAAAATAAACTTGAGCATTTGAATTTGAGCTTTGTGTAATTAAATCAATTGTTTCTAACAGTTCTCTGTGCATTGTGACATTACCTCACCTTCAAAAATGTTTTCCCCATAACAAGTACATTCTCTCTGACTTAGAACTGAAGTGATACTCTTTTAATGATGCTCCCACAAGCCATAGAAACTGTAGTTGTGTAGCTGAGCCTTGCTTTCTAGAACAGAGCTAGGTAGCTAACTATAATTTATAACTATTTCAGGTACTGGATGTTAGTTCTGTGTTACCATCTTGCAGAGGATTAGAGTATTAATGATAGAATGTTGTTATGTTTCCTTTTATAGGTCTGAGAATGTTATGTTTTCCTACATTACATTTCCTTTCTAAGCTACTGTGGTTTATTTTTGAAGGGAAAATATGGTATCAAGTTATTTAAAATAAATTTAAAAATGAATCTAGCTTTTCTTTAATTGTTCTTTGATAACTCCTGAGTCATTCACAGGCACCAAAGCCTTGCCTGTAGCAAGATGTGTGTAGCAAAAAAAGTGTATACCGATTCACGGCAGCTGAGTGTTTGAGGATATCTACCTGGGTGGGTGCTAAAGGACACTATGGAGTGGGTGGCAGCTGCCAGAAGTGGGCCCTAGGTGAAATCTGGCTGGCATAGTACCATTCACAAGTATGAAAAAGAAAGTCACCCACAAACAGGTCTAAGAATAGCATGTCCAAGGGGCGTGCAGAAAAGAAAATGTTTCTGGGTTAGATGGCATGAATCCAGGAAAATCTAGTCGAGCATTGCTTTATTTTGGCAAAAGGAATAGGTGCATCAATAAGTAAAAAGTCCAGCCCTTCTAATTTAAGACCACAAGTGAAGGAATTTGCTTCTTACTTTTATTATGCATGGCCAACATATTTCAAGGAGAAAAAAGTCCTGTTATGTTTGTTTATGACATTATACCCTGCCTTTTTCCCCATGAAGGCATCTTATATGAGATTCCCAGGTGGTGGCCCATCAGCACTGACTAGCTCTAGATCTTCTTAGCTTCAGCAAGATGGCTGAATCTTAAGCCTTCAGACCATAACCTGTAAGAGATGTGGCATCTGTACAAAACGTTGATAATCCTTTGTCAAAAGCTCTTCCTCTTATTAAGGTTGATAATTTCTTACTGGGAAATAATAACTTGGTATGTCATTCTGTCGCCTTGCCAGACTGTTACTTTTGTGTTTTATTTTATATCCTGCTTTTTTATATCCTGCTTTTAAAAAAAATATCCTGCTTTTCCTCCAAGGAGCTCAAAGGAGCTCATATACATGGCTATTTTTATCCTCCACAACAACCCTGTGAGGTAGGTTAGGCTGAGAGATACATGACTGGCCCAGAGTCACCCAGTTTTCTGGCAGCCACACATTTGTGATGTTGATTGCAGGGTCATCAGATTCAACCCAATGCACTTTTTTATCGCCTAAAAAAAAATCTTAGCGGAGCTTTCCTCTTGGCCAAGACCTGGCTCTTTTCCAGAACTGCCAGACTTCACTTAGAGAGACTGGGGGCAGTCAGGGTAGGGAGGAGTTGTAAGGGAACAGAAAAGGATTTAGAGCATTTACATTTCTGACTTGAATGGAAGCAGTGTGCTTTGTGCACCTTGTCAGCATGCCAAATGTGGCAGCAGCCAATGTGTCGGAGACAACCACAATTGGATATCTTCGTGCCTATAAGGAGAACATTAGAAGTGATTATGGTTTTAC